>NC_035442.2:124192146-124514698 GCF_002127325.2 Helianthus annuus | reverse complement strand
ATATTTATCATGCAAATTTTTCATTCTTTCTTTATAAATTTCGGAGTTAGAATATGCATAATTCCTAAGTTCTTCTAATTCGTTTATTTGATAAAATCGATTCTTACCGGCAACTTCTAAGTCTAAGTTTACGTTTTTTATTGCCCAGTAGGCTTTGTGAGCAATTTCTACTGGCAAGTGACAACTTTTTCCATAGACTAGTTTATATGGGGTTGTGCCTATAGTGGTTTTATAAGCGGTTCGAAAAGCCCATAAAGCGTCGTCTAGTTTGTCAGCCCATTCTTTTTTATTTATCCCTACGGTTTTCTCAAGTATTCGTTTTAAACCTCGATTAGTCACTTCGGCTTGCCCATTTGTTTGAGGATGATATGCTGTTGAGACCCGGTGATAGACCCCATATCTTGTTAAGATTTTTTCGAGTTGATGATTACAAAAATGGGTACCTCTATCACTTATTAATGCCTTTGGTGTGCCGAAACGAGAGAACAGAACAATTTTTTTAGGAATTTTACTACTACTCTTCCATCATTTGTTGGAAGAGCTTCGGCCTCTGCCCATTTAGACAAGTAATCGACCGCCACAAGTATATATTTGTTTCCTTTTGAAGGCGGGAAAGGTCCCATGAAATCGAGTCCCCACACATCAAAGATTTCACAAACGAGAATGCCATTTTGAGGCATTTCGTTTTTGGAAGAAATATTACCCGATCTTTGGCAGGCATCACATGTCTTTACAAGGTTTTGTGCATCCTTGTAAATGGTTGGCCAGTAAAATCCCGAATCAAATACCTTTCTTGCGGTACTTGCGGCACCATGATGTCCTCCGTATGGACTTTCATGACAATGACGGAGTATTCTTCGTGCTTCATTACCATGGACACACCTTCGGATGAGTTGATCGGCACACATTTTGAAAAGATAGGGGTCTTCCCAAAAGTAATGCTTTACATCAGCAAAGAATTTTTTCCTTTGATGATGTGGCCATCCTTTGGTGACTATACCGCTGGCTAAGAAATTAGCGTAGTCGGCATACCATGGTTCTTGTCTGCTTTCCATCATTTCCAGGGACTCCGTGGGAAATTTTTCGTTGATATGCTCGTCCCTGGTTGTCTCCAAAGCTGGGTCTTCTAAGCGTGAGAGGTGATCTGCAGCAGTGTTTTCTGCTCCTCTCTTGTCCTTGATTTCAATGTCGAATTCTTGGAGGAGTAAAATCCACCTTATCAAACGGGGTTTTGCGTCTTGCTTCTTGAAGAGGTACCTGATGGCTGCATGGTCTGTATAAACTATTGTTTTAGAAAGAACAAGATAAGAACGAAATTTATCAAAAGCAAACACCACCGCTAGTAACTCTTTTTCTGTAGTTGTATAATTTTCTTGTGCATCATTTAGAGTTTTACTAGCATAATAAATTGGGTGGAAATGTTTTTCTTTTCTTTGTCCCAATACTGCTCCAACAGCAAAGTCGCTTGCATCGCACATGATTTCGAAAGGAAATTTCCAATCTGGTGCTATCATGATAGGTGCATTGACTAGCATTTCCTTGAGGGTTAGAAATGCTTGATTGCATTCCTTGTCAAAGATGAAGGGTGCATCTTTTTCAAGCAATTTTGTTAGAGGTCTTGAAATTTTCGAAAAGTCTTTGATAAACCTTCTATAGAATCCGGCATGCCCTAGGAAACTTCTGATTGCTCGCACGGAGGATGGAGGAGGTAATCGAGATATAGTCTCAATTTTTGCTCGATCAACTTCCATTCCTTCGCTTGAGATTTTATGTCCGAGTACTATTCCCTCTGTTACCATGAAATGGCATTTTTCCCAGTTAAGGGCGAGGTTAGTTTCCTCACATCGGGATAGCATTCGTTCAAGATTATCGAGGCATTGATCATATGAGTCTCCAAAGATGGAAAAGTCATCCATGAAGACTTCCATGGTTTTTTCAATCATATCATGGAAAATGGCGACCATACAACGTTGGAATGTTGCAGGCGCATTACATAGACCGAATGGCATGCGTCGATATGCAAAAGTTCCGTAGGGGCATGTGAAAGTTGTTTTCTCTTGGTCTTCTGGTGCTATCGGTATTTGGAAGTAACCTGAAAAACCATCTAAGAAACAATAAAATTTATGACCGGATAATCTTTCTAACATTTGATCAATGAAGGGCAAAGGAAAGTGGTCTTTCCTTGTTGCTTCATTTAATCTCCTATAGTCTATACAGACTCTCCATCCTGTGACGGTTCTTGTGGGTATTAATTCATTTTTCTCGTTAGTTATTACCGTCATACCTCCTTTCTTGGGGACTACTTGGACGGGACTTACCCACGGGCTATCGGAGATAGGGTAGATTAGTCCGGCGTCGAGTAGTTTGATGACTTCATTTTTAACCACTTCTTGAACATTGGGGTTCACTCTTCGTTGTGGTTGAATCACCGTTTTGTAGTCATCATTCATTAAAATTTTGTGCGTGCACATGGAAGGACTTATTCCCTTAATATCTACAAGCTTCCAAGCGATCGCATTTTTGTGTTTTTTAAGTAGGTTAACTAATTTTTCTTTTTCTATGCTAGTTAATTTAGACGAAATAATTACAGGTAGACTACCATCTTTGCCTAGAAAAGCATATTCCAAACCCTTAGGGAGTTCTTTGAGCTCGATGGGTGGGTCTTTAGGAGACACCTTATTTTGTGGTTCATCTAGATCAAGAACTTTAAAAGTTTGTTCTATGGCTACCTCTTCGTCGACAAAGTGGTCTTCCTCGTGGTTTGTATCAGGTGGTTCAGCTTCATCTTCAATTAGGGGGTCATTGTTGCCAAAAGGATATTTCATTGAGCGCTCAAGATCTATGCTCCTTTTGAATGCCCCTAATTGAAGAGTTAGAGTGTTGAATTTCCGGTTTTTCAAAGCTTTGTGAGTTTGTACAAAAGGTTTTCCCAAGACTAGGGGGGCATCATCTAAGATGACGAAGTCGGTTGGGATTACCATTTGATTTGTTTGAACCAAAATATCTTCGACTACACCGATTGATTTCATTACTTTTCGGTCGGATAGAAAAATGGGTATTTGAAGTGGAGTAAAATCACTAATACTTAACTTTTCAAAAATGTAGTTGGGCATTATGTTAACACAAAGATCTTTATCAATAGTGACATTACTAATAAACGAATTTTGAAAGAAACATGGAACCGGTGTGATGTTAATTTCAAAAGGATCTTCTTTTATTAGCGAGGTTTGATCATTAGTTAACTTAACACTTACCATTTCTTTGATTTTAGCACTAGTGTTTAACTCTTTTAAAAACTTGGCATGAGGGGTCATTAAACAATGGTTTTCGAAAGTAGGTGACAAGAGAATAATTTCATCTAAATTAGACTCTTCTTGAATTTTAACATTATCGGACTCACCATTTTTGTTGTTTAACTCATGTGTCTGTTTTTCACTTTCTTGTTCTTCCATTTTTACATTTTCAACTACCTCTACGTTATTATTACTTTTTAACTCTTCTCTCGCGCGGGATTCCTCTTCCCTTGCGCGAGATTCTTTCATGCAACGTTCGATAGTTTTAATGTGTTCTAATATCCTATTGGTCACTTCGGTGAGATTGAAAGAATTTGGATCCTCTAAGCTTGAATCCGGTTGTTCGATCCTTGGTTCCTCATAGTACTCATATGAAGTAGATGGTTCACACCATTGTTCTTCATTATAAGTATATGATGGATAAGGGTCGAAACTTTGTTCTTCATAGTACTCATATGAGGTGGGTTGTTCACGCCATGGTTCCTCATAATAAGTGTATGAAGGTGGTGGCTCATATGTTGAATCTTCAAAGTATGAGTATGAAGGCTCATACCTTGGTTCATCAAAATATGAGTATGAGGAAGGAGGTTCATACCTTTGGTCTTCATAGGATGTGTATGAAGTTGATGGCTCGTACCTGGGCTCCTCATAATGGTTGTATGAATTGGATGGTTGATATGAAGTATTATATTGAACCGAGTGTGCATTACGACAATTAGTGCAATAATTACCTCTATAATCATCCTCATCATAGGTGTAGTTGTAATCTCTTGAGTATTGATCCATAAGAATCACTCAACAGACCACAACTGAGTCTCGGGACCAGAAAACAAAAATAAGACGGAAACAGAAGCTGGACACGGCCCCGTGTTGGGTGAACACGGCCCCGTGTTCAGGGACTGTATCTGGGCGTTTTAATTAAATTAACTGGTCACGTTGAGCACGGGGGCGTGTTCGGTGAGCACGGCCCCGTGTTCAGACTCTGTATCTGGGTATCTAACTAAAAAATATGCAGCACGGGGGCGTGTTCAGCGAGCACGGCCCCGTGTTCAAGCTACTGTAAATGCAAAACTAAACTAAAATGCAGAAAAATGCGCGCGTTTTGAAAAACTGATTAGGCCGTCGATTTTAAGCTTTCTTAAAATCCTTGTGTCCCCGGCAGCGGCGCCAAAAACTTGATGTGCGTGAAGTGTGTTATATTTTTAGATATATATTTAAGCCCTTTTTACACTTTTAGCCAAGTTTTAAATTTATAAAACACGATATTTACTAACACTAAACACACATATGGGCAAGTGCACCCATCGTGGACGTAGTATAGTGTTGGTAAGATACCGAGGTCGTCCAAGGACACAAGAGCTTTTAATACCGGTTTATCCTCAACGTCTAATCAAATCAAAAAGTTAGAAAAATGTTTTAAACTAAGAAAAATAAAAACTAACTAAATGCTGAAAAAGAAAATAAAATAAAAACAGATAGACAAGATGAATCACTTGGATCCGACACGTGTATTAGTATAACCTTTGATTATTTTCGCACTTTTGCACTTGTTTAAGAGATTATCTTAGTTATTGTAGTAGGCCCCTCTTTTGAAGGCGACGTTACCCTCAACCCAGTAGTTTGAGTCAGCAAGGATACAATCCTAAAGGGTCGGATTATTGAAAGATAATGAATTAAGTTATTAATGCAAATTATGGTAGGCCCCGTTTTCAGCGGTGACGTTACCCTCGGCTAAGTAGTCTGAGTCAGCAGGGATACAGTCCTAAATAGCCGGGTTATAGTATTAATAGTAGTTAGCTTATGAGGGGGTCAAAGAGTTTGGATCCCCGCCATCCAATACCTATGGGCATTGAAGGAGATCCTACTAAATTTGACCCAGGTCCCAAGCAGGACCTCTAAACGCTGAACAAGGGCAAGACCTTTACCAAACCGTTCCCTTAACCCCCGACCAGGTAGCCAACATACCTCCATATAGACCGTGGAGATATGAATGGTGAAAATCTTTTATTTTATATAGACAGTAAAATAATGCCAAGACACCACGGACAAACGATAAGGAAAGATCACCTTCAACATAAGTAACTAGTTATTAAAGTCATTAATACAAAACCAAATAAAAAGTGCAAAAGATTAAAAATAAAAAGTATTATACTAAACACTTGTCTTCACCAAGTGATGTAAGAGACTTAGGCAAACATGGCCTTGATTGTCAAGAACTCTTACGATCAATCTTGGATCCCGAGACGACTCACACACTCTATGATGGACAATGGATGATGGTGGTGGATGATGGTGTTATGGTGGTGATGGGTGGTGGATGAAGTGTGAGAGAGGTGGTGTGCCAAGGGATGAGAGAGAATGAAGCCAAGCTCCTCTATTTATAGGCTGAACAGAACGCTGGACACGGCCCCGTGTTCGCTGAACACGGCCCCGTGCCCGTCTGACATTCTCTCTCTTCATTAATTGTAATTGCGAATTACAATTAATGCGCCTGCTGTACTTTCAACACGCCCCCGTGTCCGCTGGGCACGGCCCCGTGGTGAGCAATGGAAGCTTCTACTGGTTTGTCTTTTCTGCTGCTTCCTGGGCACGCCCCCGTGTTCACTGGACACGGGGCGTGTTCAGGCTCTGTTCTCTTCTCTTTGTCTTGGGAGGTGCCGTTGAGGGTCCGGGCAGTTTACTTTTGTTCCTTTTCTTGTATTTATGGTAGAATTAGTGGTCTTTTTGCTTCTTTTGTGATTTTGAGCTCATTTCATCCTGAAAATACAAAAGGAAGACAAAAACACTCTTTTTCCAACATTAGTACTTAAAAAGGGTTAGTTTTATGCCTTAATTGATGTGTTTTATATGTTGCATTTTACACACATCAACATACATGTTAAAAGTAGTTTACGTATGTTTAATTGCCAAAATTATATATATGTGTCATAACTAATTACATATATGTAAAAAAACTAGTTTACATATGTGTAATTATAAAATTACATATAAAAAATGGTAAAATTGCTCTTAACATGTATATAATCGTAAAAATACACATAGTAAATGATAAAATTATCCTAAACATAAATATATATAAATAAAAAGATTGTTTATTAGGAGTTCTGCGAGTTCTGTAAATATTTGTGGTTCTGAAATGATCCTGGCCCTATATATATATATACACATGTATATATATATATACATGTATATATATATATATATAGAGTAAGGTTAACATACAAAAAGCCTTATCATACATCACGTAGGAGACAATGGTAACCGTTGGATCAGGGGTATAATCACGCATGGGACCACATAATCACGCATGGGACTATAATCACGCACGTTATATTTTTTGTCATGTATGTTAATGTAGGTTAAGCCTTGAAGTACATTATACGTTCTATTTTTCTACATTTTTCAGAAAGTTTTTTATCATTTTCTTTAAAAACTCTTTCTTTTTCTATCATTTCTTTGCATTTTTCTTTGAAAATGTTTTCAATTTTAGTGAATTCTAGATCTCTTGTTCTGAATTGCTCATCTTTTTCAGTACAAGCTCTGCACGGTCCCATGCATTTCTTGCACTGATCAATCAGTTTTAAGTTTTCAGAATCAGAATTTGCCTCAGTGATTGGCACCTCGGTATCTTCAGCAGCTTTTGTCTGCATCTGATTAGCATCATCTTGGTTCTCTTCAATACTGACTTCCTCACCATCATTACCAGCATCCAAATTCTCATTCTTTTCTTCTTTTTCTTCTTTCTTCACCTCTTTTTCAATCTGTTGTTCTTCAGTAACAGCTTCTTTCACAACTTCAACTTTAACAGCTTCTGTTTCAACCTCTTCAGCAACCTTCTTCAGATTGTTCACCATCTCTTCAACACTCTTCTTCATTCTCTCTTCATCCCTTTTTCTTAGACACGATAACATGGCATATCTGATTTCTTTTTCAAGCCTCTTAGCATATGTTTCATCTTTCATCACATTTCTATAGTATTCGGCTCTCAACGGGACAACGAGAAGAACATCATCAAAGATTATGTCTTTCTTTGGAACAACCGGTTCACCTCCTCTGTTGTAGTAACACTCTCTCTTCTTATCCCATCTTCTGTTGCTGACAGCACTTTTATACTCTTCCTGCATGTCATCCAATCTGTTGTAGACCACGTTTCTTTCTCTGTAAGTCTTCTCACTCAAGATCTCTTCTCGAGTTTTGTCTTTAATTTCAGCCATGATGTTTTCTTGAATCACCTTGAATATCTCGAATTACCTTGAATCAACAAACAAACAAACACTTATCAGATTAAACTTTTATAAAAAAACTAACTCAAAATAATAGTCGAACTGGTGAATATTCTGTGCGGACTGAAGGTTGACACACTGTGCGGACTGAACTTGATGCAAACTGAGATTTAAGTTGTCAAACCGTACGAAGTGCTATGACCCGGATCAAATTCAAACGACCTTTTCCAATGACCTGACAAGGTTCAAATGAACTGGACCACCTCTTTTGAACTTTAACAACACATGGGCCGACAACAATTTCTGATTGGGCTGATTAAATGAATGGACACTTGTTCACATGTAATCCTTGAAACAAACAATCAATTATAATATTCGACAATTAAAGTTCATAGTTCAATTAAAAGCACATGGGTCGTTTAACATGTAAAACAACATTAACCGAACACTTTGATTGGGCCTCAAAATCTTGACACAAACAAAGACTTTTATAGGTTCAATAAATTGTATAGTGGGTCGGTGCACAGTGTTCAAACAGAATCAATCAAGGGCCGACATCTTTATTAAATCCAACAACAATAAGTGCTAAAATACTATGATTGGGCCGATGTAAATTTTTGAATTGATTGATTGGGCCGTTGCTTTTAGAACAGATTACAAGACCACTTTTATCAAATTACATGCAACTATTAACTTTCAATTTATCCTATTTGACCTCACTTTGCCAGGATAGGATCGAATTTTGTTCTCAAATGAATAAAAACACAACCACATGCATGGTCAGACAAATTCACGTTCAACTTTAATGGTGGCCGACATCAATTGTTCAATTCAACTTATGATTGGGCCTCTCCTTCCACTAAGCCGACATCATTATCTCAAGCAAGAACATCTGTTGATGTAAGTGACAGACAACTTTTACTCAATTCATTAATGATTCAAAAATAGTGATTGGACCAAAGAACTGACAACTATGATAATCGAGCTAAATGACATTACTGATTGTTATAATATTAAATCACATGAGTTACTTCCAAAGTCACATGCATATTGATTTCAATTGGGCCGCAATAGTAGGTTGTTATAATATGATAGGGCCGATGATAACATTCACACATGCACGATTATGATGATTGTGAGTGGGCTGTTGGAGTGAAACCAGCTTTTTCTCAGAAAAGCGAAATCAAATGTTCAAATAAGCGAAACTAGTTAATGACCGGATGAGCGAAACCACTTAATGTCTATATAAGCGGAACCAGATTGTGACCTATGAGCGAAACCCTTTAATGTCACTATGAGCGGAACTATACGAGCGAAACTCCTGCCACAAAAGCGAAACCAGTGCTGTATGAGCGAAACCTCTGATTTTTTGACGCAAAATCGAACCGAAAATCTTCGATTTCTCCTAAACGGCTAGGAGTTTGAATCTGAAACTTGGTAGGGTTATAGATCAGGTGTTTTCGCAAAACATATCAAAAAATCAGCCAATTCGGACCGTAAAATCCCGTTCAATTTGACGAAAATCAGTAACAACGTGAAAAATATGAAAAAATGAAGAAATAGATGAAATCCGAATCTGAAATCGATGAAATCACGAGCGGAAATGTGTGTTGGATCAGTGCAATCGAGCTCCTGCTCTGATACCACTTGTAGGACCGGTTTTGACTCCGAAATGATTGCGAAACGAACGTATAACGTGCGGAATCCGTACACGAACGCGACCTAACACACACGATGTAATATAAACGTGATTCTATTAGAAATCTAACAGGAACAAGCACCTTGAATCACTTTCTCTCTCTAGAATCTCTCTCTAGATCTAGAGCTTTCTAAATGTCAAATGAACAAAAGTTTCTATAAAGTCTCCTATTTATAGGCCTTGGCTTTTAATGAGATTTCTCATTATTACAATTATGTCACCTTGCCTATTTGTCTAGCTATCACTAATATAACGACTCGTTTTCTTCTGTTTCTCGCTACGGCTCGGATTGACGAAGGCTATAGACATAAATGCACTAACATTTTAGATATAAGAGAGAGGGGATGTAAGTATAAGAAACATGGGCAATGACGGGTAGTACACATGACAACCCTTAAGTGTGTTAAAAGATAAGTTAATCCCTCATTTGATCATGTAACTGTCTTGAATTAGATAACTACAATTGCTTGTGTTTCAGGTGTGTCCGGGGCTAAAAATGAGTGGAAACGCAGCTTTGGATGGAAAAGGATTAAAGCGGGTTTCCTAAGGAGTTGAATGAAGAACAAAGAGAAATGGCCAGGACGCTACCGTAGCTTACGGTGGCTACCGTAAGTTACGGTAGCCCCTGAAGTCATGTCCCCTACCGTAAGGCAGTAGAGATGCAGCGTAACCATTTAATTGCAACCGTAAGCTACGGTAGCCCCTGACGCTGAATGTGTAACTGCCCCATAAAGATCCGTTTTCAAGTGTCTTTTCATCCATCTCATCATTGGAGACGTTTGGCAGCAGTTTTTGGGCGAATTTTGGATTGTACTAGTGCTTGTGAACATTTCTAAACATTTGGTTTTCCTTTTTGATTCGTATGAGCATCAAACATGATGGAATGATGATTCACCAAGCGATATGTGGCTAAACTTGTGGTGATCATCCTAGGTTGAAGGTTTGTCTAAGACTTTTGTGCTTTTATCCGTATTTCTAGAATAATAGACTTGCAATGGTTGTTTAGTTTATTATGATGCATGAATGTTTGTTCATAAATTGTTGATTGATGTTTTGATCATAATCTAAACCGTACGTTCTTGGTGTCGTTGACAATCGAGATATCACGGGAGGGGTTAGGGTTGGATATTAGTTAATTGGTCATCGGGTAACAACCTCGCATTTTCATAATCCGAGTACTTAGTTCCCTTTCATCATAAACAAATAATTATGCATGAATCATGTCTATGTGATTCTTTCTAGTTGGATTTAAGCACGAATGTCAGTTGAAACCGGAAACCTAGGATGGTTGCTTTCTCCTAATCTGTTTTAACAACCAACCTTTGATTTGCAATTAGTTAGTTAATTTTAGTTCTCAAAACCAAACAATCAAAATTCTGAATTTTCATTTCTGCAATCTAGTTTAATTTTAGTTAATTTGCAAAGCTGCATAGTCAACATACATTCCACAAACTCCCTGTGTTTGATACCCACTTAGTGCTTGCTATTAGTTGTAATTGGTTTAAATTTGCGTGAGACTACGACATCACGTCAAATTTTGGTGCCGTTGCCGGGGAATATTACGCAACGTGTGTTAATTTAGTAGCTTTTGTTTGTTATTTTCGGGTTTACGCTGGTTATGTTTAGTGTGCAGGTACTACAGGTGTATGCATACTAGAGGCTCTCATAAGTCATCACCATTAGTGTTTGATCCGGAAATTGAAAGAACTTTACGGCAAAACCGAGTTTTGTTACGAGAAAACAAAATCATTGGTTCACACACCTCACTTATTACACCTAAAAACATCATGGATCCACCAACTCCCACCACGGGTCAAACAACACCATCCACACCTTCACCAAATTCCACCACCAATCCTACTTCAACACATGAAGTTAACCCAACCAACACCACATTACCTGCCACTACCTAAGCCGAGCCTACTCTCACCTATAGCCATTTCTCAACGGTTCCACCATTTTCATCCTTTTTCCCAGTTTCCGGTCAATCATCTTCCACTCACCAAATACCACCACATCAGATACCACCAAGTTCAACTATTATTCATACTATTTGTACATACCGACCGCCGAATCAACTGGGTTTTCACTATTCATCTCCTCAGTTTGTGCAATCTTTGGGTGTAGGAGGAGATGGATTTGATGACGGGTATGAAGAAGAATTTAGAGGATACGAAGAAGAGGGGTATTATTATGGAGGTGATGGAAGCAATTTGGGACCTCAAGGAGGAACGGTCTATCAACAAGGACAACAAGTGCAACAAGTTCAATAGATGGGTAGGCAACCAACGGGGGTACAACAAATTCGGCCACATGGGCCGCAGTTTCAACGGCCAATGCCTCTACAACAAGCTCAACCTCAATATCAACAACCCCAATTTCAAAGGCCGATGCAGCTGCCACAAATGCAACAACCTCAATATCAACAACAGTTTGCACCTTGAGAGCCGATGCAAGGGCAAATGGGTCGCCCAAGAGTACCATTGGGTGCTCCATGAAGACATCACCGACAGGTGGTGCGGGGGATTGAAGCTCATTTTAGACCAGTTATCACTAATAACCCTTCACCGGTGGTGATTCCTCATCACCCGGATGGGAGGACTTTTGAGGTTAGAACGACCGCACTCTAAAGTTTGCCAAAGTACAAGGGTTTAGCAACAGAAGAACCGTACTTTCATTTGGAGACATATGACTCCATTTGCAATCTATTGGAGGGCAAGGCTTTTCTTCGGATGACGTTAAGTTGGTTCTTTTCCAATTTTCCTTGGAAGGTAAAGCAAAGAGATGGTTTCATACTTTGCCTTCCGCATCAATTTATACATGGGCCAACATGCAACAACGGTTTTTGGAAGAGTTTTTCACGGCCCAAAAGACTAATGAAGCTAGGCGGAGTTTGAGGAGCTTCCAACAACAACCGGGGGAAATGTTTCATGAGGCGTTTGAACTGTTGAAAAACTATCCTCATCATGCTATATAGCTTTGGGAGTTGTTGAATGCCTTTCATGAGGGGTTGAGTTCGAAGGATGCTCGTGATCTAATGTCAATTACTAACGGTACATTTGGTACAAATTTTGGGCATGATGATTGGGTATTTTTAGAGCAAATGGCGGTTACATCGAAAAGGAAGGCTCAATCTTCGAGAAGGGCGAGGCATGTTATTACAAGACCACAAGTTCATACGGTAGAGGATGGAGGTGTGCAAACTACAAATCAAGTGTACAATGTGTGCACTAATTGTAATTAAATAGGTCATACTGCGGAAGTGTGTTTGGTAGGAGTGGTTGAAAATCAAGTGGAGGAGGTGAATACTATTTAAGGGGGTGGTCGTAATTTCAACATGAACTCGAACACATACCACCCCGTGTTAAGGAATCATCCCAATTTGCGTTATGGGAATCTGACGAACCAAGCCAACCCAAATTTCTAAGAAGCCCAAGGAAATTTCGTACCTCGTCAACAATACAACCAAGGTAATTATCGAGGTGGGAACAATTTCGCTACCAAGGCCAATCTCAACAATCGGGTGGTCAAAGTTGTTCTTCGGGTCAAACTTCATCGAGCAGGAATGAAGTTATGGATATGATCCAGATGGTGCAACATGATATGCAAAGGAGAAATCAACTTGATGAAGTTCAGATGCAAAAGGATGAAGTTCGTGACAAGAGCATTCAAACATTGACCACTCAAATGGGTCAACTAGCAACGGAGGTGGCAAAGTTGAAAAAAGGTAAAGGTCAACTTCCTAGCGACACTAAGGTAAATCCTTCTCATAACTCATCACGTAATATTCCTATTAACCATGTTAGTATCTTAAGAAGTGGAAAAGAATTGAAGGCAAATTTGTCACCGGGTTTGGTTGATGGGGTGGTTGAGGATATTACGGGAAATGAAAGTGATGAGGATGAAGTCTCACCCTCAATTGTGTCTAAGGACCCTAACGTTGAAAAGGTAATTCAAAAACTGGGGTTGGGTGAAATTTTAAAAGATAAAAATGAGGAAGGGGGACCAAGTCAAGTCCCATTTCCGTCGGCTTTAATTGACCCGGGTAAGAAAAACTTTATTTCAACAAGGGGTCCTCAAAAATAGGAATCGTGGGATGTTTTCAAGCAAGTAAAGGTTAACCTTCCTTTGCTTGATGCAATTAAACAAGTACCTGCTTATGCAAAATTTTTAAAAGAAATGTGCACACAAAAGAGGCAACAAAAGAAAAAGATGCCTAAGCGGGCTGACTTAACCGGACAAGCTAGTTCGGTGCTTAAAGGGGATCTTCCTCCTAAACTCCAAGATCCGGGAATGCCGTT
This sequence comes from Helianthus annuus, assembly GCF_002127325.2. Classification (NCBI taxonomy): domain Eukaryota; kingdom Viridiplantae; phylum Streptophyta; class Magnoliopsida; order Asterales; family Asteraceae; genus Helianthus; species Helianthus annuus. The sequence continues at coordinate 124,501,182 of NC_035442.2, read as the reverse complement.
AATAAATATTCAAGTTGGGAATTTTCAAATGTCAAAGGCGTTATTAGATCTTGGAGCCAGAGAAAGTATTTTACCGGGGGCTTATACGACCAATATGATTTTGGTCCATCAGCACGGGTTGAGACAACGGTGGTTCTAGCCGATTTGTCTCATAAGCTACCCCGAGGGATGGTGCAAGATGTCATAGTAAAAGTTGATGAGTTTTACTATCCGGTTGACTTTTAAGTCTTAGATTACTCATCCACGGACCCAAAACAACAACAAAATGTTATTTTCGGTCCGCCATTTTTGAGCACCGCTCATGCCGTGATTGATTGTCGATTTGGTACGGTCGACATGACATTCGGCAATAGAAAAATGAGATTGAATATTTTTACTAACACTTCTAACTCTATTGGTGTTGATGAGTGTTTTATTGCAGATTTAGTTGACGGATGTGACCCGCATGAGTATGAGGAAGATAGTGTGGACACTTGTGTTTGTGATTTTTCTGAACAGGTACATGCTTGTGCATTGAGGGTTGAGGAGAAAGAACAAGATGTTATGGCAATTAAAGAGGGTCGACCACCATGGACCCATCAGTTCGAGAGCTTACCACTGGAAATTAATTCGGGTACGAAGCTGTCTTTGGAGGAGCCACCGACATTGGAATTGAAAGACTTGCCAAGCCACTTGAAGTATGCATTTTTAGGGGATAATGATACTTTACCGGTCATTATTGCCTCTAATTTGGAGATGGCTCAAGAGCAAGCGTTATTGAAAGTGTTGAAGGCGAATAAAGAGGCTATTAGGTGGACGATTGTCGACTTGAAAGGAATTAGTCTATCAATTGTCATGCACAAAATCATCACAACCGAGGATGCAAAACCAACTAGGGAGGCGCAAAGGAGATTGAACCCGAATCTACAGGAAGTGGTAAAAAAGGAGGTAATTAAATGGTTAGATGCAGGTATTATCTATCCAATTTCGGATAGTGCTTGGGTAAGTCCTACTTAAGTAGTTCCTAAGAAGGCCGGCATTCAAGTTGTAAAAGATGAAAATGGTGAACAAATCGCCACCCGACCGGTCACCGGGTGGCGTGTTTGTATTGATTACCAAAAGTTGAATCCGCCACTTCTAAGGACCACTTCCCATTACCTTTAATTGACCAAATTTTTGAAAAATTATCGGGTCAAAAATATTACTGCTTTTTGGATGGGTATTCGGGATAATCAAATTGCCATTCACCCGGATGACTAACACAAGACCACATTCACTTGTCCATATGGCACTTTTGCTTTTTGGTGAATGCCATTCGGCTTGTGTAATGCCCCGACAACTTTGCAACGATGTATGATGAGTATTTTCTCGGACATGGTTGGGGATTCGCTTGAGGTATTCATGGATAATTTCTCCATTTTTGGCACAAGTTTTGAATCTTGTCTCAACAGATTGCAAAAAGTTTTAAAAAGATGCGTCAAGAAAAAATTGGTGCTAAGTTGGGAGAAAAGTCATTTCATGGTACAAGAGAGTATTGTGTTGGGACATGTTATTTCGGAAAGGGGGATGGAGGTGGACAAGGCAAAAATTCGGGTAATATCATCTTTTCCTCCACCAAAGAATGTTAAAGGGGTGAGGTCGTTTTTGGGACATACGGGTTTTTATCGATGATTTTGTAATTCCCAATATCAATCCGGATCACAGTGGTTGATTGTTGTAGTCCAAAACACCTATTGATTAAGTGTTTGAACTATGAAAAAGTCAAGAAAGATCAAGAATGAAGATGAAGCTAATGGATTGATGAATACAACAAGTGTTGTATTGAATCCAAACAAGTATATGAATCAATAAAGCACCTTGGAAATCTAATTTGAGCACACAATCTAGAGATTTAATGTAAACAACACTTCATTCACCAAATAGCCAAATGCTTAGCTAGGTTACAATGCTTGGGCTATATATATTGCCTGACTTGCCAGCAAATTTATAAATTTGCTGGAATCTTAACTACACTAAGTCAGGATTTCTAATTCCATGAAATTACAAAATAAGCCCCTATACTATTAAATTAGCTACAAACAGCTATAAAACTAATCCAGTACAAGTATGAACGATCTCAAAAGTTCCAACAATATCCCCCCTGCCTACTTGTCTTCTCATTCTTCAGTTGTTTCCACTGGATTCTCTGTAGCTGGCTTTTCGGGCTCTTTGGGATTGTTTTCATGCATTGTCGTTTCAGGTGGTGCTTGAGTCTCGATTGGTGCAACTGGAGTTTCTTGAGTAGTAACAGCTTCACTTGTTGGCGGATCCTCCATTGTGGCCTCATATGTGGATGAGGCCGGAGGTGATGGTGTTGTTTGTGAGGTTGTGGTGAGTTCAGTTGTTGAAGCAGAAGTTCTTTCTTTCTTTCTTTCATGCTTCTTTTTCTTCCTTGCTTCCTTCTTCTTTTCTTCGGTTTCTTTTCTTTTCTCGATTTTGTCTACCAGATCCAGCATTTCTCTCTTTAACTTCCAGGCTCTTTCTACCGCTCACTGAAATAGCGTGGCCTCCTCAAGATTTGCATTTCTAGCTCCAACATTTATACGGCTTGCATTCAACACCGTTAGATCGGAGAGTCCAAACAAAAATACGTCCATAGGATCCAAAATTCGAATATCCACGTTTTCGTTGGATCTGATCACAGCTTCACCAGTTTTGCTATCATAAAACCATTTCTTGAAATTTTTGAGGGAAACGGGAACCTCTTCGGGAAGCTTGATTCTCGTGACCACTTTAGCAGGGTTAATCACCCACGTCACCTTTTCTTTCCCTGTCACTAGATCTATGGTTGTTTTCGACACTCTCCGTCTTGGACGCTGTGGGCTGTGATTAGGGAAACCCTTGTTGCATTCTTTAGCGATCAGGCGCTCAAAGTCTCCGCCAATGCTTCTTTCATCTGGATTTAGAATATCCAGACGGCCAAGCTCAAGTAAATCCCACCTAGGAAGAGTAAAGAGATCAAATCAAGTCTGGAAGTATTGAATCACGCCACCTTGTATTTTAACCACAAACATTCCTAACATTTCTCATAATCGGGTTATATTTTATGACACCCATGACTATTATAGACCAGGAGACCAAACAACGGCCCCATTGGCCATATCCCCAGCCCAATAACACAGGCCCAAACCGCATTTTACAACCCGGGATGGAGACTTGAGCACACAAATGAGGACCTTCAGCCTTTGGAGACTTGCCAATGCCCAACTCAGAAGACTTGTTCCTAGCTTTTAACCAATTAGTGTCATAATTCAAGCACCATAACAGGGCCTTCAGCGAACCATAAACCAGGCCCATTTTCAGGCTATGGGGCCTGGCCTTCACACAAGAAACCCACCAAAGGGCCATCGCCAAATCTGACAATATAGAGAACCAACCAGGCCAGTAGATCAGCGCTAGTAACCCAGTTGTGGTAGGCCTGAACGGGATAAATCCAACCCATTTTTGACATAGCTAGCAACAAGCTTTTTGGGCCTTCCGAACCATAAACGCAGCAACTAAATCAGCTAAACCATTAACCCAGTCCCGAGCATTTCGAATAACAGGACCCGAGCCTACATAGTACCATAAGTACACAAAGTACCAGCAACTCAACAAAATGACAATATTACCCCTGCAGCATAACGAGTGGATAACACAGTTCCATCTACCCAGGCTTCGAACGTTTTACAGATTTGTTGACGCCCATGTAGATAACTCAGCTGATCGATAACGGTCCCAACTCTTACTGATGAAACTACCCCTGGACCAATCTGACAGAAGATGAATGAGTTCAAGATATCCCTCTGGTGTTATTGATTGTTTCAGGCTTCGCATTTTCCTAGAACTCTCGAATGTGGATTCTGTATACTTTAACAACTGTTTTGACTGCGTAGCCTATTCTGCTTGATCTAACCCATCTAGCTGCATCTTGGAAATCCTGTGTAACCTGCTCGAGATTGATGCTTTGATTGTGCTTTGACGTTTTATCCCATTCAATGTTCTTCACCATTCTGAGAATCTTTGAACGCAAATGAAATTTGTGACAGATTTTGAGAAATTGTCCGAAGATTAGAGAAGAAGATGATGAAATGGATTTCGAAAATTTTGAAAAATGACGGTTAGGAAGATATTTATAGAGAAGACTTGATATCCAGCGAAATAATAATTTCGCTGGTATCTTAATTTCGCCGCCATAAGTCTGTTTTCAAAACTATTTTAATTTCGCTCGTGGATTTCAAACTTTCTCGTAAAAAGTACCAAGTTTTGGGCCATTTTGACTCCGAACTTCGAATTTTCAGCTCTGGGAGGTTCCGTTTGATGCGGATTTTCTTGTAACATTCGATGCTCGCCGACTTACCTGCAGAAGATCATATTGCCAACACTTGCCAATTTCTTATTTATTATAATTATTATTTACTAACCAGGGCACAAGAAAAACTGCCAGTATGTTTGTCCGCTTAAATCCATGCATCCTTCTTTCAACATGCCTTCAGAGAGCGCTTTTATCATGTTTCTCGGTAATATTGACAAGTCTTCAATGGCCCCCACACAAGCTATTTAGAATAGAGACATTACGCCCGTGAGTCCCACATCAGGACACACCCCCGCGATCAAGGTATGCGCAAAGATTCCTCATAACAGGTGAGTATATTGGATTCATTCTTTTCAACGATAGAGCGGAGATCAGGTCTGTACTTTCGTACAACAGAGATCCCAAGAACTACCGAGGGCTGAGACAGATAGTTTGGTGAACAGGTCAGTACTTCCGTACAGCAGAGAGACCAAACTGATCTATCTATGTTTTTGGCCAATTTTGGCACTTATTATGAAAGGGTTTTGGCCTCCTTTTTTTAAGGCACTTATTAAGAAAAGATATCATAGCATCTAGGTCAGCATGTATCTGGATGCAGCAGAAGAATGACTATGATATCCCCGAATGAAACACCAATATAAAGACCCGAAATCTCAGACTTTGGCAATCTGTCAATGCAAGATTTAAGACCATTAAGCCATATGCCGCATCGTGTTACCCACAAGATGCGTAATGTCTGAGAAAAGCCAGAATCCTTGTGTAGACGTTATGTTTTGCTCCCTAACAGCAGTTTACTCGTCGGTGTTGCTGAATCTACTGACACATCGTTGCTTGGTACCCCGATTTCTTTTTGTTTTCTATTTTGCAAGAAATGACAAAGTGTTAGCAATTTTCTATCATTTCTTCTAACAGGAGTCAGACACAAGCATCTAATATTGGATTTTCTGGAATATCCCCCCTAAAATCTTTATTTTCGAAAGTCGTTTCCTGAAAATAAAATTTTAAAAGTCAGAAAATCTTTTTGGTGGGCGACGCTTCACGATACTTGTTTTTCTTTCAACAAACATTTTTTTTAATATTGACAAAAGATAGAGTATTTACGAATGATTTTGGATCACAAGATTCATTTCCATTCAAGGAAATTTACCATTTCCAACCAGGTTACAAGCTGGTTGAAACAGATTTTAGCTTTCGTGAAAATGTCGGCTCGCTGCTATGTTGTATCCATTGGCAGCACTTGAATGTACCCCTTCTCGTATGCATCTCGAATTGCATGAATTCGAATTTCAATATGCTTTGTTCTGGAGTGGTGGATGGGATTCTTCACAATTCCCAGACATGCCTTATTGTCGATGAATATAGGAGTCTTAATGATGTTGATTCCATAATCCAACGACTGATTTTATATCCAGAGAACTTGTGAACAACAACTGTAGGCCGTGGTGTGCTCTGATTTTGTATCCAAAGCAGTGACTCCGATTCTGAAGCCTTTGAGATCAAACAGGTCAGGTTATCATTTGTCTTGACGTTGCATGTGTGTGTTGTTGTGTCTTGGAGCAGTAAGCATGATCATTTCTGCAGGAACGACATATTCAGGCTTGAGAAACAAGCATTCCATGTCGTTGAAAAGCACCGATATTCCTTTATTACAGACTTGTGATAAACTCATGAGATTGTAGCACAATTCTGGAACATAGTTGACATTTTCCAACGTGAGGGTTTCAGACACCACATCTCCTATTCCAACGATCTTTCCTCCCTTCTTGTCTCCAGGGAAAGACACGAAATCACCATCAATAAAACGAAAATTCTTCAGAAGCTCCTTCAGGCCTGTCATGTGTCTTGAACATCCGCTTTCGACATGCCAAATGTATTCCATGAGCATTCGAAGCCATTTCTGGAGTTTATTATGAAATACAAGAATATACATAAATTAGATTGATTTGGTAACCCAAACTTGCTTCATTTTGAATCTATCGTGGTTTTGAGCCACGATGTCCTCTTTTTGTTTCCAAAAATAAGCTGTTGAATTAACCAGATTTTTAACAGATTTCTTAAGATAATCAAGCTGATATGTGAAATTTTTGACAAAATCATATTCTGGTTTAGGAAAATTCTTGGTTTTACAATGTTTCGCTGTATGTCCTAAATGACCACAGCGAAAACATCGTTTGCGTCTGGGTCTTTTGGTGTTGGAAGATGATGTATGTGATGAGTGTCTTGAGCTTTCTGCTTTCTTCACTTTCTTGTCAACTCGACTTTTATCTTCTGAACATTCTTCATCATTGTCGGAATCTGATGAACTTTCTGATGTTTGATATTCACTTGAATTTTGTTCTTCACTTGCTTCGTAACTTGAATCACTGCAGCTTGGATCTTCACTTGAACTTTCTGAATTTGTTTCGTCACTTGAATCATCGGAGCTCTCACCTTTTGTTGTATGATCTTCACTTGAAGTTTCTGATTTTTGTTCTTCATTAGAAGTTGACGTTTCTTCTTCCTTTTCTGAGGCAGAAAAGCTTGTTTCTTCTTCCTTTTCTGAGGTAGAAAAGCTTGTTTCTTTTTCCTTTTCTGAGGCAGAAAAGCTCGAATCTTCTTTGCTGCTTTCTTCAGTGACTTCCCTTTCTGAATCTGTCATACCTGTTTGAGATAGAATAAATTCTGGAATTTCGTCGGTGAGGAATTTTCCAAAACTGTTCCTTTTCAATACTAGCACAAATATAGGAGATTCACACACATTTTTATCATCACAAAATGCAGAATTTAAATCATGACATTCAAACATAACATGTTCATGATCACGGGTCTTAAATGTAGGCACATGGCCCTTACAGTCATCTGGAATATTGTTTCTCTTATCACAGTTCCAGGCGAACCAGTTAAAAGTGGAATAACTGTCGCCTGAATAGCCTATTCCTATTTTTGAACCGCTGCAGTCTTCATCCTTATCGCACACATCTTCTTTACACATAAATGAATCTGCATTACTTTTAGGAATATTAGCGGTTATTTCATTCTTAAAAGAATCGTTTTGTTCTACAGAGGCCTTTTCATCAATGAAATCATTGTCGGGATGAGGAGTTGGCATAGGCACATAGTTTTTGCTATGTGGTGGAAAGAAAAGGTTTCTTTCATTTCCTTGGCTATCCTTATAGCCGATCCCGTCTTTTACATACGTTGGTCGTTGGCAGTTTTTGATGTTAGTAAAGGCCTTTTGACTGACATTCCATTTGTCTATGATAATTTATAATTTATTATTTTCGTTCAAAGCTTTTTCTAGTCTGTCAGTGAGATCGTTGATGATGAAATCTTTTCTAAAAACAAATTCTTTTAGAGTTTGCATTTCTGCTAAAGTTGAATTCAACTTTCTCTGATATGCGGCCTCGTTCTGTTTAAGTTCCTTGTTAAATTTTAAAGCTTTGTCTTTTTGCCTCTCAAATTCTAGGTTAAGAGATTTGTAATGTGCCACGACATCAACGCATGCTGGTGTGCATAACTTTACTTTAAAGTTACGTGGAATACTATTTACCAAGTCTTTGTCAGATTTTTCTTTGGAAGATTCAGTTTTCATTGTTGCTGCTGAGACTTTTCCTTTCTCTTTCTTCTCATCAGATGACTCCTTAGGAACGTGCTCCTTGAGTTTTTCAGCTTCTTCAGAACTCTTTTTCTTTTTAGGCTCCGGGGAGGTGAGAATGCTTTTCATACCCTTGTCAGCAATGTTGTCATCCTTTGGAATTCCAGCAGTCTGTTTCTCAAACTGTTTTGATGATGACTCGCTTGAGATCTTTGCCATGATAGCTTTGTTGACTTGTTCGTTGGCTTCACCATTCTCTTCAGCTTGAGTGTCACCGAGCACATGTTAGTGCACCTACGTCTGTTGACTACGTCTTCCATCAAGTCTTGAAGATTTAGGAGATCAAACATGGCACGGAATCCAAGAAATAGCTTGTTTGTATATGGATCGCTTATATGTACATATCTAGGGTCGCTTTTGTGTCATAGTTTGGGTTAGGATCACCTATGTGGACATGTGCTGGATCGCTTATGTGTCACTGTGTAGGGTCGCTCATACGGCATGTCGTATGAGCGGACCAGAACCTCTATATATAGGTCTGTAGAGCGATCCACATCATAGAGAATGGTGTATTGTTCCGGTACTCTGCCGAAGTGCTGTCTGATCGTGTAATCTTTCAAGATATCAATGCAACAGCAAGTTTAAAGTGTATACAGCTTCAATTGCACCGAATTATTAGTTTCCGCCTCTTAATTCGGATACGAACTTCTCTGAACAACTCAAACAGGTCAACAAACGATCCTACAAGTGGTATCAGAGCTCAGGAGGAGGAGTTCTTGCCATTTTAGCTGCTATTCTTCTGATTTTCTACACTTTCTTCATTTTTTCAAAATTTTTCACGGTAAAACAAGCTCAAAATCACACAATGCACTCGGAATCATGAATTAACAAATCCTTGAAGTTTTCAGATCTAAAATCAAAGTAGAAACCAAGATTTTAGGTGATTTGTTCATTCAGGATCGCTCAAAAGATGACGTAAGCCTCTAGATCGCTCGAAATCTTTGTCTTGGATCGCTCATTTGACAATTTCAGGGCCGCCTATACGTCCAATCTGTCTGGATCGCTCGAACGAAAAACAGTTGGACCGCTCGAACTAAAAGTCTTGGACCGCTCGAACTAATTGTTGTGAACCGCTCGAACGTATCGTTGTGAACCGCTCGAATTGATAGCTTTTGGATCGCTTATTTGGTAACCTGGTCAGATCGCTCGAACTGTTTTTGTACTTGGACCGCTCCAAAGTATATAGATTGGACCGCTTATCAGATCAATCATTTGGACCGCCCATTTAGATAGTATATTTCAGTCGCTTTTGTGAACAGATTGCTAATATTTGAAAATTGCTGAGAATTTGTGAACAATTTGTGAACAATGGATACGGAATTTTATAATGCTTTTGCTACCCCGGTCTCGATTACTCAAAATGCTTTGATTGAAAATGAAACCGGAACGTCTCAGAAACCACCGAAAATCATGGATATTGATGATTACAATGTGTGGTCGGAACGATTCGGAAATTGGGTCGAAGCTTATCATCTTGATGCGTGGGAACACACCGAGGAAAAATATGTTAAACCCACAAAGGATGATGTTGTGAATGGTACTCCATTAACACTTAGAGAAATGAGTGCAACAGACAAAAAGAAATATCGGGATGAGAAACTCATGGTGAGTCTGCTTCAGCAAGCTATAAAAGAAGATATCTTGATTCTGCTACAACACGATGGAACTGCATATTCAATTTGGACAGAGTTGGAAGCAAAGTTTATTGGGAGTGATGATATGCTTAAGAATAAAAAATCTCTCATGAAGAAAGAATTTGATTTGTTTCGTGGTTTAAAATCTGAAAACACCAAGCAGATTATTGATAGATATTGTAACTTGGTGAGAAATATGACAAAGTTAGGTATTAAGAAAGATACTGATGAGTTAATTGAAAAACTTGCAGATGCGCTTCCACACGAAACATGGGGAACATTTCTGATGATGCTAAGATCTAACAGAAAAGATTACAGAGCTATGACGTTGGGAGATTTTATCAAGCATTTGGAAGCTCAAGAGATGGAGCAGAGAAAGATCGCTAGGATGAAGAACTACGATGGAGAGCAGGATATCAGTCTGTACTACAAGCATGGTACTACTGATTCAACAAAGTTCTCTCCAAAGATCGAAACTGCTTACAGTGTTAAAGATTCTACTGAAAAGAAGACATCTCAAGGATCAAGCAATAGCACAAGATTTTCATCTTTCGATCCTAATATCTCTGTAACAAAGAATGGTAGAAAACTTCAGTGTAACATTGTATTAAGCCTTGAAAATGATCAAGACTACACTGAAGATATTGCAAAAAATCAAATGTCTTTGTTAGGGATGATTTTAGAATCTTATAGTTGTTTTGTTGCAGGAAAGATCGGAAATCCAATGCTCACGAAAGAGGATTACGATCAAATTGATGCTGAAGAAATGGAATTAATGGATATAAAATGGTGTATTGTTCCGGTACTCTGCCGAAGTGCTGTCTGATCGTGTAATCTTTCAAGATATCAATGCAACAGCAAGTTTAAAGTGTATACAGCTTCAATTGCACCGAATTATTAGTTTCTGCCTCTTAATTCGGATACGAACTTCTCTGAACAACTCAAACAGGTCAACAAACGATCCTACAAGTGGTATCAGAGCAAACGTGCTGAAAAATTTAAACAAATTACCGGCCGTGATGATTTTCGTGATGCAAACGTTTCAGCTTTGGGTTTTGATAAATCCAAAGTTACATGTTTTCGTTGCAGGGAGAAGGGACATTTCAAGAGGGAATGCAAAAACCGTGAAGCTACCGGTGCCCAGAATCCTTTCGGAAACAATGATTATCACAAGAAGGCCATTTATCATCAAATCACTCAACCAGCACAGCAGCATCAGGCACAAACGGCTCATGGAAGAGATGTGGCTGATAAAAGAGCATGTGTTGTTAGTCAGGGAAAATATGATAATTTTACCTGGGAAAAGTATCTTCCAAAGCATAGCAAAGTGTGTCTAGCTGAACAAGATGATGAAAAAATGGCTGAAGGTTTTACCTGGGATGATTTTTGTCCAGATCAAAATCTTATGGCCAAAGAGATGTCTAAAAATACTTCTCATGCTTTCTTTGCTAATGCTTATGATTTGAAATGTGCAGAAAGATGCAGAAAAGTCATGGAAGCTGCTGAAGAGAGACGAAGAAAGATCATAGAGGAGGCTGAAGAGGAAGAGAGATTGAAGGAAGAAGCAAAAGCTGAGAAATTGAGAAGAGCTCATTTTTTAAATTCAAGCAGGACAGTGAAAGAAGTTCCTGAATTTGAGATTAAAGTGGATGCTGAACCAGTCATGGTCCAAGAAAAGTGCATGAACTGTGACTCGCTGATTAAGCAGAACAATGAGTTGCTGCACAATATTCACAAGTTGAAAGAATCGTATGATACTATGAACAGAGAAATCAACAAATATACAGATTCTGATGGTGAACAAGCTGAAGCTATGAATACTTTGAAGATAGCTTATCTGAGACAGCTTGATACGGCGAATTATAACATAAAGAAATGTGCAGATCTCGAGCTTGAGTTGGCAACACAAAAGATAGAAACTGAAAAGGTAAAGAAATTATTAGATAATTACTCATGTTCTACTTTTGTTGTTGACAGGATTTATCTAGTGGTGAAAGATTTGAAGACATTTGAAGAAGTGAAGATATTTGAAGAAGAAAAATCCGTGACAAAAGATGAAGAAATATTGAAGACTTCTGGTAAGAAACCGAGTGTATCCTACAATAGATGTCCGCCCCCGGTCGAAAATGGATATTCACCTCGAAAACCAAATTCAGAAAGAGTCAATAAAGCAATCAATTTGAAATGGGAGTCTGGGCCATCAGATAACTTGCCAGAAAATATCGATGTCACATATACGTCATCCGACACTGATCATGAGTCAAAGTTGATAAAAAGTATGGTCGATCAGGTGTTAGACACAGATGACAATGAGGAATCAAAACCGAAGTCTAAACCCGAGTCAAAGTCTGGGTCCAGTGCGTCAAAGCCAACAGTTAAAAAGGACAAACGGGTTTATGATAAAGAGTTTTTACTTTCGAAATCTAATTTGAATGATGAATCAGTCAAAGTGGCATATACTTTGAAAGGTTCTGACAAATTATATTCAGATGAAAGCTTTCCAATAAGAAGTGTCAGATTTGAAATGATTCACAAGGTTTTCAAAATCGCAGAAATTAATCTTTCTGAAATAAAAGATTTCAATCTTAATGGAAAACCTAAACAATACACTTCAAGAGATCAATAGAGAATTAACAAGAAAATGGGTTACAATTGTGGTTATAGTTTCCAAAAGAAACCAAACCATGATCGTAATTTTAAAAAGAAAGGTCTTGGTTTTAATCCACAGAAAAACTATAAAAATGAAAAAGTTTATAAACCAAAAACAATGTTTGTTGCAGGAAAAACAACAGAAGCTGACAAAGAGAAATCATTCAGAAATCAGACAAATCAAGAATTCCTTGCTAAGAAGCAAGAGGATATGAAGAAGAAAGAAGACCCGAAGAAGGTTGAAAAGAGATCTTGTTTTCAGTGTAAAGCTGTGGGTCATGTTGCGAAAGATTGTCCAAAGACATTTCGACCAAAACAAGAAGTCTCAAGAAAAATGAAAGAAAAAGTTGTTGAGAAGACTGAACTGTCAACTCGGAAGTTCACAGGCTTTGAGAATTCGACTTATGAAAAAGGTGAATGTTCAAAGAGTGCTTCCAAAAGAATAGACAATGCTACAAATCAGAAATGGGTTGTAAAAGGTTCAGGTAACAAGTCTGGTGATGAATCTGATTCCATAAAATCAGAGGAGCCACGTGTTGAGAAAAAGATTGAAAAGAAAGTTTCAAAAGTGGACGATGTGAATTTTCCGCCACTAAGTGCTAAAAATTACAAATCTAAAATTGGAAAATTTGAAATTTCAAATCAGTTTTATTCTGACAAGAAGAAAATTGATGTTGAAAAAACTTTCAATGGAAATGTAAAACGCATCTTTGGAAAAATGGTCAGTGGTAAGGCCCAAAGCATTGAGGATTTTATGCTTCCAAAGGATGGGTTTACAGGTCAGTTGAAAGGAATGATGAAAACAATGAGGTTACACCCAAGGAAGGTCAGGCTTGGGTGGATATATTTTTTCAAGAATGAAAACCTGACTTGCCGGAGATCCCAAGATGGTATTGCGGATCATGAATCGGCATCTTTCTAAATCTGTGTTTGTGAAGTTGCAGGACTTGCCGGAACTCCCAGGTATGTAAGCGAGGAGTAGGAATCGGCACTTTGAAAATTCAACCAAACGATGGTAATTGGTTGAAAAACAGGTTTGAAAGTTTTTAGTTGTGTTATGGAGTTGATCTTACAAGTGGTTAAATCAAGGTCATTGAATTGGACTTGATTTAATTATCATTCAAGAATTTGGTAAACAAAGTGATGATTTGAACCCCATTTTACAAACGGTAAAAACAACGAAACTTATTTTCCGGAAAAACCATTCTAATTAAAACAAACTTGAGTGTTTTGAAATCATTATGGGAAAATAGTTTGTTGTGAGGGGGAGTTCTGATTGTTTATGCCAGGTGGATGGAGAATTGATGTGATTCTCATCATGTTGTCATATTTGTACAGTTTGTTTCAAATTTTCTCAGAAAATCAAAATTGAAACATATTTTGATTTTAGGGGGAGTAAAATTTTAAAAAAAAATTAGAAAATTTGAAAATGTCAAAAACATTGAAAAATTAAAACTGGGTTTTGTTGCGAAATAGGAGGAAATGATAGTAAATCAGTGGACTATCACAGCACGCTAAAGAAATGTAATGCAAAATGTGATAAACGGTCTCACTGATGATGTGACGATAGGTTTTTGTACATTTAGTAGATTTATTCGGGATATAAACCTAAAATTTCAAACTTGTGAAATTCGTGGGGAACACTACTTGGATATATAGGTAACCCCTGAAATCTCGTTTGAAAGGTCTCGTATTCTGATATACTAGGTGTTTATACTCTATGATGTCTGGGGTATTATTCCGGGACTTCTGCTGAACGGTAGTTCTGACCTAGTCCTTGGCTAATACTTTCTACAAAATGCTTGAAACATAGCATAAAGCCCTCAGTTGATTAGACAATAAAATTTATAATCATCTGTTGTAGCTGAAAAGATCCTCTAAAGGGGACACACTGCTAAGTCGAAGCTGATATCTCTCTGCTGAACGGAAGTTCTGACCGGAGATCCCTCAGTTCTCGCATCTTTCCCCTAATTTATGTACAGACATCATTGTAGTATTCATACCTGTAAGACTGAATATTGGGATTCTGGATACGGGAGTATATTCAAGAGGTGGAACACATGAATTGAACTAAGTTTATAAAACACTTAAATAGTATCCTGAATAGATTGAAAATTGTATGAAAATTTAAGAGGACAAATATATCGTCAATCAACGTGAATCGTTTAGAACTTAAAACGATTAGAAGCTTAACGGTGCTTGTGATGTGTCTCAAAAACTGATATGATCCTCTTGCACAAACTCACAAAATATGTTTGTTTTGCATTTAAATTTCTGTATTTGCATTTACGTTTCAAATTTTGAAAATTAAAAAGATTTTCGACAACTGGTGTTGAGATGCTGATTTTCGAAATTCAAAGTGCTAAACTTGAAGAACTGGTTTGGGAAGAGTGTGTGTAGTAAAATTGTTTTGATAAGAACCAGTAATATTCTTGAATGCAAAATCATTACTGTATTTGTTCAACATAGTTTCTAAATTGTTGAAAAGTTTAATCTTTGTAGAAACTTATGGTTGGGTAGAGATTGTGCAGGACTTGAGCCAGGTATTGATCCTGAGAAAGAATGGAGCCAGGTATTGATCTTGAACCTGATGGGAGCCAGTTTACGATCTCAGAACCAGTGAAAGTTTGAATTCCAGACTACGATCCCAGCTGTGTGAGAGGGGGAGTCGGTAGACACCGTGTCATCATTCAAGAGAGAACGAGGATTCGTGAAACGACAGATATTTCAGAGACAGATTGTCGACTGATGAAGATTGTAGATAGACATGTGCGAATGCAGACTGGAATGATCTATGAAGACAGTTATGAAGACTCCGTCAACATCCGATGGGGAGTTTGTTAGTGCACCTACGTCTGCTGACTACGTCTTCCATCAAGTCTTGAAGATTTAGGAGATCAAACATGGCACGGAATCCTAGAAATAGCTTGTTTGTATATGGATCGCTTATATGTAAATATCTAGGGTCGCTTTTGTGTCATAGTTTGGGTTAGGATCGCCTATGTGGACATGTGCTGGATCGCTTATGTGTCACTGTGTAGGGTCGCTCATACGGCATCTCGTATGAGCGGACCAGAACCTCTATATATAGGTCTGTAGAGCGATCCACATCATAGAGAATGGTGTATTGTTCCGGTACTCTGCCGAAGTGCTGTCTGGTCGTGTAATCTTTCAAGATATCAATGCAACAGCAAGTTTAAAGTGTATACAGCTTCAATTGCACCGAATTATTAGTTTCCGCCTCTTAATTCGGATACGAACTTCTCTGAACAACTCAAACAGGTCAACAAACGATCCTACAGCACAGCTGTCTTTTCACTGGACCGTGGAGCCTTTGATGCGCTTGTGGAAGCGTTGAAGTAAGTCGTGTCTGAAGCTTATTGACTGACACCTTCAGATGCAAGAAGTGCCATGTTCTTCAATCCTGCAGAAGTCTGAGCAGGCTTCGGGGTGTAACCAGTCGTATTCATTTCTCGTTTGTTAACATCCATTTCAAAATCCTTCAAAGTGTTGATCAAATCGGTTAGAGTGACAGGATTTGGATTGTTGAGGAAATCCCTTTTGATCATCATGCACTTCAGGCTCCATTCCTTTGTAAGTGAGTCCAAAAGCTTCTTTATGGCAGCACGGTTAGTGATATGATTTCCCGCCTTCTTCATCTTGGTCATCATATTTCGAAAGCGACTGATATGATCGGAAAGGCTTTCTCCACGAATTCCACAAAACAGGTCGTATTGCTTCTGCACCATCATTCTTTTGCTCTCAATCAGCTCTTCGTTTCCCTCGTAATATTCGATCAAAGCGAGCCAGAGTTCATTTGCAGTTCTGTATTTTTAAAACATGTTACAGTCATCAGTTGACAGAGCCATGATTAAGGCGGCATGTGCACGGCGGTCGCGTTGGATTAGGGCCTTGTCTTCATCAGTGAAGGTTGTAGAGTCATTGTTAGTGACTATCGCATCTCCTCGAACCACCGTTGGAATGTGGGTTCCAGCGGTGACCGAGAGCCATAGATTGTAGTCCATGTATTCGAAGAACGATTGGATACGAGTCTTCCAAGTACCGAAATCTTCTGCTCCGTTCAACTTTGGTGGTCTAGTGGTGGTTCCGGTCTCAAGTTCAGCTTGAGCAATTGGACTTAGTTGATTCAACGACATCTTGACTTGTTTTGACTTAAGAAAGCTGATCAGACAATAATTTTGCTGGAAGATGATTCTGAGAACAATTTCGCTAGGAACACACAAAAATACGCCGAAGACCTGACTTGAGTTTGCTGATCAGAAGCTAATTTCGCTGAGTAGTCAAATGAAAAACAATTTCGCTAGAAAAGAGGATAATTTCGCCGAAAAACTGAATGAAATAAGCGAACCAGAACAATTCCGCCGATAACTTCGCCAATGCAATAACTTCGCCGGACAGAGGATGGATCCTGCACGAGTGAGGATAGCTAATTTCGCTGAGACAATTAACAAACACGTTAGTTTGGCTAAATTCACCGATCACCGTGATAAAAACGCTGTGGTTCTTTATCACTGTCCTCGAAGTCGCCTTCGATAAATTCGCTACAGGGTCAATGACGCTATTTCACTGGTAATTAACAATTTCGCTTGTGTTTGATCGGCGAAACTGTTAATTTTGCGATATTCAAGTTAAATTTGTTGTATTCAAACTAAATTTGCTGTATTCAATCTAAATTCGCTGTATTCAAAATAATTTCGCTGTGTTCAAAATAATTTCGCTGTGTTCAAAATAATTCCGCTGTGTTCAAAATAATTCCGCTCCGTTCAAAATAATTCCGCTGCGTTCAAAATAATTCCGCTGTGTTCAAACTAAATCCGTTGCATTCAAAATTAATTCCGTTGTCTTCAAAATTAATTCCGCTGACTTCAAAATTAATCTCGCTGACTTCAAAATTAATTCCGCTGTCTTCAAAATTAATTCCGCTGACTTCAAATTAAGTTCGCTGACTTCAAAATAATTTCGCTATCTTCAAATTTATCTTTGCCAACTAGAGGGTTTAACACGAGCTAAAACCCTCTAATCACCCAAAAACGACTCAAAAACCATGTTTCTTTGCATCAAAATGTCCAAAATGACTCCCTAATCACTGATTAACAACAACCTATCGATTAAACACACCAAATCAATCCATTTTAAGTCCAAAAATTTGAAAAAACTTGAAACTTTGAAAAACCTTCAAAACTTTGAAAAATCTTAACAAAAACTCAACAACCAAGATCAATCCGGATCACAGTGGTTGGTTGTTTTAGTCCATAACACCTATTGATTAAGTGTTTGAACTATGAAAAAGTCAAGAAAGATCAAGAATGAAGATGAAGCTAATGGATTGATGAATACAACAAGTGTTGTATTGAATCCAAACAAGTACATGAATCAATAAAGCACCTTGGAAATCTGATTTGAGCACACAATCTAGAGATTTAATGTAAACAACACTTCATTCAACAAAGAGCCAAAAGCTTAGCTTGGTTACAATGCTTGGGCTATATATAGTGCCTGACTTGCCAGCAAATTTGTAAATTTGCTGGAATCTTAACTACACTAAGTCAGGATTTCTAATTCCATGAAATTACAAAATAAGCCCCTATACTATTAAATTAGCTACAAACAGCTATAAAACTAATCCAGTACAAGTATGAACGATCTCAAAAGTTCCAACAGATTTATTAGAGGTTTTAGTGTTATTACTAAACCTTTATGTAATTTGTTATTAAAAGATGTCCCTTTTGATTTTACTAATGAATGTTTACAAGCTTTCAATGTTTTGAAGGAACAGTTGGTAAAAGCTCCCATTTTGCAACTGCCGGATTGGTCAAAGCCGTTCGACATTATGTGTGATGCAAGTGACACAACAATTGGGGCGGTCTTGGGTCAACGGATTGATAAAAGGCGAGTGGCAATTTACTACGCAAGCAAGACATTGTCTGAGGCGCAACTGAATTACACCACAACCGAAAAGGAGTTGTTAGCGATGGTTTATGCCTTGGACAATTTCGGTCATACATATGGGGAAGCAAGGTGATTTTATATTCGGACCATAGTGTGGTTCGGTATTTGATGGAGAAGAAAGATGCGAAGCCCCGTTTGATTCCTTGGGTGCTTTTATTGCAAGAGTTTGATTTAGAAATTCGGGATAAGAAAGGAAGTGAAAATGTAGTGGCGGATCACTTATCCCGAATTCCGGTGGAAGGAGTTGATGATTTGAGTAAAATTAATGAACAATTTTCCGACGAACAACTGTTAGCTGTATCTACCTTTGTCGCACCGTGGTATGCTCATTACATGAACTACTTAGCCGCGGGTGCAATCCCAAGCCATTGGACCAAGAAAAGAAGGCAACAATTCATGGTCCAAGTCAAGCAATACATATGGGATGAGCCGGATCAAGTGATCGAAGTTGCGTGCCCGAGACGGAGGTGTTAGAAATTTTGACCCATGCTCATTCTTCCGCTTGTGGGGGTCGTTTTAGTGGCCACAAAACGGGTTACCGGGTGCTTACATGTGGGTTTTATTGGCCTACAATTTTCAAGGATGCATGTGAATTTGCCCGGAATTGTTTAAATTGCCAAAAGATGGGAAGTATTTCGAAGAGGGATAAGATGCCTTTGCAACCGATTTTGGTGGTTGAGATATTTGATGTGTGGGGCATAGATTTTATGGGTCCCTTCCCGAGTTCGAATGGGTTTTTGTATATTTTAGTGGCGGTGGATTACGTATCGAAATGGATTGAAGCCATTCCTACAAGAACCAACGGTCATTCGGTTGAGTGTAATTTCGTTCAATCAAACATCTTTGCTCGTTTCGGCATCCCAAGGGTTATAATTAGCGATGGTGGTTCGCATTTTAAAAATTTTAACTTCGGTAAATTGTTGAAGCGGTACAATGTGAACCACTGAATCGCTACGCCGTATCATCCGCAAACAAGTGGACAAGTCGAAGTGTCCAACCGTCAAATCAAAGAAATTCTCATGAAGACGGTGCGAACGGATAGAAAAGATTGGTTAAGTAAGTTGGATGATGCGTTGTGGGCATATAGGACGGCCTGTAAAACTCCTATTGGTACAACTCCTTACCGGTTGGTGTATGGGAAAGGATGTCACTTACCGATGAAGTTAGCTCATCGGGCACATTGGGCAATTAAAACGGTGAATGCATGTGACATCCCACATCGGTTGTGAAGGGGAACAAAGGCTTCCTTATAAGGGGCTGGATACCTTCACCATCATGACGCGTTTTGAAAACCGTGAGGGGCGGACGCCGGGGGCGTGCTGGCCGCCAAAGCGGACAATATCATGGTGCGGTTACGCTGGGCTGTTATAGATGGTATCAGAGCCAGGGCCGGACCGGTAGTGCCAGGTCCTGCGAGGAAGCTGGACCCCTTAAGGGGGGGGGGGGGGGTGGATTGTGACATCCCACATCGGTTGTGAAGGGGAACAAAGGCTTCCTTATAAGGGGCTGGATACCTTCACCATCATGACGCATTTTGAAAACCGTGAGGGGCGGACGCCGAGGGCGTGCTGGCCGCCAAAGCGGACAATATCATGGTGCAGTTACGCTGGGCTGTTATAATGCAGATTACGATGAAGCGGGTAGGATTCGGAAGCTACTTTTGATCGAGATAGAAGAGATCCGAGATGAAGCTTATGAATGTGCATCGGCGTACAAAGGTAAGCTCAAAAAGGTTCATGATGCAAAGACTAGGAAGCGAACCTTTGAAGTGGGTCAAAAGGTGTGGCTGTATAACTCTCGATTGAAGTTATTCGCGGGAAAGTTAAAGAGTAAATGGATGGGTCCATATATGATTACGCGAGTGGGTCGATTCGGTGATGTTGATATTGAAGATATTCATACTAATATGAAGCAAACTGTGAATGGACACCGGCTTAAGCCGTATTTGGAAAGGAATGACATCAAAAATCTAGAGCTCGACAAGGTGGGCTACATTCTACACCCCGTAAATGAGGAACAAGCATGAGAGGCCCAGGTTTGGTAGTGTAAATGTCACACCCCAACCGAAGGCGGAATCATCGGGGCGCGGCACTAGGCGAATCAGATTGCTCAAGAGAATCCATAACAACTATATTGCGATAATATTTATTACATTTGTCATCCCATACTAACAAACAATACAATCACGTAAGTCATCACAGATTTCTTGTCCTCTTGAACAATTCAAATCCGACAACCTAGATTTTAGATGAGTTTCTAGACTTCCTAGCTTGATTTGATGTAAACTTCGGCTAAACCTGCAACATACGTTAAAACTTTGTCAATACAAAAGTATTGGCGAGTATACAGGTTTGATATGTGTAGTATGATAGATTAAAAGTGCTGCGAATTTCCACATGCATAAACATAATACACGAACTCACAAAACTGATACTACCAGCTAAGTCCTCGATGCTCGACTCTTGATGGCATAACTAGACCCCGTCGGGCGAAATAGTACTATACTAGTCTTGGTGGGACGTCACGAGTATAAGTCCTAGCATACATGTACTAGCATCACGTATATCTATGCAAACAGTTATTCGCAAGTGATAAATAGTCCAATTAAATCATTCGTTTGATAAGTTTGGTTTTTATAGAACGTATGTTACACCCAAAATTCGATAAAAGGGGTCAAGTATACTCACAGCGCGTATTCGGTTAGGTTTGCGGAATCGGTGCCGGAGAATGTCCTGATTTCAGACAATTTACGTGAGTGATAGATTACTATGCGTGAAACGGTATCGATTTGCGTGAAATCGGGCAAAATTGGGTTAAAATCGGACAAAATGGTGAAATTGGGCTGGCCCAGTCGAACAGGCCACTCGATCGAGTGGGCCTGGTCGATCGGTTGGACTTGGTCCTGATCGATCGGACAGCTTGATCGATCGAATGGATGTTCGATCGACTAGCTGTTCGATCGACTAGCTGTTCGATCGACTAGCTGTTCGATCGACTAGCTGTTCGATCGACTAGCTGTTCGATCGACTAGCTGTTCGATCGACTAGCTGTTCGATCGACTAGCTGTTCGATCGACTAGCTGTTCGATCGACTAGCTGCTCGATCGACTAGCTGCTCGATCGACTAGCTGTTCGATCGATTGGGCCACTCGATTGGCCATCCTGTTCGGCTGTTTTCGATGATTTTTCGAGCGTTTTTCGGCGTTTTGGGTTAGGACGTTACGATGAGGTGTTAAGCAACTGAAATCCCGTCAATTCCAACCTGTTTCATCGGCCGGGAATCACCCCGTTCGTCGGAACTGGTCGTTTTTGTCGGTTTTTCCGTGTTTAACTCGAAATCGATCATTTTATCACTAGATCTGATGTAAAAACCTTGATTTTACTTAGGAAATGCCCTGGATCTGAGTTGTTCTTGATGATATGAGGTCAACACTTGAAGTTCATAAGAACTTTGTGATGAAATCTATCCGAACATCCCAAATCCGTGGCCCTTTGATTAGAAAAACATTGATTTGGTTGAGATTCGTGAAGAATCGTACGTAAATCATCCGAATCTGAGTTGTTCTTCATGGGATGACATCACCTTTGAAGAACTTTGTGGTGACATCACCTTAGAACAGCCCAAATCCGTTGATTTCACGGTTGAAAATTGGGATTTGAAAGATAGAAAGATGAAGGATTGCATTTGGATCAAGAAAGTACAAGATTCGGGTTGAAAACTTACAAGAATCGGAAGAAATCGAGAGATTTGAGGGCTGGAACGTCTTGGTCGGTTAGGAGCAGCAACACAAGTGTTTGGGAGGGAATGGAGGGGTATTTATAGGCAAGGAAGGAGAAAGGAAGGCAAAACAGCAGTTGGATCGGCTGGCCCAGTCGATCGGCTGGCCCAGTCGATCGGCTGGCCCAGTCGATCGGCTGGCCCAGTCGATCGGCTAGCCCAGTCGATCGGCTGGCCCAGTCGATCGGCTGGCCCAGTCGATCGGCTGGCCCATCCGATCGGCTGGCCCATCCGATCGGCTGGCCCATCCGATCGGCTGGTCCATCCGATCGGACTGGCCCATCCGATCGGACTGGCCTATCTGATTGGGCCGGTCTGACCAATTGGACTAGTCTGATCGAATTGATCCGTTCGGAAGCCTTTTGATCCCGTTTTTGGTGCGATTTCGACGGTTTGAACCATATTTTCATATATTTATATAATTATTAAATTATTTATTATTATTAATCACAAAAGGGCCGTATATACGTATTTATGTATCCAATATTCAGTGCGTTGATCGAGTTACGCGTGCCATCGAGTGCGTTCTTCGATGTGATGTGCCACAATGATTACCGGGGCACTACTTACTCGTATTGCTATCATCGTCATGACGGCTGGAGTCATAGCACTCACCCGATAGTCCTTGTTAGCGTTGATTACTTACGTTTTGACACCTCACGCTTATCGAGAAGGGTAGATTAGGCCTTTACTCGACATCATCGTGAGTGTTATGCAAAATAGGTTTGTACTAATGATAGAATATGCGTAATTATTCGATTGTACTTCGATTTAGCGATATAATTGATATAGTTACATTATGATCCGAATCTCCGGTGCTAGGCGTAACGAGTGTATCGAGTAGTAACAACGCACGAAGGTGCGGGTTGTTACAGTATCCCCTCCTTTAGGAAATTTCGTCCCGAAATTAATCCAATAGTAGGGTCGTAAGAGTTGATGCGATTGAGAGTAGAGATTAATAGCGTCTAGACAACGAGCGATTGATTACGATTCAACAAGCGAAGGCAGAGGGAAATATACGATTCGGTTGCTTAGAAGTGATAACACACATATAAAAGCAATCCCATAGCGTTTTAAACCTACCAATACTCGATTAATCTCCGAAGTTAATTAAGAAAAAATCTCCTCATGGCGCGGTGTCGACCGTTTTTGATGTCCACACCAGCGCTATGTGGAGGGTTTTGTTATTTGATAACAGGTTTTGAGTTTTACATTTTAAAAGAATCAGGTGGCAAAATAAGTTTTAAGAAAACTTTCCTACAACGTGGGTTCGAGCGGGACTCGACTGCCGAACCCTCGTTCTCGAGAAGATTCCTGTCGGTCATTGCAAAGGTTTTTAAGAAAAGAATTGGACCTATGAAATTTTCATTGGGCACGGAGCCAAACTGATTCAATGTTTTCTCCATGTTGTAAGGAATTTCATTTGTCCAACGGTTTTAGTAAAAATTTTATAAAAATAGGTTTTCCTTAATACTATGGAAAAATAACTCACATCGAGCCCCACGTGGCACCTTCCCACAAAAGTTCGTTAATATGGTTAAAACACTTATATATAGGAAGTACCAGCGGCGTATCCACCATGCTTTACCCATATTAACTCTGTTTCATGAGGCAGTGTCATGCGTGCCGATAAGACACAGATAGAATTTCGATTCCCTTGATCCTAGCGATGAGGTGCTAGACCGAGTTTTGAATAGAAATAAGTTGGATGCAAACCAAGCGTAGGCAGCGGGTGCGAGTAGTCCGGTCGCACAACGCTGATATGGTATGCTTGGTTGGGCAACGAATGACACGATTTTGATTCGGGTAAATGAGATTTCGATTTGATTCCACACGAAGTTCGCATGGCACGTTTCCACAAGACTTGCTAATATGACAAACACCATGTTTCCATATTAGTTTTATCTTGTGAAGCAATGTCATGCACCCTAACATTACACCACCTGCGATGACTTCCAAGTAACCTTCGAACATCGATAGACAATAGATTTCAACAGATTGATAAGCGACGATTGTTGCGTTGCGAGTGATAGACGATTGATTGAACTGATTACACCACGAATAGTACTAAGGCTAGCCCACACGGCCTTTTTCCACAAGGTCAACTAATATGGTCAAAACATCACCATGTTTCAACCTTGTTAGTTTCGTCTCGTGAAGCGAGGTCTTGTGTGCTAACATGACACGTAGAATGCGTGCATTGATAAGTAATAGCGAACCACGATAAGAGTATCGAGTGGATGGATCAAGTGCGAGGCGCGTTAAGAGTGGAAGGCGGCGAGTGATTCTCGATACTCGTCTAGCGAATCCACACTAGACGATCCACGCCAGCTGATAGAAGTTCACACAATTGACAACAACTAGCGTTAGAGATTTCTAGACAAACACATGATGCGATTGCGATTTCGAGCCACTTATCGAATGATTTGATTGCGAGATTGATCCGGCAAAACTGCGATTAAGTTGCGTTCTAGACTTTACGACCAGTCTCGCGTTGCTCCAATTGCTCTTCGGGGTGAACTTACCTAAGTTCATCGATGTGGCAATTTGTGTACGCGGACTTACGAGAAGCCTCGCAGTGATGCGGTTTAGTTTTGTTACGCCTTGTGATTGATGGTAGAGTGTCAAATTAACCATAATAGTATAATAGGTCTAATAACGTCCAACTCCACATGGCACTTTCTTCACGAAGTTTCGGTAGTATGGTAAAGCGTACCCCCGCGTCACCCCTACTACTTATGCCCCGTGCTTTGGTGTCACACTTTGTTGACACGGCCTTGACCGTGCTTTTAAACGTTATGGCACCATTAGAACTTCACTACGATCTCCGTGCACTGACCAAGATAATCCCGTGTGCACCCGTGATTAGTTGTCCCTTGCACGTATACCGTACCTCGTTCTAAGAGTGTTATAGGGATAAAATACATAATATAGTACATAGTGCTAGCGTCTAGATAGTGCTCGATTGTAAGAGAAATAGAATCCACACACGATGATATATGAAATAAGTTCCAGAAATGGTAGCGATAAGTCGGATTATTACAACAACATTAGGATCAAAATAACGTTGTTGTGGATACTTGCGGAGACGGCGGTTGCTGATGACTTCCTTCCAGGTTACGGTCCTGTACGGCACTGCGACGTATAATGCCCATACCAGTTGCAATTTGCGCAATAGCGACATCTTGCTTCTAGCGGGTGATGATACGTGCATGTGAAACACAGGGGATGAGGTCCATGGTAAGCACGTTGTGGCTGAACTGGGACTGATCGGAGAGGTTCGGGTTGCGGCAGTCCAGTTGTTGAAGAGTCTGGGCTCACGGTCTTTCGTTTGCGGCTAGGTTGGGCTTCTTGAGTTGATGCAGTGTTGTCTTCGGATTCGCCCGATGATTTGACGGAGACGTTGTCGGAGCAATCCTTAGAAGAATCCTCCGAGGAGCTGTCAGATGATCCATCGACCGATTCTCCAGAGGAATCGTCGGATGAGTTGATGAAGATTGCTTGATGAGCTCGTGTGACAGGCTTCTTGGAGAAGAATCCGTCCACGACTCGTTTGCTGTTGAGCTCTGCGGCTAGACGGTAGGCTTCTTCGATGGTAGTAGGTTTTGCAACTTCGACAAAATCACCCACACATTCTGGTAAGCCACGAATATACTTCGCGATAGCTTTCTTCGGAGTGTCGACTTGACTTGGGCAGATTATGCTGAGCTGTTTGAACCTTGCTGTATAGCTCGCATTGTCACCTTCGGTTTGCTTGATTTCCCGAAATTCGTTCTCTAGCTTCTGGACTTCGTGAGGGGGACAATATTCCTCCTTCATGAGTTTCTTCAGCTCACCCCATGAGAGGGCGTAAGCTGCGGAGATCCCACGTTTGTTGCGTTCGGCGGTCCACCAATCGAGTGCTCGGGATTGGAATACTCCGGTGGCGCAAGTAGTTTGAAGGTCCTCGGGGCACCCACTCTGACGAAGGGTAACCTCGATGGCATCGAACCACTGGAGTAATTGAGAAACATCTCCTTCACCCGTGAAAGGCATCGGATCACAGGCTTTGAAGTGTTTGTAGAGGAATGCAGATTCCGTCTTGACGTCTTCCGGGGCTCGAGAGTGGCTTTGAGAGTGCACTTGCGCGACAATTTGAGGAATGAGCTTGACCACTTCCTTGGTCACAATTGAGGCAATCCTCTTATCGGCGCGTCGTTGGGCTCTTCTCCTAGCTACTCGTCTCGAGATCGAGTTGTTGGAAGGCATCTAGACAGAAGGATTCGGAATGAGATTCGATCATAATGATTTCTGAACTTTTGATGCGATTTGATTCGATCAAAACTTGTTATAGAATTTAATTTAACACATAGGAGCCACATAGGAAAATTCTAGGTTCCTAAACTCTCACATAATTGATTCGTTTTGTATTTAATACATATAGATATAGTTGTAGGTTACACATAGATATTGATTCAGAATTTGCGAGGACGCGATGAGAGAAATAGCGTAAGCGAATTCGAGTACTTAGACGTTGGTTTTGTTGCGATCATTCGGTCTTTGTTTTAGATTGCGATGGCTGTGCAAGTTGTGCGCTTGGTAAATCTAGGATCGTAAATCCGATAAGTCGAGAAATCGATAAATCGTAAAGTTTAAATTCGAAAACACCTAAACGTAATCGATACCATAAACGTAACAGCTTAGATAGAATGCCTTGGGTGTTTAGGCGTTGACTACCCAAGTAACCCGACTATACCCAACAAGTTCGGGCATACGCGTTGACCTAGGGGACTCATGCTTCCACTGGGATGCAGCTCCTGACATTCGTCTCTCTAGTCTTCGCGTAGCCTGAGTCGTTGTTATGGTCGTGACCTTGGTGAGAGCTTTTGTAAACCATTTTATGGAGTGGAACAGTTGATTAAGGTATGGGTTTCACCCCTGGCTTAACAACTTCGTTCCCATTTGTGGTTGTGCTCATCGAATAAATCCGAGAGTTCCACCAGAATTTCGAAATGGAGACCTTTTGTCGAGATGTGGATGTCACTCCTAGCTCAACAAAGAGTTCTCGTGCTAGAAAAATACGCTGAGTGAGTGATCCTATCGAGAGTTATTGGTTTTCACACCTGGTCTCGACTAGATCACTCGGTTTTGTTATGCGAGTAGTTTTGAAAACATGTGTATTGTGTCAGCCTTAGGAAAGGCTAAGTAACCTTCTAGCCTTAGGAAAGGCTCTTTGTGTGAAGCTGTAGTATGCGGTGTTCACACAATAGTTGTAACTTTTCAACAAATTCGATCGAGGGTAGCAAGTTGGCCCAAACAAACCCTAACGAGTTCGTAAGAGTCGGCCTGTAGGTACTTAGACTATAGACTAGGTCAATTTTTCTAAGACATCGACCCGGACTAGGTCGAGTCTCAAACTTTGCCTAATTCCCTATAGTTATGGCTCTGATACCAATCTGTCACACCCCAACCGAAGGCGGAATCATCGGGGCGCGGCACTAGGCGAATCAGATTGCTCAAGAGAATCCATAACAACTATATTGCGATAATATTTATTACATTTGTCATCCCATACTAACAAACAATACAATCACGTAAGTCATCACAGATTTCTTGTCCTCTTGAACAATTCAAATCCGACAACCTAGATTTTAGATGAGTTTCTAGACTTCCTAGCTTGATTTGATGTAAACTTCGGCTAAACCTGCAACATACGTTAAAACTTTGTCAATACAAAAGTATTGGCGAGTATACAGGTTTGATATGTGTAGTATGATAGATTAAAAGTGCTGCGAATTTCCACATGCATAAACGTAATACACGACATATATACTCACAAAACTGATACTACCAGCTAAGTCCTCGATGCTCGACTCTTGATGGCATAACTAGACCCCGTCGGGCGAAATAGTACTATACTAGTCTTGGTGGGACGTCACGAGTATAAGTCCTAGCATACATGTACTAGCATCACGTATATCTATGCAAACAGTTATTCGCAAGTGATAAATAGTCCAATTAAATCATTCGTTTGATAAGTTTGGTTTTTATAGAACGTATGTTACACCCAAAATTCGATAAAAGGGGTCAAGTATACTCACAGCGCGTATTCGGTTAGGTTTGCGGAATCGGTGCCGGAGAATGTCCTGATTTCAGACAATTTACGTGAGTGATAGATTACTATGCGTGAAACGGTATCGATTTGCGTGAAATCGGGCAAAATTGGGTTAAAATCGGACAAAATGGTGAAATTGGGCTGGCCCAGTCGAACAGGCCACTCGATCGAGTGGGCCTGGTCGATCGGTTGGACTTGGTCCTGATCGATCGGACAGCTTGATCGATCGAATGGCTGTTCGATCGACTAGCTGTTCGATCGACTAGCTGTTCGATCGACTAGCTGTTCGATCGACTAGCTGTTCGATCGACTAGCTGTTCGATCGACTAGCTGTTCGATCGACTAGCTGTTCGATCGACTAGCTGTTCGATCGACTAGCTGCTCGATCGACTAGCTGCTCGATCGACTAGCTGTTCGATCGATTGGGCCACTCGATTGGCCATCCTGTTCGGCTGTTTTCGATGATTTTTCGAGCGTTTTTCGGCGTTTTGGGTTAGGACGTTACGATGAGGTGTTAAGCAACTGAAATCCCGTCAATTCCAACCTGTTTCATCGGCCGGGAATCACCCCGTTCGTCGGAACTGGTCGTTTTTGTCGGTTTTTCCGTGTTTAACTCGAAATCGATCATTTTATCACTAGATCTGATGTAAAAACCTTGATTTTACTTAGGAAATGCCCTGGATCTGAGTTGTTCTTGATGATATGAGGTCAACACTTGAAGTTCATAAGAACTTTGTGATGAAATCTATCCGAACATCCCAAATCCGTGGCCCTTTGATTAGAAAAACATTGATTTGGTTGAGATTCGTGAAGAATCGTACGTAAATCATCCGAATCTGAGTTGTTCTTCATGGGATGACATCACCTTTGAAGAACTTTGTGGTGACATCACCTTAGAACAGCCCAAATCCGTTGATTTCACGGTTGAAAATTGGGATTTGAAAGATAGAAAGATGAAGGATTGCATTTGGATCAAGAAAGTACAAGATTCGGGTTGAAAACTTACAAGAATCGGAAGAAATCGAGAGATTTGAGGGCTGGAACGTCTTGGTCGGTTAGGAGCAGCAACACAAGTGTTTGGGAGGGAATGGAGGGGTATTTATAGGCAAGGAAGGAGAAAGGAAGGCAAAACAGCAGTTGGATCGGCTGGCCCAGTCGATCGGCTGGCCCAGTCGATCGGCTGGCCCAGTCGATCGGCTAGCCCAGTCGATCGGCTGGCCCAGTCGATCGGCTGGCCCAGTCGATCGGCTGGCCCAGTCGATCGGCTGGCCCAGTCGATCGGCTGGCCCAGTCGATCGGCTGGCCCATCCGATCGGCTGGTCCATCCGATCGGACTGGCCCATCCGATCGGACTGGCCTATCTGATTGGGCCGGTCTGACCAATTGGACTAGTCTGATCGAATTGATCCGTTCGGAAGCCTTTTGATCCCGTTTTTGGTGCGATTTCGACGGTTTGAACCATATTTTCATATATTTATATAATTATTAAATTATTTATTATTATTAATCACAAAAGGGCCGTATATACGTATTTATGTATCCAATATTCAGTGCGTTGATCGAGTTACGCGTGCCATCGAGTGCGTTCTTCGATGTGATGTGCCACAATGATTACCGGGGCACTACTTACTCGTATTGCTATCATCGTCATGACGGCTGGAGTCATAGCACTCACCCGATAGTCCTTGTTAGCGTTGATTACTTACGTTTTGACACCTCACGCTTATCGAGAAGGGTAGATTAGGCCTTTACTCGACATCATCGTGAGTGTTATGCAAAATAGGTTTGTACTAATGATAGAATATGCGTAATTATTCGATTGTACTTCGATTTAGCGATATAATTGATATAGTTACATTATGATCCGAATCTCCGGTGCTAGGCGTAACGAGTGTATCGAGTAGTAACAACGCACGAAGGTGCGGGTTGTTACAGTAAATGTGTAGTTTAGTTTAGTTTATTTGTTTTTTTAACAATTGCCGCATCCGCTTAAACTTGTATTCGAGACAAGTGTGGGGAAATTCTGACGAATTTCTCTAACATAGTGTTGAGGACAACACGGGTTTTTCATAGGGGGTAGGGTAATTTCCATGCTTTTCGAAAAAATACAAAAACCATAAAAATTGTAAAATTAAAAAAAAGTTTTTGTCTAATTGTAGATGCCCAGGTTCTACCGTAAATTATGGTAGGCACCGTTATTTATGGTAGACCTGGGTGAATAAAACCCTTACACCCCAATCCTACTGTCTTACGGTAGGATTTTGTTGCCAGAAGCTACCGTAACTTACGTTAGCTACTGTAATTTACGGTAGCCGCTGGCAGGCTAAGCGTCGGTGCAGGTCACGGGTAATTAAAAAAAATAATATTGATAACAATAAAGATCACGTGATTTAACCCTAGCCACTCATACTTCTACATAATCCCCAACCACATCTATCACTTTCATTCATCCCTATCAACATCATTCAAGAACCCTATTTTCCCAAACCTTCAATCCTTCGTATCTCTCTCAAATCTTGACCAAATCCTTTGATTTCGGAGTCTATTTTGAGGGAAATTTCAAGAGCTTTCTTATTTTAGGGTGAAATTTGGAAGAAAACAACGTTTTCTTGGCTGATTTACAAGTTCTAGGTCCGAAATTTTTGGGGTTTTTAGAGGTTTCTTGTTTTCTTGGGGGTTCTTGTGTTCTTTGCATCTACAAACTAAAGGTATGTAATGTTTTCACTCTTTTTGATGGTTCATTGTGAAATTGAAGGTTGTTGATTTTACTTGTTCTAACACACACTTGCTTGTTCATAGTTGATGATATGAAATTGTTAGTTTACAAGTTACTATGGTTGTATATGTTAGGTTGATGTTAAATTTCTGAATTTTTGGGAAATCTTTACATTGTAGAGACATCATGTTCAGATTTTGTTAATATATATATATATATATATATATATTATATAATAATAATAAATAAAACCTTGTGTTTATTTGCATCTTCAACCATAGTTACAAGCAAGTATGGGGATGTTTGGATAAAGGGAAAATTGATTTTATCTGTTTGTGTGTTTGTGTGTTGTGGTTGTGATTTGCAGGAGAATGGGTCAGAAGGGAAAGGAACATGTTGGATCATCTAGTAATCCAGATGAGAATCCGCAGCGGAAGCGGAGGTTAGTTCGTCTCGCTGTCACAACCCCCGATCCCTAGTTCCCGGGAACGGGCGGCCGTGAGCCAGTTTCGGTGGTATCACGTTTATTTATCCAATTTGGCAGCGGAAATTTTCATCAGGACCGTAGTTAGGAAATATTTAATCAGAGTAAACCACCACGTTTTATAACATTAAACACACGGGTAAAACCCAAGTTTTTAGTACACACATTTCATAGGAACAAATCCTATTTTATTTAATAAAAACATCTATTTTATTCTTAGGTAACTTTATTGCCACTTTTCCAAGCCTTCAGTGCTGTCCAGCTGGCTTCTATTTGGCTTTCACATTTTGTTACCTGAAACGCGTTTTAAAAACATTTTGTCAGTGGGAAATACTGGTGAGTGAATCCCAGTTTAATCAAGTTTAAATAAAAAGTCACAGTGAACAGTATTGAGGGCGATCCCGCAATTACATTTGTTTCCAAGTTATATCAATTATCACCCGTCGGTACTGTCAGACCTGACTTGTGGAAATGTTACTCCTTGACCAGGTGGTAACAAATTTTGTATACAAAACCCCAACATACCCACGATAATTGTATTCTTACAAATACTCAATAACTGTTATTCGCATGGAAAGGTATTTAAGGTTTTGTAAAAACAGTTAACAAAAAGGTTTACAAAAAGTGGATAAACTCACAAAAATGAGTACATAAAAAGAAGGATCACTCACATTGCTGTCTTAGGGTTTTCAGTAGTGATTTCCTAGGAATAATCTATAAATTACACAAATGCATGTGTGTTAGTATAATAACCCATTTTAACATTAGTAATACCCTCCCCGAGACGGTATTCCAACGACTACGTCGGGCAGAACCACGACAGCCGTTACGGAACCTTAGATCAATCGGGCAGCGTATCTAATACGTCTCCATGGGTTATAGTACTTACATCGTAGCAGAACCTCGCTATTTAGGGGGTATAATACCCGAGTATAATAACTTCCTACAGAAATTGTGATTTGAGATTGAAATTGTGAATGACGGAAATCGAAAGCTGATGCGTTCTATTTATAGTTGTGAAATCTGACTTCCAGGCGGCCCACGTAAGACACAGGCCAGGTTTACGCGGCCCGCGTCAACCTTGGTTAGCACAATAGCTTGGCCCGGTCATCTACTAGGTTCGACACGCTATCGACACGTGTCAGCTCAGGGCTGCGCCACAACTTAGGTCACTCGCGGCCCGCGTTAACTATCGAGAACTATTACGCTGCCCGCTTCAACTTAAATAAATCAAAGGAATCCGGTTTACACCTTCATACGGCCCGCGTGAATGGTTGGGGTGGGTCTTCACGGCCCGCCTCAACTTAATATTTAATGTTTTTAATTTATTTTATATATATATATATATATATATATATATATATATATTATATATATTATATAATAATAATAAATAAAACCTTGTGTTTATTTGCATCTTCAACCATAGTTACAAGCAAGTATGGGGATGTTTGGATAAAGGGAAAATTGATTTTATCTGTTTGTGTGTTTGTGTGTTGTGGTTGTGATTTGCAGGAGAATGGGTCAGAAGGGAAAGGAACATGTTGGATCATCTAGTAATCCAGATGAGAATCCGCAGCGGAAGCGGAGGTTAGTTCGTCTCGCTGTCACAACCCCCGATCCCTAGTTCCCGGGAACGGGCGGCCGTGAGCCAGTTTCGGTGGTATCACGTTTATTTATCCAATTTGGCAGCGGAAATTTTCATCAGGACCGTAGTTAGGAAATATTTAATCAGAGTAAACCACCACGTTTTATAACATTAAACACACGGGTAAAACCCAAGTTTTTAGTACACACATTTCATAGGAACAAATCCTATTTTATTTAATAAAAACATCTATTTTATTCTTAGGTAACTTTATTGCCACTTTTCCAAGCCTTCAGTGCTGTCCAGCTGGCTTCTATTTGGCTTTCACATTTTGTTACCTGAAACGCGTTTTAAAAACATTTTGTCAGTGGGAAATACTGGTGAGTGAATCCCAGTTTAATCAAGTTTAAATAAAAAGTCACAGTGAACAGTATTGAGGGCGATCCCGCAATTACATTTGTTTCCAAGTTATATCAATTATCACCCGTCGGTACTGTCAGACCTGACTTGTGGAAATGTTACTCCTTGACCAGGTGGTAACAAATTTTGTATACAAAACCCCAACATACCCACGATAATTGTATTCTTACAAATACTCAATAACTGTTATTCGCATGGAAAGGTATTTAAGGTTTTGTAAAAACAGTTAACAAAAAGGTTTACAAAAAGTGGATAAACTCACAAAAATGAGTACATAAAAAGAAGGATCACTCACATTGCTGTCTTAGGGTTTTCAGTAGTGATTTCCTAGGAATAATCTGTAAATTACACAAATGCACGTGTGTTAGTATAATAACCCATTTTAACATTAGTAATACCCTCCCCGAGACGGTATTCCAACGACTACGTCGGGCAGAACCACGACAGCCGTTACGGAACCCTAGATCAATCGGGCAGCGTATCTAATACGTCTCCATGGGTTATAATACTTACATCGTAGCAGAACCTCGCTATTTAGGGGGTATAATACCCGAGTATAATAACTTCCTACAGAAATTGTGATTTGAGATTGAAATTGTGAATGACGGAAATCGAAAGCTGATGCGTTCTATTTATAGTTGTGAAATCTGACTTCCAGGCGGCCCACGTAAGACACAGGCCAGGTTTACGCGGCCCGCGTCAACCTTGGTCAGCACAATAGCTTGGCCCGGTCATCTACTAGGTTCGACACGCTATCGACACGTGTCAGCTCAGGGCTGCGCCACAACTTAGGTCACTCGCGGCCCGCGTTAACTATCGAGAACTATTACGCTGCCCGCTTCAACTTAAATAAATCAAAGGAATCCGGTTTACACCTTCATACGGCCCGCGTGAATGGTTGGGGTGGGTCTTCACGGCCCGCCTCAACTTAATATTTAATGTTTTTAATTTATTTTATAGGTTATGTTATATTTTGGCTCGGTTTTCACATACGGGGTGCATATAAAAACATATTGAGACATTTTAAGATATATTAGGGTGTCGGAAAAGTTATAAAGGTATCGGTTTACGTTAGGGTTGTTATATCCTCCCCACCTTGTTTTAGAGCTTGTCCTCGAGATCTACTGGAACAAGTGCGGATATTTCTTTTGCATTTCTGATTCAAGCTCCCATGTGTACTCAGGTCCTCTTTTGGAGTCCCACTTCACTTTGACCAGAACTAGTCTCTTGTGCTTGACATTTTTAATTTTCCTATCTTCAATCTGTAGAGGCCTCTCTACGAATTTGAGTTGTTCATTAACCTCTATATCCTTTGGAGGTACTACGAGTGATTCATCGGCTAGACACTTTTTGAGATTAGATACATGAAATACATCATGTATTCCTGCCATTTCTTCTGGCAGTTGTAGCTGATAGGCTACAGGTCCTATTCTTTTAATAATCTTAAAAGGTCCAATATACCTGGGACTTAGCTTTCCTCTTTTGATGAATCTTACCACTCCTTTCCAAGGAGAGACTTTTAGTAACACTTTATCACCTACTTGGAATTCTAACGGCTTACGTCTGTTATCAGCGTAGCTCTTCTGTCGATCACGTGCTGCTTTCAGTCGTTCTTTGACTTGAATGATTTTGTCAGTTGTTTCTTGTACTATCTCGGGTCCAGATAGTTGCTTTTCCCCAATTTCTGCCCAACAGACTGGGGTTCTGCACTTTCGTCCATAAAGTGCTTCGAATGGTGCAGCATTGATACTTGTGTGATAACTGTTATTATAAGAAAATTCTATTAAGGGTAAGTGATCGTCCCAATTACCTCCGAAATCAATTACATAAGCTCTAAGCATGTCCTCCATTGTCTGAATTGTCCTTTCACTTTGTCCGTCCGTTTAAGGATGATAAGCCGTGCTTAGATTTAGCTTGGTTCCCATTGCTTTTTGGAAACTTGACCAAAAATGAGAAGTAAAACGGCTATCCCTATCAGAAACAATTGATAAAGGTATTCCATGTAATGAAACAATTTCATTTACATATAACTTGGCTAATTGTTCCATACTGAAAGTTTCCTTCATTGGTAAGAAATGAGCTGATTTGGTTAGCCTATCTACAATCACCCAGATTGTATCATACCTTTTCTTGTTTTGGGTAATTTGGTAACAAAATCCATTGTTATCAATTCCCATTTCTAAACTGGCATTTCTAATTGTTGTAACAAACCTGAGGGTTTTTGATGTTCAGCTTTGACTTGTGAACAAGTTAAACACTTAGAAATATTTGCTGCTATATCTTTTTTCATTCCTATCCACCAGAAATTTTTCCTTAAATCCTGGTATATCTTATCACTTCCTGGATGCATCGTATATTTAGATTTATGGGCTTCTTCCAATATACGGTGACGTAAATTTCCTAATTTAGGTATCCACATTCTCTTTTTATGGAATCTCCTGGTATATCTTATCACTTCCTGGATGCATCGTATATTTAGATTTATGGGCTTCTTCCAATATACGGTGACGTAAATTTCCTAATTTAGGTATCCACATTCTCTTTTTATGGAATCTCCAAATTCCATCTGTTCCTTGTTCTAATTCCTTAATCATTCCTTTTAATTTTTCAGTATCTTCCTTGATTACTGATTCTTGTGCTTTTCTAATTTGTTCATTTAAATCTACTTGTAGATTTAATTTAAGAGAACGTACCCTTTTTGGCTTTTCATGATACTTTCGACTTAAAGCATCTGCCACTACATTTGCTTTTCCTGCATGATACTGGATATCACAATCATAATCACTAAGCATTTCCATCCAGCATCTTTGTCTCATATTTAACTCTTTTTGCCCGAAAATATATCTTAAACTTTTATGATCTGTAAATATGGTAAACTTACTACCATAAAGATAATGTCTCCAAATCTTAAGGGCAAAAATTATAGCTCCTAATTCCAGATCATGGGTTGAATAATTTTCTTCATGACTCTTAAGCTGTCTAGATGCATAAGCTATAACCTTTTGTCGTTGCATCAATACACATCCATAACCTAACTTAGAAGCGTCACAAAAGACTACAAAGTCTTCAGTTCCTTCTGGTAACGCTAGTATGGGTTAATCTTTGCTTAAGGATTGTAGGATCGGACTTCGACCTAAACGAGTCGTTCGGAAGAGCTCAACTCCGTTTCAGAGGCGGAAACAAGGAAACGGATGCGTACACAGCTAGATTCACACTTTAAACCTCTTGTAGATTGATTTTACACTGTTTACATTCACAAGGAAAACCGGCAATACCTCGGTACCAGATCTGAAAACTGTTACAAATGAAATGAACATCAAGCCTATATATACTAGTCTAGGGTCGCTCGAAATAACAGTGTACACATAAGCGACCCATGAAAATGACCATAAAAGCGATCCATGTAAGTTCCATAAAAGCGATCTGACATGATTCCGAAAAAGCGATCCATCATTCAAGCCGTATAAGCGATTCAACATATTGCCGAATAAGCGAACCCTTTAAATTCTTTTGACTTTCAAACTGACCTCCTCATTGGACCTCATAAGCTTTTGTCCTTTTGTGAACTTGAATTCTGTTGTCAATAATCACTCATTGGACCTTTATTTACAAGAACCTCATTGGACCATTTCAAGGTCCAATCACAATCAACTTGTATTTTTCTTTTGTGTATAATATCATAAACGTCCATTTCTTGTATTATGACATCACTTTTTATGTCACCTTGGTGATGTCACTCGTGATGTCATACCCGATCGGACCCGCAAGGAGATCGAGACTCGATATTAGACGTAGTCGACAGATGACTGCACCAACAGACTCCCCCTCAGATGTTGACGAGTCTAAAGTGTCGAGTCTTCAACGACTTCAGTCTTTATCAGTGAAAGCATCCTCAAATCTTTCTCTTCTCTTTACATCATCACCAATAAACTCTCCACGAACAATCTTTAATCGGATGTCTTCAGACTCCCCCTTTCGATATACTGGGATCGCAGTCTGGCATGTTGTAATCACAAAGTCTTCAGGTATCGGAACCTGGTTCTATATCTC
The DNA here is from genome assembly GCF_002127325.2 of Helianthus annuus. NCBI lineage: Eukaryota > Viridiplantae > Streptophyta > Magnoliopsida > Asterales > Asteraceae > Helianthus > Helianthus annuus. The sequence goes on along the minus strand of NC_035442.2, from coordinate 124,463,854 downwards.
TTTGAAACCTGCACATCCTCTACCCAAAAATAAAACTTCCGATGATAATATGTAAAGATCTAATGAGTCATTCGCAGAAATTATACAATCACAGAATGATTTTATAATTTGAAGAACCACTTTGAGATATATATCATTTTTGTTTTCAAAACCAACACACTCTCCCAAACCATTTGTTCATTCATGTTTAGCACTCGGAATTTTGAAAATCAACTTTTCAATACCAGTTGTCGAAAATCTTTTTGGATTTTTCAAAAATTTATGCTAAAACACACTGAAAATCTTTTTGGATTTTTGACATAAGAGAAATAAAATGCTGTAAAGAAATATTTACAGACAATTATTTTTGTGAGTTTGTGCAAGAGGATCATATCAGCTTATGAGACAAATCACCTTCTTTTTAACAAACAAAATCGGTGCTCCCCATGGCGATGAGCTTGGCTGTATGAATCCTTTTTCCAACAATTCGTCTAATTGTTTCTTCAGTTCCTGCATTTCAGCGGGTGCCAAACGGTAAGGTGCTTTGGCAATCGGTGCTGTCCCTGGTAGCAGGTGGATTCTGAATTCAACTTCCCTATCTGGCGGTAGTCCTGGCAATTCTTCTAGAAAAACATCTGAAAACTGGGACACTACTGGAATGTCTTTTAATTCTTTTCCTTTATTGTTAGTGATTATAGAAATCAAATACACTATAGATCCTTTCCTTATATAACTTGCAATTTTCATCACAGAGATGAATTTAGTGGATCTAGATGGTTTATCTCCTTTAATGATGATCTTTTCACCCCTTGGTGAATTTACTTGAATTGACTTTTGATCACATAAAATACTGGCTTTATTGGTTATTAACCAATCCATTCCTAATATGACATCAAATCCTACCAGATTCATTGGGTAAAGGTTTGCAATAAATTTTTGATTAAAAATTTCTATTCTTGCTCCCTGCAAGATTTCAGAAATCCTAACGGTTTCTCCATTTGCGGTCTCTACTAGACATTCTTGTGGTAGTTTAGTTAATGATTGATTTAGAAGTTTGCACAACGAAGTATTAATAAAACTTTGGTTTGCACCAGAGTCAAATAATACTTTAGCAAAAATATCATTAACTAAAAACGTACCAGCAATGACGTCCGAAATCATTCTAGCTTCATCTGCAGTTAGAACGAATGCTCTAGCATTTTTAGTGTTCTTGTTGTTTGTAGCTGGGGCTAACTTTGGACAGTTTGGCTTGATATGACCTTTTTCTCCACAGTTGAAGCATATTCCATTACTGGTTTTTCTCCTGCAGTCTTCTTCCTTGTGTCCTGGTGCCTTACAATAATTTACAGTGCGTGGAGCATTTTCCAGAATGCTTCTTCTTGCAGATCCTGCAGTATGGTGCAGAGGTAGAACCTACATTCCTACGGTTGTAATTCCCAGAACGGAATTCTTGAGTAAGCCTTTAGGTCAGGTTTCTCCTCTGGTCTTCTTTTCTAGTACGGATTAACTTACTATCTACCCCAGTCATTCTAAGGTTTAGAAACTTATTTGCTATCTGTTCCTTTTCATTAGTAGGGCAGAATTTCCTTTCTACCATGTTTTTGAATTCTTCCCATTCCATGTTATAAATCCTATCACTTCCTCTTGACTTGACTGGAGGATAGTGTTCCAACATTATTTTATCTTCTTCAGCACACTTGCTTATTTTCAGAACAGCCTCAGTTTTCTCTATCCAGCGTAGAGCTGCAATGGGTCCTTGATTGCCCGAGAATTCTATGGGTTTACAGGACCAGAATTCTTTGTAAGAACAACCATATGGCATGGTTCTTCTTCTTTTGGGAATGGGCGCTTGAAGTACGAGTCCATTGTATACGCTGTATTCCGGTTCAGTTGGTCGCTTACTGCTATGCTTACTTTTATTATTCGCTTCTTGAACTGTTTGAATAATAAATGGCATTGCATCTATAATTCCTTGTGCCACTATGTGTTGAACGGCACTATTATCCATTTGGTTTCCATTGTTGTTTGGATTCTCATTAACCACGTTATTGTTACTCTGGTTATCGTTATTCAGATTATCTTGATTTCCCTCGTCGGCCATCTGAATTTTAAACATTTACCAAATACTAATATCACAAATAATATTCGAATATAGCCAATCACATGACACGCACTTTTAGTCAAAAGCGTCGAGCATTGCGACTTTTACTCTATTCATATATTATGCATCTATTACACACCAGTATTGAAATTAAAGTTACAATACCAACTGAAATGTAAAGCTACAATACTGTGACAACTCGAAATCTAGAACCTTTCGTTGTGTCTTGATGTAGCTTGTTTGTACGTTATGTGACTAGTTAACCGATCAAACTTAATGATAAACGTGAACTTTTATGTGCTTTGTATGTGTGCATTTGTATATATATATGTGTACGTGTTTTATACGTGAACCGAGAACCCAACCCGAAAACAAAGAACCCGACTCGAGACCATGAGGTCTCGAGTGAATAGTGACCGAATGGACCTTGGGCCGAGAACCTTTGGCCGGTTGGGCCATTGGGCCGAAAACCCTTAGCCGAAACCCATTAAGGGTGCAACACTTGGAACTAGCATATATAAACCACCCTTAGTTAACCATTGTCATTTGTTGAACATCACAACAACACACACTCTCCTACTTTCTCTCTCACTTAAACTCTAGAACACAAACACACTTCATCATTTTCGGATCTTTGGAGTTTGGATCGGCTCACACTCGAATCGGCTAGAAGCTTCACACACACCTCACCAACCGGACGTTATTGACTACTTGCGACTTGATTGACTTTCTGTGATTAACTGCCGAGCAAACCAAGGTGAGTTCACACCCTCTACAAAGCATGGGATTCCCTGGGTTGGGAACGGGGTTAAGGAACGTGGATTCCTCGTCCTCCTTGGGTAGGACGTCAGTGGTTCAGGAATGTGATTCCTCGTCCGGATGGACGGATAAACGTACTAGACTAAAACTCTATCACGAAGTCCCTCCTTTTTGTATCGACTAATCGCCGGGCCAATGGCGAGCGGGTCATTAGTTAGATAGCGCTATTTAGGTCTGACAAGCCTCACACCGTGCCGCAGAGGACGGGCGTGAACTAATGGATCTGGGGCACGTCAATGATGATAGACATTGATGTTTTCAGGGCACATAAACATGACTACAGTCAGCAGTCGATATGGTAACAAGTCTAGTGTACGCATGGGGTAGCCCCCACGGCCGAAATGCCTGATAACTAACATGGGGTAGCCCCCACGGCCGGAGTGCCGGAGTAACTGGGAATGAACATGTCACGTTTTTTAAACTATGGGGTAACCCCCACGGCAGGATGCCAGTTAAAGGAAACTGTTTTCGGAATAACTAAAACAAACACCCAACCGTGAACTCACTCAACTAGTTGTTGACTCGTTACTACATGCTTTGCAGGACCATAGGTACTCAGCTGGAGCTTGCACGGAGGAGGGTCGTTGTGGGACACGGATTGCTACGTGCTATGTTAAACTTGAAACTTTTGAACTTATGTTATAACTTTAAACTTATGCTTCCGCTTGCAACTTAACTTGTTTGTTTTGAAACACCAATCGTATTGGTTAAACTTTTATAACTGTTTAGATGCTTGTTCAGTATGATTGGTGGCTGGATCCTGGTCAGTCACGCCTCCAAGCGGTAGTACTCCGCAGGTGGGATTTTGGGGGTGTGACAGATTGGTATCAGAGCCATTGGTTATAGTGAACTTGGTTTTAATAAAGGAGAAACGTTTTTGTTAAAACCAGACTATAACCGGTTTAGTGCTCAACGGTCCACAACGACACTTCGCTCCTCATGCAAGGCTCGACGTTCTAGGTAATATGATGTATGTATATTGCCTACTTGTTGGTTACATAGTACATTGCTCATGGTATGCTTGATTAGTATAACTACTGTTGTTTGAACACGTGTGTGCTTACTCTGTCCTACTATCGTACTTTCGCGAACCTCTCTCACACGTATTACTCTTATTATGAAGAAACATGTCTGGACGCGTTAACATGACACAAGCCCAGTTGACGGCTTTGATCAACGAACGAGTTGCCGCAGCGCTTGCAGCTGCAAACGCAGGAGGTATATCCTGCAGTCCGAAATTGTTCTAGGATCATTTGGATCCTACTCTCGTGAACCAACCTTTGTGTTAAACTCTGTCTTCCTTTCACCTACCTTAGGTCAATATGCTCAGGCACCGGTGTGCACTTTTAAGACCTTTATGGACTGTCGACCCACAACTTTCAGCGGAACTGAAGGAGCAGTAGGTCTCCTACACTGGTTTGAGAAACTGGAGTCTGTGTTCGAAATGTGTGAATGCCCTGAAGCGCGCAGGGTGAAGTATGCTACTGGTACTCTCGAGGGTTTGGCCCTCACATGGTGGAATGCTCAAGTGCAAATGCTGGGGTTGGTTGCTGCCAACGCCACCCCATGGGAAAACTTCAAGGAAATGATCAGGGAGGAATACTGCAGTCGTGACGACATTCACAAGCTGGAAGATGAGTTCTACAATCTCAAGATGTCGGGGTCAGAGATTGAGGCATACACTAAGAGATCGCATGAGCTTGCCTTGTTGTGTCCTACTATGGTGGATCCTCCGTATAAGCGAATTGAACTCTACCTCAAGGGCTTAGTGCCAGAGATCCAAAGTCATGTGACTTCAGCAAACTTGACTACTATCCAGCAGGTGGTACAGTTGGCTCACCGTCTTACTGATCAGGCAGTGGAGCAGAACAAGTTACCGAAGCGTATAGGAACTGCAACTACTTCTGGTACTTCTAGTGGGGATAAACGGAAATGGGATGGAACTTCAAGCAGGGGTTCAACTTCGGTGCAAACTCAGTCTCAGCAGAGAAAGACGGACGATCACAAGAGCCCCAGTCAGCAGTCGTCTGGTGGTCAAAGTCATGGTGGGTACAAGGGGAATCACCCCAAATGCAATCGTTGCAACCTACACCACAGTGGGCCATGCACCAGGGGCAACTGTCATCGGTGCAACAAGCCTGGTCATGTTGCAAAGGATTGCAGGAGCGCATACCCCGCCAATCAGAATCGTCAGCAACCTCAGCAGAACCAGCGACAGCAACAGGGTAACAACAAAGGATGCTTTCAGTGTGGAGCTGAAGGCCACTTCAAGAAAGATTGTCCCCAACTGAACCAGAACAACAACAACAACAATCAGGGGAATGGTAACAATGGGAACAACAACAACAATGGTGCTAGGGGGCGTGTGTTCGTGATTGGTCAAGGTGAAGCAAGGAATGATCCCAACGTGGTGACGGGTAAGTTCCTTCTCGACGACTTTTATGTTACAGTCTTATTTGATTCGGGTGCCGATACTAGCTATGTGTCACTAGAAGTTAGTAAGATGCTTAAGCGTATTCCTACACCCCTGAGCGACAAGCACACTGTAGAGCTACCTAATGGTAAGAGTTTGGAGGCCTCACACGTAGTCAAGGGTTGCCAGCTTATTCTCGCTAACCAGACCTTCTCTATTGATCTTATTCCTATTGCCTTGGGTAGTTTCGATGTTGTCATTGGAATGGATTGGTTATCCCAACACCGAGCAGAGATTCTTTGCAACGAGAAGATCGTTCGTATTCCTGGTTTTGGTAGTGAACCTCTCATGATTCGTGGCGACAAGAGAAGTGCTGTTGAGAACATCATCTCTCTTCTTAAGGCCTAGAAATGCTTACGAAAGGGCCACACTGCGATTTTAGCTCTAGTTACTGACACCACAGAAAAAGAGAAGAAGTTAGAAGATTTTCCAGTTGTACGTGATTATCCTGAGGTATTCCCTGAGGAATTACCTGGTCTTCCGCCCCATCGCCAAGTCGAGTTTCAGATTGAACTAACTCCTGGAGCTGCGCCTGTAGCCCGTGCACCTTATCGTTTAGCCCCATCAGAGTTGGAAGAACTCTCCACGCAACTACAAGAACTCCTGGATAAGGGTTTTATTCGTCCTAGCTCATCGCCTTGGGGAGCTCCGGTACTTTTTGTGAAAAAGAAGGACGGTACCTTCAGAATGTGTATCGACTATCGCGAACTTAACAAGGTGACTGTGAAGAATCGTTATCCTCTACCGCGCATTGACGACTTGTTCGACCAGTTGCAGGGGTCGAGCTACTATTCAAAGATCGATCTGAGATCGGGATATCACCAGTTGAGAGTTCGAGAAGAGGATGTCTCTAAGACAGCCTTTAGAACTCGTTATGGGCACTATGAGTTTTTGGTCATGCCGTTTGGGCTGACGAACGCACCGGCAGTTTTTATGGATTTGATGAACCGAGTTTGCAAACCGTACCTGGACAAGTTTGTTATAGTCTTTATCGATGACATCCTGATCTATTCTAAGAGTAAAGAGGAGCACGAACAACATCTACGACTTATTCTGGAACTCCTTCGGAAGGAACAGCTTTACGCGAAATTCTCGAAATGCGACTTCTGGCTTCGAGAGGTCCATTTCCTAGGGCATGTGGTGAACAAGGACGGGATTCACGTTGATCCATCCAAGGTGGACTCTATTAAGAACTGGCCTGCGCCTCGCACACCAAAGGAGATTTGCCAATTCTTGGGATTGGCAGGTTACTACAGGAGATTCATTAAGGATTTCTCTAAGATCGCGCAGCCTCTCACCTTACTAACGCAGAAAGGCGTTGTTTATCATTGGGGAAATGCACAAGAGTTAGCTTTTCAGCATCTAAAGGATAGACTGTGTAGTGCACCTATCCTTTCACTGCCAGAGGGCACAGGCGATTTTGTGGTTTACTGTGATGCATCAATTCAGGGTCTTGGTTGTGTATTGATGCAACGAGATAAAGTCATAGCCTACGCCTCACGACAACTCAAAGTTCACGAGAAGAACTACACTACGCATGATTTAGAGCTGGGAGCTGTTGTTTTCGCACTTAAGTTATGGCGGCATTACCTTTACGGAACCAAGTGCGCCATCTACACTGACCACAGAAGTTTAGAGCACATATTCAAGCAGAAGGAACTGAATATGCGGCAGCGACGATGGGTCGAGCTGCTGAATGACTACGAGTGCTCTATCAGGTATCACCCGGGCAAGGCCAATGTCGTGGCAGACGCCCTCAGTCGAAAGGACACTGCGCCTAAGCGCGTAAGAGCTTTACAACTCACGATCCATTCTAGTCTACCTTCGCAAATACAAGCTGCTCAGATAGAAGCACTGAAACCAGAAAACGTTAGAGCTGAAGCTCTACGCGGGTCAAGACAACGTTTAGAACAGAAGGAAGACGGTGCTTATTACGTAACAGGACGCATTTGGGTCCCACTCTATGGCGACTTACGAGAACTCGTGATGGATGAAGCGCACAAATCTCGCTACTCGGTACACCCTGGTTCGGACAAGATGTACCACGATATTAAGACTACGTATTGGTGGCCTAGCATGAAGGCCCACATAGCAACTTACGTCAGCAAGTGTTTGACTTGTGCGCGAGTCAAGACGGAGTATCAGAAACCCTCAGGCCTACTTCAGCAACCAGAGATACCACAATGGAAATGGGAGCAGATTTCCATGGATTTTGTTACTGGCCTACCTAGATCACAGCGCGGAAATGATACTATTTGGGTGATCGTAGATCGACTCACGAAATCCGCACACTTTTTGGCAATTAAGGAGACGGATAAGTTCTCCACTTTAGCAGAAATATACCTCAAAGAAGTTGTTTCGAGGCACGGGGTGCCCACCTCTATCATCTCTGATCGAGATGCACGTTTTACTTCGGAACTGTGGCAGGCAATGCACAAGTCTTTTGGCTCACGTCTAGATATGAGCACAGCGTATCACCCACAGACGGACGGGCAGTCCGAGCGCACTATTCAGACACTAGAAGACATGCTTCGCGCTTGTGTAATCGACTTTGGCAACAGCTGGGAAAGGCATCTGCCACTCGTGGAATTCTCGTATAATAACAGCTACCACACCAGCATTAAAGCTGCTCCGTTTGAGGCATTGTACGGACGTAAATGCCGGTCACCCCTCTGTTGGGCAGAGGTGGGGGATAGTCAAATCACTGGTCCAGAACATGTGGTAGATACTACCGAGCGGATTGCTCAAATACGACAACGCATGGCGGCCGCTCGTGACCGTCAGAAGGCTTACGCCGATAAGGGCAGGAAACCACTTGAGCTCCAGGTTGGGGAGCGGGTTCTACTCAAAGTTTCACCCTGGAAGGGTGTGGTCCGTTTTGGTAAACGAGGCAAACTTAACCCACGATACGTTGGACCTTTCGAAATCCTTGAGAAAATAGGCAAGGTGGCCTACAGACTGAACTTACCAGCAGAACTCGGTGCAGTTCACAACGTTTTCCATGTGTCAAATCTGAAGAAGTGTCTGTCAGATGAGACGCACGTAGTTCCTCTGAAGGAACTCACGATCGACGAACAGTTGAAATTCGTCGAAGAACCAGTCGAAATCACGGACCGAGATGTTAAGGTCCTCAAGAGCACTAGAATACCTCTCGTTCGAGTTCGTTGGAACTCACGTCGCGGCCCAGAGTTTACCTGGGAGCGCGAAGATCGGATGAAACAAAAGTATCCCCAACTGTTTGAGAACAGTACAAACACTACTGAGGCTGAAGCTACGGAATTTCGGGACGAAATTCCAGATCAACGGGGGGTGGATGTGACACCCCAGGAAAACCAGGAAAACCATGCAACTTGACTAGCTTCCTCAGTGAGTGCCATCAAATTTCGGGACGAAATTTCTTTCAACTTGGGGATGATGTGACAACTCGAAATCTAGAACCTTTCGTTGTGTCTTGATGTAGCTTGTTTGTACGTTATGTGACTAGTTAACCGATCAAACTTAATGATAAACGTGAACTTTTATGTGCTTTGTATGTGTGCATTTGTATATATATATGTGTACGTGTTTTATACGTGAACCGAGAACCCAACCCGAAAACAAAGAACCCGACTCGAGACCATGAGGTCTCGAGTGAATAGTGACCGAATGGACCTTGGGCCGAGAACCTTTGGCCGGTTGGGCCATTGGGCCGAAAACCCTTAGCCGAAACCCATTAAGGGTGCAACACTTGGAACTAGCATATATAAACCACCCTTAGTTAACCATTGTCATTTGTTGAACATCACAACAACACACACTCTCCTACTTTCTCTCTCACTTAAACTCTAGAACACAAACACACTTCATCATTTTCGGATCTTTGGAGTTTGGATCGGCTCACACTCGAATCGGCTAGAAGCTTCACACACACCTCACCAACCGGACGTTATTGACTACTTGCGACTTGATTGACTTTCTGTGATTAACTGCCGAGCAAACCAAGGTGAGTTCACACCCTCTACAAAGCATGGGATTCCCTGGGTTGGGAACGGGGTTAAGGAACGTGGATTCCTCGTCCTCCTTGGGTAGGACGTCAGTGGTTCAGGAATGTGATTCCTCGTCCGGATGGACGGATAAACGTACTAGACTAAAACTCTATCACGAAGTCCCTCCTTTTTGTATCGACTAATCGCCGGGCCAATGGCGAGCGGGTCATTAGTTAGATAGCGCTATTTAGGTCTGACAAGCCTCACACCGTGCCGCAGAGGACGGGCGTGAACTAATGGATCTGGGGCACGTCAATGATGATAGACATTGATGTTTTCAGGGCACATAAACATGACTACAGTCAGCAGTCGATATGGTAACAAGTCTAGTGTACGCATGGGGTAGCCCCCACGGCCGAAATGCCTGATAACTAACATGGGGTAGCCCCCACGGCCGGAGTGCCGGAGTAACTGGGAATGAACATGTCACGTTTTTTAAACTATGGGGTAACCCCCACGGCAGGATGCCAGTTAAAGGAAACTGTTTTCGGAATAACTAAAACAAACACCCAACCGTGAACTCACTCAACTAGTTGTTGACTCGTTACTACATGCTTTGCAGGACCATAGGTACTCAGCTGGAGCTTGCACGGAGGAGGGTCGTTGTGGGACACGGATTGCTACGTGCTATGTTAAACTTGAAACTTTTGAACTTATGTTATAACTTTAAACTTATGCTTCCGCTTGCAACTTAACTTGTTTGTTTTGAAACACCAATCGTATTGGTTAAACTTTTATAACTGTTTAGATGCTTGTTCAGTATGATTGGTGGCTGGATCCTGGTCAGTCACGCCTCCAAGCGGTAGTACTCCGCAGGTGGGATTTTGGGGGTGTGACATATTGGTATCAGAGCCATTGGGTATTGGCACATTTTCCTGTATCGGGTTTTGTTGCACATAGTCCCTAACATCGTCCCACCAGGGGTCGTAATTGTTTGGGTCTAGGGGATTTGGTACAGGTACCCTAGGTATTTCCTCCGGGTTGTAATCAGGCATTTCTATTTGGTTTTCAGGGTTTTCTACTTCCATGGGTTGGTCAGGATTTGGTAGTTGTGGTTGGGGTGCTAGCATTTGCTCCAGGTTTGGGTCAGCTGCAGTGGTAGCTAAAATATGGATATTAGTTATTCCCCTATTGAGCATATCCTGGGCATAGGCATCAGTTTCTCGTTTTGCTGTGGCTAACACTCGTTGTTCCTGCAACTTTTTCATACGTTTCCTACGCTCGTGTGCTCCCCTACTGAACCATCCCCTCTTTTTCTGAGGAAATGGCTCTTCAGATTGAGCCTTAAACACAAAGATTCCTTCTTCCATATCAGCAGAGTACCCTGAGAGGGCAGGCTGAGAAGAGGAGGTGCCTTCGCTCCTAGGCGAACCAGACAATTGACGATACGCGTCAAATGGTCCTTGGTCGCTCATACTGTAAACTAAAAGATAGTCAGATAACACATAACAAGTAAATACAATTATGCACGTATTCCCGTAATTTATTTCCGAACACTTTGAATTTTGATGTCAGCGGAACACTTCTGTGGCTGAATCAGTGGCATAGCTCTGATACCACCTTCTGTCACAACCCCCGATCCCTAGTTCCCGGAAACGGGCGACCGTGAGCCAGATTCGGTGGTATCACGTTTATTTATCCAATTTGGCAGTGGAAATTTTCATCAGGACCGTAGTTAGGAAATATTTAATCAGAGTAAACCACCACGTTTTATAACATTAAACACATGGGTAAAACCCAAGTTTTTAGTACGCACATTTCATAGGAATAAATCCTATTTTATTTAATAAAAACATCTATTTTATTCTTAGGTAACTTTATTGCCACTTTTCCAAGCCTTCAGTGCTGTTCAGCTGGCTTCTATTTGGCTTTCACATTTTGTTACCTGAAACGCGTTTTAAAAACATTTTGTCAGTGGGAAATACTGGTGAGTGAATCCCAGTTTAATCAAGTTTAAATAAAAAGTCACAGTGAACAGTATTGAGGGCGATCCCGCAATTACATTTGTTTCCAAGTTATATCAATTATCACCCGTCGGTACTGTCAGACCTGACTTGTGGAAATGTTACTCCTTGACCAGGTGGTAACAAATTTTGTATACAAAACCCCAACATACCCACGATAATTGTATTCTTACAAATACTCAATAACTATTATGGAAAGGTATTTAAGGTTTTGTAAAAACAGTTAACAAAAAGGTTTACAAAAAGTGGATAAACTCACAAAAATGAGTACATAAAAAGAAGGATCACTCACATTGTTGTCTTAGGGTTTTCAGTAGTGATTTCCTGGGAATAATCTATAAATTACACAAATGCACGTGTGTTAGTATAATAACCCATTTTAACATTAGTAATACCCTCCCCGAGACGGTATTCCAACGACTACGTCAGGCAGAACCACGACAGCCGTTACGGAACCCTAGATCAATCAGGCAGCGTATCTAATACGTCTCCAGGGGTTATAATACTTACATCGTAGCAGAACCTCGCTATTTAGGGGGTATAATACCCGAGTATAATAACTTCCTATAGAAATTGTGATTTGAGATAGAAATTGTGAACGACGGAAATCGAAAGCTGATGCGTTCTATTTATAGTTGTGAAATCTGACTTCCAGGCGGCCCGCGTAAGACACAGGCCAGGTTTACGCGGCCCGCGTCAACCTTGGTCAACACAATAGCTTGGTCTGGTCATCTACTAGGTTCGACACGCTATCGACACGTGTCAGCTCAGGGTTGCGCCACAACTTAGGTCACTCGCGGCCCGCGTTAACTATCGAGAATTATTACGCGGCCCGCTTCAACTTAAATAAATCAAAGGAATCCGGTTTACACCTTCATACGGCCCGCGTGAATGGTTGGGGTGGGTCTTCACGGCCCGCCTCAACTTAATATTTAATGTTTTTAATTTATTTTATAGGTTATGTTATATTTTGGCTCGGTTTTCACATACGGGGTGCATATAAAAACATATTGAGACATTTTAAGATATATTAGGGTGTCGGAAAAGTTATAAAGGTATTGGTTTACGTTAGGGCTGTTATACTCGCAGCTCAAGACAGGGATGAGGAAGAAGAGCAGCAAGTGGATCTGTGGTCTAAGCCAACATGGGAAGCGGGTCCCAGCCAATAGAATGGCAAGCAACTTTGTTTCATGACCGCATGAACCTGTTGAAAGATAGAGCGGCTGCATTTATATGTGAAAAAGAAGTTAAGGAAGTAGAGTTTGGACCCTTTAATGTCTTTGATCGATTTCGAGCATTGGGTTGGGAAGCGGCATTAAGTTGCTATGATCGGGATAATAAGAATTTGTTTAAAGAAGAAATCCAAGAGTGGATGGCCACTCTCACATGTCCCTCGTATAGCAAACCACAACAAATGAAACTAATTGGCACGGTGAATGGTATAGAGGTTGAGATGTCTTTTGACACTTTGAGAAGGGTGGCAAAGTTTGACAGTCGGCCCGCAAGAGACTATATGTTCTCAACTCTTGATGATTTGCTTCAAAGGCCGGAAGCCCACCCACGATGGAATGATATGTTGGAAGCTCTATTTCTACCGGGTACTTGGCATGGAACACTTCATAGGAAAAATTTAAAGATTGAAGCCAAGTTGTTGCTCATGATTTGTGTTTGTAATGTGATCTCGAGGAGGGGGGATAAGGTGGAAGTTAGATTCCCTGAGGTGCCTATTCTTTATTCATTGCTTCACGGGTCACCCCGTTTTCTATTCCGGTTCTTAGTACTTAATAATGTATGGATATGTCGGAACAAGGTTGGAAGGAGTATTATTCACGATTGCCGATTAATCACGGCATTGCTCAAGATTTACAAAGTGATTGGGCCGGAGGATAAGGGTGCTTTGAAAAGACATAAGCCGTTTGATTTTCGAAGGATGGGAACGGGGTGGTCGTACAGTGAATCTGAGAGATATCATAAGTTAAAATCTGAAGGTCAACGCTGGCGTGCGTTGAAGGTGGACGCAAGAGAGTTGCAACTGGGCGAAGCGGCTGAGCCTGAGAGTGACGAGGAGCCCCAAATTGGGGATGAGGATTCTACCGATGAGCCGAATACCGAAAACATGGATGTGGACCAAGGGGGTCCGAGTAGGAGTCATGTGCATGGAGGGGGTTCTTTGATTATACAGAGCATTCTTATAAGTTGAATTGGGCTCATCAAGGAACAATGCAAGAAGTAATTGAAAATCAGCGTCCGCCACCGCCCATATTCGACAGTCGGTCCAGGTCCGAGCGGACATTTTTCGATCATCAAACTTGGATGGGAGCAAGCATGGAACGGGTTTTAAAACATAACTTTAATCGACAAGAAGCATGGAATCACACTCATGCCTATGCTTTCGAACAAGAAATGAATAATAGATATCTTGATGATCAGAACCGACACATGCATGCTGATTGGCATGCGGGGCGACCGGTTGTTGTGGACCCGCCACCGGTGGATTATTCGACGTTGCCACCTTTTGATGGTAGTGTTTCATACCCAACACCACCGTTGCATCACTCACAGTGGGTGGATCCCCGACATGGCCAGCAGCATGATGCCACGTAGCAAGGAGGAAGTGAAGGAGGTAGCAGTAGCGGGAGCGGCTCATTTGCGTTTGGAGAATTATCGGAGATGATGACGTCTATCTTCGGGCCTCCTCAGCCGCGATATTACTAATCAGGTGGTGTTCTTTCTTGTATATTATTGTAGATATTCTTGTGTTTATGTTTATGGTTGGGTGGAAGGGTGGTGTATTGGTTTATGATGTTTATGTTATGGGTTGTGGTAGTTTTGGTGGTGTTAGTGTTTTTTCATATATAAAAAAAGAAAAAAAAAGAAATTTGGGGTTTGAGTGGATAAGCAGAAATTGATGTTAAGTTGATTTTTAGCGATCATTCCCTTCCAAAGCCATACACTGGGGTCAATGTATCCCAAGTGTGGGGATGTGGGAAATTTTTTATGATTTTTAAAAATTTTAAATCAAGCGAAAAATGGTCGAAATTTGAACATTTTGTATTAACTCCGTGTGACACACCGGCAACCCCATTCACCCTTTTCTTGGTAAGAGTTGAAGCTACCTCTTTGACTCTGAGTAAACATTTTCTATCTTTGATGAGAGTGGCAATGGGTGGGGGTGCATTAGAACTTGTGCTTAAATGCGGTTTGAGGCCTTGGCTGGGTATGAATGTGAAAAGGATAAGAGCATTTAGGTTGCCTCTTCATGGTGTGTGCGAGTGTGGGATTTGGGGGGTTGGACCTCATAAGTTATATATATGAGCTTGGTAGTGAGAGGGGCGGGGGTTTGGACATTTAGTTGCCCATTTTGAGCCTAGAGCCGATCAATTGTTAACCCATGCCTAGTTCCCTAAAATTTGCCCGTGTTTAGCCCGGTCTTGTAGTGTTAGTAGTTGGTTTTAGCATGTGTTTGTTAGTGCGTATTGTGTAGTTAAAAAAAAGAGAAAAGAAAAAAGAAAAAAAAAGAAAAAGAAAAAGAAAAGGAAGAAAAAGAAAGTATGTGAATGTATCGTCTTGTATATAGAGGTTTATGTTTATGTTTTTGTTTGTTTAGTTTGTAATAAGAGGACCGGGTTGAATCATGCGCTACTATACATATATATTTTCATTTCCTACCCGTATGCCCAGCCATGTTACAACCTTTAAGTCTCTTTGATTCACATTCATGTTTTGGCAGTTCTTAGGCGAAGGACCGATTTAGGTACAAGCATATTGTTGTGCAATCACCCATTTGCTTTGAGTGTGTTCTAGCTTATCTTTGCTAGTTGTTAATTGTCACCTAGAGGAGAGGTATAATGAGGGGTGTGTTGTGCGGGTGTTAGGGAAAAGGTTAGGAAAAGGACGACATGTATTTGCTTGGTTTACGCTTGATCGCTTGTGAACTTGGAAATGGTTTTTGATGAGTTGCTTGGGGGCAAGCAACAGTTAAGTGTGGGGATGTGACAGGTGGTCCACGGGACAACCCTTAAGTGTGTTAAAAGATAAGTTAATCCCCCATTTGATCATGTAATTGTCTTGAATTAGATAACTACATTTGCTTGTGTTTCAAGTGTGTCCAGGGCTAAAAAGGAGCGGAAACGCAGCTTTGGATGGAAAAGGATTAAAGCGAATTTCCTAAGGAGCTGAATGAAGAGCAAAGAGAAATGGCTAGGATGCTACCGTAGCTTACGGTGGCTACCGTAAGTTACGGTAGCCCCTGAAGTCATGTCCCCCACCGTAAGGCAGTAGAGATGCAGCGTAACCATTTAATTGCTACCGTAAGCTACGGTAGCTTCCGTAGCTTACGGTAGTACCTGACGCTGAATGTGTAACTGCCCCATAAAGATCTGTTTTCAAGTGTCTTTTCATCTATCTCATCATTGGAGACGTTTGGCAGCAGTTTTAGGGCGAATTTTGGCTTGTACAAGTGCTTGTGAACATTTCTAAACATTTGGTTTTTGTTTTTGATTCGTATGAACATTAAACTTGTTGGAATGATGATTCACCAAGCGATGTGTGGCTAAACTTGTGGTGATCATCCTAGGTTGAAGGTTTGTCTAAGACTTTAGTGCTTTTATCCGTATTTCTAGAATAATAGACTTGCAATGGTTGTTTAGTTTATTATGATGCATGAATGTTTGTTCGTAAATTGTTGATTGATGTATTTCTAGAATAATAGACTTGCAATGGTTGTTTAGTTAATTGGTCGTCGGGTAACAACCTCGTGTTTTCATAATCCGAGTACTTAGTTCCCTTTCATCACAAACAAATAATTATGCATGAATCATGTCTATGTGATTCTTTCTAGTTGGATTTAAGCACAAATGTCAGTTGAAACCGGAAACCTAGGATGGTTGCTTTCTCCTAATCTGTTTTAACAACCAACCTTTGATTTGTAATTAGTTAGTTAATTTTAGTTCTCAAAACTAAACAATCAAAATTCTGAACTTTCATTTCTACAATCTAGTTTAATTTTAGTTAATTTGCGAAGCTACATAGTCAAAATACATTCCACAAGCTCCCTATGTTCGATACCCACTTACTGTTAGCTATTAGTTGTAATTGGTTTAAACTTGCATGAGACTACGACATCACGTCAGGCATTAGTGGCGACATCACTAAAGTCGTTGCTATTGCTCACAATCTAGAGCTCTCACTTAAGGCCTAATGGTGACCGTTGATTAGCGTTGTGATCCGACAAGAATTTTTTTTTACTGGTATTTTGAATTTTAGTGGCGACAAATGTCGTCACTAAAGGTCAAAATATCGCCGCTAAAAGTGAACAACCTTTAGCGATGACATCTTAGTGGCGACCAAGGGCTTTTAGCGACAGATCTATAGTGGCGAGCTTTTAGCGACGACAAATGGAACTTTTAGCGACGACAAAAGTCACCACTAATGCTTCGCTTTCTTGTAGACATTGAGTGAAAAGACTAAAATACCCTTTTGAATTAAATTGATTATAGGTGATGTGTTAAAATTCTATTGGATAGGAGGAGTTCTCATGGTTCTCGCAACTGGTAGTGGTTCCTACTTGAACCGAATCCTCTATATATATAGGATTCGGTTCAAATGAAAACCACTATGAGTTGTGAGAACCGTGAGAACTTTTTGATCCGGCGCGAGTTGGACCAAATTTTTTTTTGCACAAACGTAGATGAAAACATTATAAACACATGTGTAAAAAAAAGTAAAAAAAAAATAGTCGAGGCGTTAGTTTTGATTAATGCAAGTTTTTTTACGTGCTAGCGTAAAATTTGATAGTTGATAACTATTTTTTTCAGGGCGTAAAAAACCTTAAATCAGTCAAAACTAACGACTCGACAATTTTTTTACAGATGTGTTTATAATATTTTCATCTACGTTTGTGCAAAAAAAATTTGGCCCAACTCACGCTGGATCAAAAGGGTCTCACTGTTCTCACAACTCGTAGTGGTTCTCAATTTAACTCATATATATATGTAGGGATGGGGTAAAATAGGAACTATCTTTAGATGCGAGAACCGTAGGAATCATTATCCACCATAGATCTCTCATGTATGAGTGGTTGAGATTGAATTGTTTAAGTTTGATTTGTCTTGTAGTGATTTTATTGATTAAAAAAGAATAAATAGTAGAAGAAGTGTATTTTGGAAAATTTGACTTATTTACGGTTCATGTCAACTTATCAAACTGACAATCAAACGTCATAGACTACATCACTCTTCATGTCAACATTAATTACGTTATCTATTTAAAAAAGAGAATTATTTATAACATATGATTTTTATATAAAAAAACTACACTGCATGTATAAAAAGAAAATGTCTTCGATCTCTGAGCTTAATCTTCATTTTTTGTTCGTTATCCTCATCATTTAAACGTAAAACCCAAACACCTACGAAAATTAAAGAAAAAACAGAGCGTTTACATTCGACAAACGTTTAGAGGAGCTCGGGCTGGCGATCAGGGGCGTAAAAAAATATTTTTTATCGTGTGTAATTAAAAAACATTTTTTTACATTCGACACCGTGTGTAATTTTTTTTACATTCAACAACATACGAGAAACAATTTTTCAAATGTATGTAAAAATTAACATTTACGCGTGCCGTTTTTACATACCTTTCAAAATAGATTTACGCGTGACGTTTAGAGGAGCTCGGACCGACAATCAGGGGCGTAAAAAATATTTTTTTTCATTCGACATCGTGCGCAATTTTTTTTACATTCGACAACTTACGTAAAAACATTTTTCAAACGTACGTAAAAACTATTTTACGCCTTCTGTTTTTACGTAAGTCTGAAAATTAGATTTACGCGTGATGTTTAGAGGAGCTCGGGTCGACGATCAGGGGTGTAAAATAACTTTTTTTACGCACGTTGCCAAAACATTTATTTTTTTTACATAGTGGTGTTCTCATACACAATTCGTGTAAATGTTTATGTACGTTGTCAAACTTTTTTACGCACGCTTTGGAATGCTTTTTTTAAAATGTTGTAGTGCAAAGTTATCAAATGTTAACGAATGAAATACAAATTCTCAATAAACATATGAGACGAATATAGCTTGCATTTTATAGAGAACATTAAGTCAGAATTAGGGGGAAATAGAGCAAAAATAAATAGATATCATTTTTGATAATTTTGTATTTTATAATAAACATATAAGATAGACATAGCTTACATTTTATAAAGAACATTATGTTATAATTAGGGAAGACTCAATCTATTTGGACACCTTCGCTGGCTATTTGGACACTTTTGGTGCCCTAGACGCCTTGTATAGGCCTATACGAGGCGTCGAGGCATAGAATTCATGGGGGTCTGCAGGGAATGTCAGACACAAAGTTTAAGAACTCAAGACGCCTCGTACAGGCCTATACGAGGCGTCCAGGGGTTGGGTGTTTTTTTGGTTGAAAGAAGGGGTGTTTTGTGGGGTATTTTGATAGTTTTGGAGGTGTTTTTTTAGTGAAAAATTTTGTGTTTTGAAAAAAAGTTTTATTTTTTGCACTATAAAAAATTTTACCGTTTTCAAAATCGGCTCTTTAAATATATTCGATTGATTAAATATTATATTGTTTTTAACATTTTACTTTTTTAAATATTATTCTTAAGATTAAAATATTATCTCGTTTAAATATTGTTTCCGTATTATATTCAAAACATATATTGTTTCCGTATTATATCAATTTAAGACAACAATCATTAAGTAACCGAATAACTGAAAACAAACGTAAATATGACATATATAAGATAACTTTTGTACATCCATAACAAAAATATATAAGATAAGTTTGTACATCCATAACAAAAATAAAAACTACAACTGGTCTATGCCTCAGGCTCCGAATATGGATCTGGCTGCTGCTGTTGATGTGGTGCTCGAGGTGGTGGGAGCGGTATCAGGGGTAACCCCTCTCTCTCTCGTCTATCCTGCTCGGCCCGAACCAACCAATCTATAAAATCGTTGAGCCTGTCAAGCTCGACTCGTATATCCGGATGTACTGCAGCTCCCGGGGCATGACCTGGAATAACGTGACGTGGAAACTGAGGCGCCCCGAGAGGTAGTGGTGGCTGTGGCATCGCTGGACCTTCTAAATTTACCGGAGGGTCCGACACGATCACTGCAGCAGGATCTGGCGGAGGATAGACTAGATCGAACTGCTCTGGTAGGTCCTTGATGCGTGTCTAAGCGTTATATATTTTTATGTATATTTTTAGCCCTTTTTACACTTTAGTCATGTTTTAAATTTATAAAACACGATATTTTACGAACACTAAACACACATATGGGCAAGTGCACCCATCGTGAGCGTAGTATAGTGTTGGTAAGATACCGAGGTCGTCCAAGGACACAAGAGCTTTTAGTACCGGTTTATCCTCAACGTCTAATCAAATCAAAATTTTAGAAAAAAGCTTTAAACATGAAAATAAAAACTAAAAATGCTGAAAATAAAAATAAAATAAAAACAGATAGACAAGATGAATCACTTGGATCCGACTCGCCTTTAGTGTAATCTTTGATTATTTCCGTACTTTTTCACTTTTTAAGAGATTATCTTAGTTATAGTAGTAGGCCCCTCTTTTGAAGGTGACGTTACCCTCGACCCAGTAGTTTGAGTCAGCAAGGATACAATCCTAAAGGGTTGGATTATTGAAAGATAATTAATTAAGTTATTAATGCGTAATGTGGTAGGCCCCTCTTTTGAAGGTGACGTTACCCTCGGCTAAGTAGTTTGAGTCAGCAGGGATACAATCCTAAGTAGTCGGGTTAATGTTTTAATAGTAGTTTACATATGAGGGGATCAAGAAATTCGAACCCCCGCCTTCTAATACCAATGGGTATTGAAGGAGGTCCTACTAAGCTTGACCCAGGTCCTTGCAGGATCTATACACTAAACAAGGCAAGACGCTTACTAAACCATTCCCTTAACCCCCGACCAGGTAGCCAACATATCTCCATATAGACTGTGGAGATATGAATGTTGTAAATCTTTTATTTTATATAGACAGTAAAATAATGCCAAGACACCACGGACAAATGATAAGGAGGTTTCATCTTCAACATAGGAAACTAGTTATTAAAGTCATTAATAAACAACCAAATAAAAAGTGCCAAAATATTAAAAATAAAAAGTATTACACTAAATGCTTGTCTTCACCAAGTGATGTAAAAGACTTAGGCAAACATGGCCTTTGATTGTCAAGAACTCTTACTATCAATCTTGGATCCCGAGACTACTACACACACTCTATGATTGATGATGGATGATGGTGGTGGATGTGGGTTGTGATGGTGGTGGTGGGTGGGTGAAGTGTGAGAGAGGTGGTTTGCCAAGGGATGCCTTTGAAGTGAACCAAGCATCTATATTTATAGCCTGCACAGAAGCCCGGACACGGCCGCGTGTCCATTGGGCACGGCCCCGTGTCCACCCATCTTTTCTTTCTTCATTAAATGCAGTTTGTCTGCATTAGTTGACCACGCCCCGTGTCTGCTGGGCACGGCCCCGTGTGCAGAAGCGTATCCATACTATCAAGATTTGCTTGGATTCTGTGAATCTTAGCGTTGACTACGGCTGCGTGTCCGCTGGGCACGCCCCCGTGTTGGGAAATAGAAGCTTCTACAACTTTGTCTTTTCTGCAGACTCTTGGGCACGCCCCCCGTGTTCATTGAGCACGGGGCATGTTCAGCCTTCTGATCTCTTGTTTTTGCTTGGGAAGATGATGTCGAGGGGTCGGGCATGCCACGTTTATTCCTTTTCTTGTATTATTGTTAGATTTGGCTGCATTTTTTGCTTCTTTTGTTCATTTAAGCTCTTTTAACCCTGAAAATACAAAAGGAAGACAAAAGCACACTTTTTCCAACATTAGTACTAAAAAAGGGTTAGTTTTATGCCTCATTTGATGTAATTTATCTGTTGCATTTTACACACATCAGTCCTGCGCTATCCATAAGCCCCCTACGCGGGTTTTAAACCGCTCGCCAATGACGTCGAACCTCTTAATCAGTCCCATCCCCCACAATGTCTGAAAACCCATCCGCGTCGGCATGATGGGCGCCCGTAAAAGTGGGTCCTGCTCCGGTACGAGGCCTAGTGAACGGGCAATGACGGTCACGTACGCGCCGCCATACAAAAATCCGCGCTCCTGCCGGTGATAGGCGGAGGCGAAGTACTGGGCTAGACCGTGTGCTAGTGCGCACGACCTCCTGTACAACAAACAATAAAAGAAAAAAAGATCTGTGCTCGTACACCACTCACGGCTGTAGCCGCGACCTGTAATAAAAGTAGCGAGCATATGGTGCATATACCTGCAGATAGTGTTAGCGAAATATAGAAACAAAAAATAATAAAAAGTACACATAATCACAATAATTACTGTAATAAAGGTACGTACCTGTACAATGGGTCACGAATATATGAAACCCTCCCCTTCGACTTATCGTGCTCCCAAGTATTTTCCCCTGCAATCACCTGTCAAAACCCTAAAAGAATGGGTCTATCAACCACCACTAGCCCCCCGTGCATAAACGTCCTGATCTCCTCCTGCATGTATAAACTGCAATGAAACGCAAACTGTGCTAGCGTCATCGAACGCCAAATGCTAGCAAGCCTGATAGAAACCTCAGGCGATGGGGGAGGAGCATCTGGCTGTGCAGGCGGCTGGTCGGCCCGAGGAGGGTGAAATGTGAATGTCGATAGGAACTCGACCAATAGCTCCCTGTAGCTCGGCGTGTGCGCTAACTCAAAAAGACGATGCCACGGCGAATCCACATGTATAAACCGACGCACTCTAGGCGTCTCACTAATAGCATCTATTGCATCCCATTCGATCGCTGCATGCGCTCCAATGTGCATCCTCCTAAGTTTCTGGCAATGAAGGGAGGCGGGGGTGCCGTCGATAAACTCTATATATGGGTGACCCTGCAGCGGATCCACCGGTGGTGGCCGCCTCCGTCATGGACCCCGCGACACCGGCTGATCCACCGGCGGTGCCCCATCCATCTCCATCTAAATCTCATCGTCCTCCATAATCAATTGGCAAATAAATACCGTATACGTATAATAATTCTAATAATAATAATAATTATAATAACAATAATAATAATAATAATAAGGAATAATAAACTACAATAATAATAATAATAAATAACAATAATAATAATAATAATAATAATAATAAATAAATAACAACAACAACAACAACAACAACAACAACAACAACAACAACAACAACAACAACAACAACAACAACAACAACAACAACAACAACAACAACAACAACAACAACAACAACAACAACAACAACAACAACAACAACAACAACAACAACAACAACAACAACAACAACAACAACAACAACAACAACAACAACAACAACAACAACAACAACAACAACAACAACAACAACAACAACAACAACAACAACAACAACAACAACAACAACAACAACAACAACAACAACAACAACAACAACAACAACAACAACAACAACAACAACAACAACAACAACAACAACAACAACAACAACAACAACAACAACAACAACAACAACAACAACAACAACAACAACAACAACAACAACAACAACAACAACAACAACAACAACAACAACAACAACAACAACAACAACAACAACAACAACAACAACAACAACAACAACAACAACAACAACAACAACAACAACAACAACAACAACAACAACAACAACAACAACAACAACAACAACAACAACAACAACAACAACAACAACAACAACAACAACAACAACAACAACAACAACAACAACAACAACAACAACAACAACAACAACAACAACAACAACAACAACAACAACAACAATAATAAAATATAATAATAATAATAATAATAATAACAATAATAATAATAATAAAAACATCACTAATAATAATAATAACAATAATAACAATAACATTAATAATAATAAATGAAAAAAAAAATTCACTGCCCCGTCTATGCCTCATATAGAGGTAGACGGGCGTCCTGGTCTACCCATTCATCTTCAACAGCCATGAGCAACATCCCAAACCCACCAAAATCTCAAATTCAGGGCAATCCTACGGTCTAAAGGTAAAAACGAATGAAGAATACTAAAATACGGGTTGAAATACGTACCAGGGATGCTTTAATCGTTGAAAATACGGTCCGAATACGATCCGAATGAGTATATCCGTATGTGTGCTCGTATGTGTGTATGTATTGATTTGGGGGTGTTATGCAGGGGCGTCTAAGTTTCCCACTATTATACGAGGCATAGACGCCTCATATAGACCTAGACGACCCGTTTATGGTGGGAGCAAAATTACCATTTTACCCCTGTGTTGCCCCCAGTATAGGCCTCATTCAGGTGTAAAATGGTAATTAACCATTCCAAAAAGATATTTCTGAAATGGTTAATTACCATTTTACCCCTAAATGAGGCCTATACTGGGGGCATTTCAGGGGTAAAATAGTAATTTCCTAAATCCTTTTTTAATTATTCAAAAATAAAAAACACAAAAAGTTGTCGCCCAACATATACGTGGCGTCTAGGTCTGTAGGTGGCGTCCAGGTTCTAAAATTACCTTTATACCCTTGATTGAGGCCTATACTAGGGGCATTTCAGGGGTGTAACGGTAATTAAATAAAGCCCTTTTTAAAATTCAAGATTTAAATAAATAAATGTTGCCGCTTAATATAGACGACCCGTCTAGCTCTGTACGGGGCGTCCACTTTTTGTAAATTTACTTTCATACCCCTGATTAAGGCCTATACTGTGGGCAACTCAGGGGTAAAATGGTAAATGTACAAGTCCTTTTTAAATATTCAAAACAAAATATGCCGCTCAATATAGACGACCCGTCTAGCTCTGTACGGGGCGTCTTGGTATAGTAAAATGACCTTTATGCCCCTGATTTATGCTTATACTGAAGGAATATCTAGGGTAAAATGGTCTTTTGAAACGATATAGACGACCTATCTAGGGCTATACGAGGCGTACATTTATCTTTCTTTTGTAATTATAAAAAAATGATAGAAATTTATAAAACAATCTTATTAAATTGTTTTAATTAATTGTAATTATAAAAAAATGATAGAAATTTATAAAAAAATCTTATTAAATTGTTTTATGCAATTGTAATTATAAAAAATTATAGAAATTAATACAAAAAATCTTATTAATTATAATAAGAAAAATTGTCGATACAAAAAATCCTATTAATTACAAAAATCATTCTTCCGTATCATTGTCGACGTAATTAAGACTCGGGTTTGATTTTGGTGGCGGATTCATTCTCGATGCATACCATTCTAGACGTGGCAAGTACATATCTTCCCATTGTCCCGCATGAGGTCTTCGGTGGTTCAACCATAGCCCGTTTATTGGTGGCATTGGATAATCCCCTTCCAGTTTAACATCTATGAAGTGGTTCTCGTTAACATGTGCAAGCGTTATGAATAGTGGTTGTCGATTAGCCGGAGGACTTAATATCGGGAAGAAAGTGGCACTCGCACCAATGCTTAACAGGTGCACCCGATACCGTACCTTTGTGAAATAAGAAGCCCTGCTAAGGGGAAGTCCATCCAGTGATTCGGGGGACAACCGGACACTGAATCCCAAATTCGGCCCTAACGATGCGTGTAAAAATATCCTTCTTCCCATGCTTCAAATATTGGGAACCAGATCGATTCGTTCTGATCCATTTCTTGGACAGGGTCTCTTCGAATGTGCCCCCATGAACGTTCTTCCATACCTAAGCCCAGAGCCACAGACCAAAACCCACAATGACCGTCCGGCCTCACATCTCGTATGCACGAGATGTGCGGATGAAACACTGGCGGAACGGCAGACTTAAACTGTTTGATGATTGCCACGTTCTCGTCCCCAATTATTAACGGAAAACCATTATCATCTCGTATATCTTTCTTCTTAGAACTCTTTGAACGGCTTCGGCCCGCTTTGGGTTTTTGAGACCTTATAACCGACTGTTGAGAGGCCTGTGACGGAACGTATGAGCTGTGGCGGGGGTTATCGTATTTACTTTATCGGGAACCTTCAAAGCACGTTTTTGCATCACCGAAGGAGCTTCTCCTCAATTATTCGTCTATACGAGCGACCTCGTCTAACCTTTGTTGTACCTGCTTTGTTGTTGGTCAGCCACGAGTATTTTGTTGCACAACCGGTGGTTTCTTGGTAGATTTCTGTGGAGTTAACACCGCTTTAATCTTTGTCATCAGGCTTTTTTTCTGAGCTGGGGGTGCGACTCTAATTGTTGTCTAACAATATTTAGCTCTTCGACCACGTCAAAGTCATCGTCTATCAATTTAGAACGTTGGAAGTTAAGCTTCCGCCAAAAGACGTCTATGTCTTCGAGTTGAATCGGACGCTCTGCATGATTAAAAACAACATTGTTTAAGTCACATGATTAATGGACATATATCAGACAAGTGTTGTACGTTTAACAATTATTACATGCACGTAGGTAATTTTCTAGCCTACAAGCACACGACAACCCACAGCTGTACCACATCTAACCACATGATGAATGATAGCGATGCAAGACGTCTAGCTTCCAAAGTATGGGATACTTTTCCAAGTAGGTGTTGAAACAACGGGTTTCTGTGGTGGTTCATTATTTTTTCGATGCTTTCTCGAAAACTCTTCCTTATTTCACCGTACTGTGTCTCAACTATATCCCGGACACAACTAACTATACGGTCCAACGAGCTCCTATCTAGGACGTGTCTCTTTAAGTTGGCGTGTTGGCTCTCAACTCTGTTTGTGGCACGATTACCAGTGTTGCGCCTCTTATCAGTCCATGCAAAGACGAACATCTCCTTATAATCTTTTAGCCAGTTATCATACACGTAATTGAAGACCCCTAAAAAGTAAAAATAATTTATCAAAATGTACATAGGTGAGTCATATGTTATTAAAAAACTTACTTGAACGTTTGCACTCCACAAGTCGCTTTTGCAGGTTGCACAAGTGGTACTTGTTAATGGGTACTGATAGAGACTCACACAATGACCCCCAGAATGACAAAAATTTTTCCCAGTCTTCTTCTGTGAAGGCACTCTTGCAGTGCTTCATAATATTCTGTTGTATGTGAAACCTGCAAAGAAGCCTGGAGGCGTTTGGAAATACTTTAGCACATGCGCTCATAAGGGCCATGTCTCTATCCGTTACAATCACATGTGGCTCCAAACATTCATCCAACATTGACTTGATCCTCTCAAGCACCCACACAAAGTTATTACTCTGTTCTTTACAGATAACGGCATGCGCGATACAAAACGAATGGTTAGTAGGCGTCATACCAACAATCTGGACAAATGACATATTGTATATGTTTGTCTTGTACGTCGAATCGATCAGCAAGACGTGGGGGGATGCACGCCACATTTCACTCGAGTAGTGATGAAGAAAGAAGATCTCTGTTACGACCTCTGTTCCGGGTTCCTCCCGTGTCTCGTAAATAAATTTGTTGTTTATCAGCATGTTTTCTAGTGACTACGTGGGAGTCAATCCTTCTCTTTGTTCGGCTCTAATCTTCGCCACAGCGTTTTGAACATCTTTCTGAACATGAAACCTGTCGGGGTCCTGCTTCCTTATCGTTTGAAAATTTTTGCGCGGCTCCATGTTTTGAGCTGTCAGTTGCTCGATCAGTTTCTTTTCACTTGGATTAAACCTTCGCACAAACACGTGGGCTGACAGGTCCTCACAAAGTTCGTGGTTATGTTCAATTTTTCCCTCTTTTATCTCCTAGGTTTCATAGGGATGGTCTCGCACAGCCAGCACGTAAAACGGGCAACCGGTTTTTTTGCTTCCGACTTTTCTAAGTGTTGCTGTAGTGTGGTGCTCACCACCACGGTCACATTTAAGCCATACCCTCCTGGTCCTTCCCCCGATTTTCTTTGATCGACGGGTGACAATAACGAAACCATCCGCGTCTGCCATTTCTTTAATTCATCTAGAGAGTTGAAGACCTGTAACATCGACAATAATAATAATAATAATAATAATAATAATAATAATAATAATAATAATAATAATAATAATAATAATAATAATAATAATAATAATAATAATAGTAATAATAATAATAACAACAATTAATCTATCTAACGTAACAAAATAAAATTGATACCTGCTTTTTTAAGTACGGATTGTCTGGGATGGGGGGTGCCTCACCACCATATCCTCCAACGTCCGGATAGTTTTGTTGAACGTAAGGACCGCTCGGGGAAATGAATTGCTGATGACCACCGTCTCCTCCGTATCCATCTCGATAATGTTGTTGTGCGCAAGAATATTCACACCCGTATCCACAATCCGGATACCCTTGTTGCGCCGGATAACTTGGTTGACCAGCATGGTATGAGTCATCTACAGGGGATGTTTCATCAATAGGGGAATGTGTGTTCAAATCTAGAAACAGTCTGTTATGTTTTCCTTGTACACTAGACACAACCTCCTCTTGCTCGTTAGAATCGGGAACGCCACTCCTCCAAAAAATGGTATCATCATTAGTAAATAATTAACTAAAACAACAAGTAATTAAAACAGTTAAGCTAATAACTGTTACCGGAACGTTTTCGGGCACCCATGCGTCAGTAGAATACTGCCCAAAGACATAGTTGTCGTCCAAGTATGATGACATTTCAATACTTCACAGTGATAAGAACACGAATGCAAACAAGAAAATATATTGACAGGACTATGCTCGGGTGGATGAATAATGCACTGCAAGTACCTATTTATTTGAAACAAAGACGCCTCGTATAGCCCTAGACGCCCCATATTGCTTTATGTCGCATGCCAAACACATAGTCACATCAGTCCTCAAGACGCCTCGTATAGGGCTATACGAGGCGTCTTGGTCCCTTCGTATTGCTTCCTCGTACAACCCTAGACGCCCCGTCTGATGTGACGTGGTACGAGGTTCAGTGGTTGGTCGGATAAAGTAACCCTAGACGCGTCGTATGGGCCTATACGAGGCGTCTTGAAGGGTGTGGAAATAGGCAGTTGGGTGTGTGAATATGTAGACCCTTAGGGAAAATAGAGCAAAAATAAATAGATATCATTTTCGATTTTTTATATTTTTTTAAATTACGTAATACTTTTGGTGTTTGAATTTAAACCTAAGATATTTTTTTTTCAAATTTTAGATATAAAAAGTATAAAAGAGATGAAAAGAGAGAGATAATGATAATGTGATGTGTTTTAGAGATAAGAGAGAGAGATGATGTGACATTGAGAGAAAAAGACTAAAATACCCTTTTGAATTAAATTGATTAGAGCATTCACATCCAACTCACTCACTAAAATATGTGAGTGGAGTTTTTATAATATAAAGAGCATAAAAAGTGGTTGTGAGTAGAGGAGAGAGAAAATGTTACTGTTCATCTGTATATTTGAGGGGACACTGTTCACCCTCTATAATTTTTAAATATATTTTGGAAGTGATTCTGAGTGAAGGAGAGATAAAATGTAATGATAAATGTATAAAAGAATATTATTTAATTGAAAAGGAGAGAGAAGATGTAGTGTTTTTTAGTGTAATTTAGGGTGAAAAATTGATGGAGTGGATGTGAATGCTCTTATAGGTGATGTGCTAAAATTCTATCGGATGGGAGGAGTTCTCATGGTTCTCGCAGCTGGTAGTGGTTCCTCCTTGAATCGAATCCTATCTCTCTCTCTCTCTCTCTCTCTCTCTCTCTATATATATATATATATATATATATATATATATATATATATATATAGGGAGCCGCTAGAATGAAAACTACCCCGAGTTGTAAGAACCGCGAGAACTACACCCCACGGGTGGGCGTTCTCCATGATTTTTTTTTACAACTAGATGTGTGTATTATAAACACAGCCGTAAAAAAAATTTAAACGCCGCGGCTGAGGGGGTAGTTTTTTACACCACAAGTTTGGTGAAAAAAAAGAAAAAAGAAAAAAATTAAAAACACCAAACTTGTGGTGTAAAAAACTACCCCCTCGGCCGCGGCATTTAAAAATTTTTTTTTACGGCTGCGTTTATAATACACACATCTAGTTGTAAAAAAAAAATCACGGTGAACGCCCACCCGTGGGGTGTAGTTCTCGCGGTTCTTACAACTCGAGGTGGTTCTCATTCTAGCAGCCCCCTATATATATATATATATATATATATATATATATATATATATATATATATATATATATATATATATATAGGGAGCCGCTAAAATGAAAACCACCTCCAGTTGTAAGAACCGCGAGAACAACTCTAAGCCAATCAGATTAAGCCAACATAAAGGGTATTTTGGTCTTTTACCCCAAGTGTCATATCTTCCCTCTCTCTTCATTTAATATATATCTCTCCTCTCTCCTCTCTCCTCTCCATCTTGTTTATAAAACCTATATCCTCTCTCCTCTCACCTCTGGTTATTTTGTTTATAAAGTTTTTGTTCCTCATTTTTGTGTTCCACCACCATGTTCATCTTCAAAAGAGAGAGAAGGGGATCCGGCGATTCTTTACCTGCAACCAACCACCCCCCCCCCCATCCGTCTCTGCAGTAACCCCCCAGCGTCTTCATCTCTTCCGATCTACCTCAAACACCCCCTCCCCTCCGGTCAATGTCTACCAACAACCTGAAACAAATCCGACCACCACCACCGTCTTCATCTCTTCCGATTTGATGTTGTGGTGGTGGCGGCGGTTCGACGGCTGGTTGGTGGTCGGCGGTGGTTGGTTGGTGGCGGTGGTTCTACGGTTACGGTGGTGGTTGGTCAGCGGTGGTGGATCTACGGTTACGGTGGTGGTTGGTCGGCGGCGGTGGTGGTTCTAACCGTGGGTAGTGGCTGGTATTTTGATATGTGTTCTTGAATGAATGATGAAGATACCGATGCTATTTTGGTACATGTTCTGGGTTTGAATTTTTGTTGATTCTGTGTTCTTGATATGTGTTCTTGTATTTTCTTGAATCTGTGGTTTTTTTTGTTGAACATGGGTTTGAATTTTGTTGATTCTGGGTTTTAATTTTTGTTGAATCTGGTGGTGGGTGTTCGAACCTGGGTTTGAATCTTTTGGGTTTTTGCTGCAGGTTTGATTTCTGTTGAATATGGTTTTGAATCTTGGGGGTTTGACTTTCTGGTTTGATTCTGTTGAATCTGGGCTTGAATGTTGTTCATGTTGAATATGGGTATTCATGATGTTATTGAGACCTTTTTGATCTTGTTGAATCTGCGTTTGAATGATATTCTGTTTTTGAATGATGTTCATGTTGAATCTGGGTTTGAATGTTGTTCATGTTGAATCTGGGTTGAATATGGTGGCTTTTTGAATCGGCGGTGATGATGCAAAAAAAAAAGGACGATGGCGCGGCAAGGATGGTGGTGGGTAGGTTTTTAAACCCGCAACCCAACTTTGCAGCCTCTGATGTTCGGAAAATCTGAGCCAAAACTTTTTTTTTCCAGAATCCACTCATTCTTTTTGATTTTTGTTTTGTTGGGTTTTTTTATAGTTTTTTTTTTTTTAGGCGTCGATGATGATAGCAAACTATCTGAGACACCTACCGAGTAACGATTTTCTGGGTGCGTTCGTTTTTGTGTAAAAAAGTTTTTGTAAAAGAAAAAAAATTAAACCGTAAACTTTTTAAATTAAACCGTAAACTTTTTTATTTAAAACGTAAAACATAAAAAGTTTTACGTAAAACGTAAAAAGTTTTACGC
Organism: Helianthus annuus; assembly: GCF_002127325.2. Classification (NCBI taxonomy): domain Eukaryota; kingdom Viridiplantae; phylum Streptophyta; class Magnoliopsida; order Asterales; family Asteraceae; genus Helianthus; species Helianthus annuus. Next base: position 124,432,758 of record NC_035442.2, on the reverse strand, counting down.
CAAACGTAAAACGTAAAACTTTTTACGTAAAACGTAAAACTTTTTACGTAAAAACGTAAAACGTAAAATGTAAAAATTTTAACGTAAAATGTTTTACGTAAAACGTAAAATGTTTTGCGTAAAACGTAAAATGTTTTGCGTAAAATGTAAAATGTTTTGCGTAAAACGTTAAAAGTTTTACGTAAAACGTAAAATGTTTTACGTAAAATGAAAAAAGTTTTATGTAAAACATAAAAACGTAAAACGTATAAATTTTAACATAAAACGTAAAAAATCGACGCGTAAAACGTAGAAAAACGTTAACGTAAGAAACCGGCGTGTAAAACGTAAAAAACGTCAACGTAAAAACGGCGCGTTGAAAAAACGACGCGTGAAAAAGTCGGGCGTAAAACGGGTCGTAAAAAACGGGCCGTAAAAACGGCGTTAAAAGGCGGGTCGTAAAAGACGGGTCGTAAAAACGGGTCGTAAAAAACGGGTCTTAAAAAGGGTCGTAAAAAACGGGTCGTAAAAACGGGTCGTAAAAAACGGGCCGTAAAAACGGCGTTAAAAGACGGGTCATAAAAAACGGGCCGTAAAAACGGCGTTAAGACGAGTCGTAAAAAATGGGTCGTAAAAAACGCGCGTAAAAAACGGGTCATAAATAAACGCACGTAAATTTTTTTTATCAAAAAATCTGATTTTCAATATGTTTGTTTTAATAAAAAAAAACTGAATTTAGGAAAAAAAAAAAGAAACATTTAATGCAAATAGGACAAAAGTCTATTAAAAAACAATAAAACTAATAAGACAAAAAAACAAAATTACTTAAATACCCTTTTTAATTAAAATATTAAAGACATAATAAGACAAAAAGCTTTTAATATTAATATTAACTACTTTTAATCTCATCCATCCATCTAGTTGATCTAAAGGCTAAAAAGTGGTTCACATGGTTCTTACAACTAGAGGTGGTTTTCATTTTAGCGATCCCCTATATATATATATATATATAGGGGATGGTTCAAATGAAAACCACTTTTATTGTGAAAACTCGAAAACTAACTAAAAAAAGCCTAAAAACACACAAAAAAAAAAATTTTCAATTTTTTTTATAAAAATCGCTGGTTTTTATATATAAAAAAAACTTTTTTCAAAAAAAAAATTGTGTAGTGCACATGTGTAATAATACACATGTGCACTACACAAAAAAAAAATTTTTTTTTTTTTGAAATTTTTTTTTATATAAAAAAACCTGTGAAATTTGGTTTGCAAAAAAAAATATAAAAAAAATTTGTATGTTTTTTTGGCTTTTTTTAATTAGTTTTCGAATTTTCACAATAACTAGTGGTTTTCATTTGAACCTTCCCCTATATATATATATATATAGAGTAAGGTTAACATACAAAAAGCCTTATCATACATCACGTAGGAGACAATGGTAACCGTTGGATCAGGGGTATAATCACGCATGGGACCACATAATCATGCATGGGACCACATAATCACGCATGGGACCACATAATCACGCATGGGACTATAATCACGCACGTTCTATGATAATAACGCACGTTATATTTTTTGTCATGTATGTTAATGTAGGTTAAGCCTTGAAGTACATTATACTTTCTCTCTCTCTCTCTCTCTCTCTCTCTCTATATATATATATATATATATATATATATATATATATATATATATATATATAGTGTAAGTATATGGAGAAAACCAATTTTAGTGAGAAAACTTAGCAAACTAGAATATGTGGTCCACATTCACCCACATCACCTCATCCATACCCATCCTTTAAGGGTATTTTGGTCTTTTTGTTTCTTTCTTTGAAGATTGTGCTTTGTACTTTTCACCAACCATCACATTTCCCCACATCCCCACTTGATTATACCCAACCCATCATCCATCACCTTTTGTACTTCTTATCATCCATCATATTTTTCAAAACTCCATTGTTCTCTTCTTCAACCATTGAAATCTGAAGATCGAAGATCGAAGCCATCCCTTCCAACCTTTGAAATATGAAGATCGAAGCCACCATCAATGCTCTGCCACCATCAAAGCTCTCAAAGATCGAAGATCAAAGCCACCATCCCTTCCAACCTTGAAATCTGAAGATCGAAGCCACCATTGAAGATCGAAGCCACCATCAAAGCTCTCAAAGAAAAGGAAGCTCGGTGTCATTTTAATCACATCTTTGTTTCTGTTTTTTAGAGAAGGAAAGCTAATGTTTTGGAAGGAGAGATAACAATTTTCATGTTGTTCACCTAGACACCAAGAACACACGCACAAGTGTGTGAGAGAGAAACAGGTTTAAAGATCTTACTTTTGTTAATTTATGTAATTTGTTTAGATTTATACTTTGTATAACGTTTGGTAGATTTAAAATCAGAGCTAGTTTGTTTATTTTATTTTTTAAATCAAGATCTATAAGAAATTTTTGTATGTTGTATTTCTCTCTTCAAAGTGTATTGATTTTTTTATGAAGATTAAAGTTAAATTTCTAAATTGTTTGTCCAGCGATTTTGAGTTAATGATTGCTTTTAGTTGGATTTTTGTGTGTGTGTGGGGGGGGGATGTGGGTGAGCTGGGTTTTTTTTAGGGTTTATGAATTGGATTTGGTTTGATTTGTGTTCTAGTTTTGTTTAAATTCAGCATCACCATTGATGGTAGATAATTAGTTTGAAAATCCATAATTTTTACGATGTATGTTTCAAATTTCTTTGTTTTTTAGTTGTTTTTTTGAATAAATTCACTCTGATATTACATTTTCATTACCTTTAGAAAGTTCATAATTTAATCGGATATCGGTTTTGTTTTACAAATAGAAATTCGTGTTTTTTACTGGCATAATTTGTTACATATGTTACATTTCTATCAGCTACATTTATGCGAAGAGTATATTGATATTTTTTACGAAGATTAATGTTGACTTTCTAAATTGTTTGTACAGAGTATATTGTTATTTTTACGAAGATTAATGCTAAAATTTCTAAACTGTTTGTCATATATGTTGTAACACATGTTACACTGCGGGTTACATATGTTGTATATAGGGTGTTACATGTGTTACACCCAGTATATGAGACCAGCTTATTGTTTTTTTTAGATTGGCTGTTAAATGTTAAAACGTACAAACTTCATAATTTATTCGGAATATCTCGTTTATTTTACAAATAAAAAGTCGTGTTTTTTTTTGTGGGATAATTAGCTACATATGTAGTAACAACATTATGCAAGTTACTTATAGATACCCCAACCCTTTTTTGGACACAAAGGGGGGGGGTGCACATATGTAACACATGTTTGTAACATGTGTTACACTAGAGAGGTAACACATGTATAGCCACGTTACACATGTTACATAGAAGATTAATAAGTTTTAACTATAGAATATTTAATATTGATGTACTTGTTTTGTTCATAGGTGGAAAGATGTTTTGTGTTCAAGATGAAGATGGTTATCAAGAAGCGAAACCCGCGGAAGGATTACAACGCATCATCAGGTTTTCGTGGTGACGATGGTGTTGTTGTGAAGGCAATTTTTAGAAGACCATTTTTAGAAGCATTACAACTATTGATATAAAATTTATTTTTATTTTCATTGTTAGTATGCCAATATTTGGATGAATACGGATGTTGTTGTGAAGGCAATTTTTTTTTTTGGATGCAACAACTATATGTAACATGTGTAACCTTGACGTTGTAACACATGTAACACCTATATGTAATATGTGTAAGATTGCTATACATGTGTTACATATATACCCATATTGTAACATATGTTATAAACATGTGTTACATATGTCAGCCCCTTTGGTGTCAATTTAAACTTAGCAAAATTACATATGTAACAACATTACATCATCCAAAATGTCATATCAATGAACAAACAAGTAATATATGTAACTATAAGTATATGAGACTAGTGTAACAAATTAAAGGGACAAACGATACACTTCATGTTACATAAGTACCTAGACTTGTTATTAACAATGTTATTAGTAGATAAAAAAACTGCATTAACGTATATTTTTTACATTGAACCCAGCTTCTTGGTTATAAGCCTTACACATGGCAAGAAGTTCTTCCAGTGTGACGTATGATTTAACAATAATAGGATGATATTGCTCGTTGACATTCGGTGTCCACAATTTAGTGCCATTAGAATACTAGTAAATATGGTAACGTGGAGTATGTTCTATATCATCTGTGGACATAGGGACGGATGTTAGTATAAGTTTACGTGTGTTATGAACGTTGTAATACGTTTAGCACCCTAGGGTAACAAAAAAAGATCACACATGACACTTGTCGTGATGTTACACATCTTAATTGTGTGTGCACATGTAACATCTTCTCTACAATGTATGTAACATCCTTAAAAGTTGTGTTCCTACTCTGCTTTATATTTTGTAAGTACTTATAGGTAAACATGTTTTAAAGATACAACCTGTAAAATGTGTTACACCAAAATGTTACACAAGTGTTTCCAGTTTTACACATGTTACATCTTCTGTAACTCTGCTTTATACATTGCAAGTGTTTCCTGTTTCCAGTTTAAACATGTTTTAAACATACAACCTGTAACATGTAAGTACTTATAGGTAAACATGTTTTAAAGATACAGTCGTATCACCTTACAAGTTATATGTTTTACTGACAAACGCCATTTCACACATGTTACACACTATAGAGTGAAACAACAGTATTGAACGTTGCTACACATTTCCCATTCTATCGTAACATGTGTAACCTTTTTGGGGGTATCAATGTTGTAGGTTTATACAGACTTAAATATATACAAATGATCCAAAAATGATCATACATGTGTTACCCTCTAGTGTAACATAAGTTACAAACATGTCTTACATATGTGCAGCCCCGATTTTTGGTAACAAAGGGGTTGAACATATGTAACACATGTTTGTAACATGTGTTACACTGGAGGGTAACTTATGTACAACGTCAAAGGTACCCACCACCTGCCCTTTATCGACTTCTTGTTTCCATTCTTCATCGGTTTCTCCATCTACCTTCTTTCGTTATCGTTCTGTTTCTTTATCGTTCTGCTTTCGCTTATTAGCCAGCCTACCCGTCACGGACCTGGTCATTCTCCTCACTCCTGCAAATACAACCGCCATAGTAAATACATAATAGCACAAGTAATATTTCCGGAGTTATTTGTAAAATAAACGAGATATTCCGAATAAATTATGAAGTTTATATATTTTATCATTTAACAGCCAATCTTAAAAAAAACATTTTAACATTTAAACTTACTATTACATTAAGTAAAAACCTTTTGTAACACGTAACAAACCTAACACGTGTTGCATTGGATGTATCTTCAAGCTGAAGATGAGATAATAAAAAGGAAAATGCACAACACTAAAAAAGTTGTAACACGTGTTACAACGGTTGTTTTAAGAACTTTCAAATAAACAAGTGTTGCAAAGTGGATGTTTTTAAATAACTGTTTAAATCAACGTAATAGAGATGTGTAAGTAGGTAATTTCCTTTTGTAACACGTGTTACATTGGATGTATCTTTACATTGACGATGGGATTATAACACGTGTTACAACGGTTGTTTTAAGAACTTTCAAATAAACAAGTGTTACACCGTGGATGTTTTAAAAAAACTGTTTTTCATCCATTTGTAATAGAGACGTGCAAGTAGGTAAAAACCTGTTGTAACACGTGTTACATATGTGCAGCCCCGATTTTTGGTAACAAAGAGGTTGAACATATGTAACACATGTTTGTAACATGTGTTACACTGGAGGGTAACTTCTGTACAACATCAAAGGTACCCTCCAGTGTAACACACGTTACAAACATGTGTTACATATGTGTAGCTCCTTTTTATGTCCAAGAAAGGGCTGGTTTTAACATAAGTAACACGTGTAACCTTATTACAACATATGTAGCTAATTATGCCAGCAAGACATTTCAACTAACAACCCATTTAAAATAACATTTCAACCCATTTAAAAAGATATAGATTTGTAAACACATAATGTTTTGTTAGGTTTCTTCCCAGTCCCAGTCCTGCCCAAGAAATGAAAAACACAAATATTAGTAGTCAGCAAAAGAGTACTTGCTAAGATGAGGATACAACAATTACCATTCACCATTTCAATATCCACTCATATCAAAACAAAATGTGTAACACAATGTATGCACCATATATTGTCCGAAAGTGTAACATATGTTACAACATACAGGACAAACAGTTTAGAATCTAGCTGGCAGAAATGTAACATACGTAACTAGTTATGCCTGCAAAAATTTGAAACATTTAACACTAATTATAAAAAAAGAACAACTTAACCAACAACATTTTGAAACCTTTACTGTAACAATTATGGATTTTCAAACTAATTATCTACCAATAATTGGGATGCCCAATTTAAACAAAAAACAGAAAACAAAATAAAGCAAATCCAATTTATAAAACCTAACACAAACCCAACCCATAAATTATTGGTCAACAAACTGAAAATATCAAAAAACTAAAAATCATTTTAACATAAAAACAAAAACCTGCAAAATACATGAACATTAACCCATTATTAGAACACTTTGAGCACACAAAAAGTTATTGACAACCTTTTTAACAAAAAAATCAAGTGTGTTCTTGCAATTAGTAGAACACTAACCGGATCTAGACCCGTCTGATGAACACGATGAAGATCTTCAAAAATGATTCTCTCACACACACTTGTGTGTGTGTGTTCTTGGCGTTCTAACAACTTTCTCTCTCTAAAAACCCATGAACCAAATGATTTCTGACCTGCTTCTCTCTCACACACTTGTGTGTGTTCTTGGTCTTGGTGTTCTAATAACTTTCTCTCTCTAGAAACACATGCAACCGAATGATTCAGGCCTGCTTCTTTCTCACACACTTGTGTGTGTGTTCTTGGTGTTCTTCATGAACACGAAGGGGTTTTAACAATAACGATTCTCTCACACACACTTGTGTGTGTTCTTGGTGATTGAAACATGAAGAAAGAGAGAGGATGAGAGAAGGGATGATGATGATGGTGAATGCACAGAAGTTTTTTTTGAATTCTCAAAGAAAAGAAGAAAGAAGAAAGAGAAACAATGATGATGGTGATGGTGACAACAATAAAGAAGAGAGAGAATGAAGGTCTGAGAGAGAAAGAGAGAAATGGGAGTCTTGGTTATAGGTAATTGTGCTTCTCTCTCCTTTTCATATCATGCATGTCTAATCAATATGAATATAATATATAAAATGTCATAATATCATAGGTAATTTTACCCATATGCCCTTGAAGTACCTTTTTGACTTTACCACTCTATTTAATTTAATTCAAAAATGCTTCAAATTCTATGAGCCATTGGATGATCATGATCAATGGTCTAGATTGGGTTTCCTAGGTTTTCTTAGTAGAAATAAGTTTTTTGTAGATCCATGCCCTATATATATATATATATATATATATATATATATATATATATATATATATAGGTAAAGGTTTCTGTAAAAATGGGGTTTTTATGAGAAAGGTAAGAAAGAATCTACACCATTGATCTTTGATCTAATGGTTGAGATCATAATGGCAAAATTGTAAATAATATTTACTATTAAACATATTAATTTTTTTAGATTAAGGGTATACAGGTAAATTTAATATTTGTAAATTAAGAAACTAACATTAATGCACATGTAACTTCGCCACGTCTTTTTTAAACGTCAACAACTTTTTATACGTAACTTTTTTTGAAAAAAAAGTACACCATAATAACGAGCGTTTTTTTATTTTTAATATAAGTACCATATTGCTATACTTATATAGAGAAAAAATATGTTTCGATCAGATGTTTAGTCCATGATGTTTTGTCTATGTTCATACAGTGGTGTTTTAATTGTATTGTGATTCAAAGCGTGTTGTTTTAAACACATACTGGAAAGCGTGGTGTTTTTTTATCTACTGGAATGTAGGTTTTAAAACACCATGGTGTTTTAGTATATGGAATCTGGAACATCTACTAGCTTGCAGCTGTAAAACACCATGCATGCAGGTTTAAAACACCATGTACAATAACCATACTATGAACATTATACTAAGAACACATTCTGGAAATGGAGGTAGTGTCTTTAATAGTGTTATATACTTATTGAGTGGTGTTATATACTTATTGAATGGTGTTATATAATTATTGAATGGTGTTATATACTTATTGAATGGTGTTATATATGTGCTGAATGGTGATTTTGCAGTGTTATTTGAAGTGTTTTTATAGAGATCTTTAAAATGGTGTTATATACTTATTGAATGGTATTATATACTTATTGAATGGTATTATATAATTATTGAATTGTGTTATATACATGCTAAATGATGGTTGTAGTGTTATTCGTGGTTTTTATAGAGATCTTTTAAAAAATCATGTTTCTATAAATAAGGTGGCGGTTATGGAAGGTTTTGAATTAATTGAATCAATGATAAAATTATTTGTTTACCTTTTTAAATTAATTTAGATTGAGGACACATGTCATCTTCACAATATTTCTCACACTTCTCACACTTTTAACCTTTTTTACAATAACCTTACCCTATATATGTATATGTGTGTATATATATATATATATATATATATATATATAATTCGGTTCAAGGGAGAACCATACCCACTTGCAAGAACCATAAGAACTCTCATACACCAATTAGATAAGGCCACAAATACATTTTTTGTTTTTTTGCTGTAAGGTTAAACTAGTCATTTTAATATTCAATCTTTCTCCTAATATCAGACATCACATCATGCTTCTCCCTCCTCATGTCAAACATTATCTCATGTTTCTTTCTCCTCTTCTTTATTTCCTCCTTTTTTTATAAATCTTCAAACTTCATCTCTCTCTCTTAAAAAACGTTTATATTCGACACCGTACACAAATTTTTTTTACATTCGACACCCTAGGTAATAAGTTTTTTGACATTCGTACGTAAAAAATATTTTACGTGTGAGTTTACATTCGACATGTAAAAGAAAAAAAAACTTTTACATTCGGCAAAGTGTGCAAATTTTCTTTTGATATTTGACAACGTAAGTAATTTGTTTTTTGACATTTGACACTGTACGTAAAAAACACGTGTGAGTTGCCTCAAATCAACAAAATGAAAATATCCAAGACAACCGCAATAAACCTATAAGAAGGTAACTGCTCAACAAAGCATGTTTAACGCTTACAGTAGTCGTACACAAAAGTGAATCAACGTCTTAAACCTGAAATCAATATGCCACCAACAACATCAACCAATAACGTCTCAGCATAGCAGCACAGACCCCCAAGGACACCATATGAAACACCACAATATTTATATATCGTTAATTAGCAAGATGTTTAGCAAGAAAAGCTTACCTGCAGTCAATGTCTTAGCATATAAGCATCATAGACAGAAAGACATATTCTAAACAGTATGTGACGACAACAGAATCATCCTCACCCACCAAATAACCTTCAAGTCAGAAACATCCTGTAGGATCGTTGTATAGAGTCGTTCAGAAGAGTTTTGGATCCAAATCAAAGGCGGAATCAATGAAACGGACAAGATAACAGCTTGATTCAATTTAGTATGTCTCTATTATTGATGTAATAGTGTTACAGCACCTCGAGACAATTTGGCAGCACTTCGGTACCAAATCAGACAAATGTTACAAATGAAAAGGAATCAAGGTAATATATAGGCGTGTAATTCTGTGGGGAATTAACAAGTTAGTTTCAAGCGGAATAAGCTAAAGCTAATTCCGTACGGAATTAACCTGTTAACTCACATGCGGAATTAACCATTCAAGTGAAATTATCTATTCTGTGCGGAATTACCATCTTGGTAATTTCGTGCAGAATTACCCTAAATCACATAAAATTTGTTTTCTCGTTCTACGAGCCCTGATCTATCAATCCTATCTCATTACATTATACAAGACGAAGTCAACAGACATAGTGCACTAACAGACTCCCCCTTGGATGTTGACGAAGTATTCAGTGTCTAATCGTTAGCATGACACATCTTCAGTCTTGATCAGTCTTTTTGCTCTATCCAGATTGTCTAACACTATAAGCATCCATCAATGTTTATCTTTTTCCATCAGCTTCCATCTTGAATGTTATACCAGAATCTGATTCTAGCTCTTTCATTAACAACTTTCTTCAGGCTCCCCCTTTCGTTAAGCTTCCGTGCTTTAGGGATCGTCACCTTGCTTTCCGTTTACAAGCTCCCCTTGCTTCAAGCTTGTCTTCAGACCCCCCCCCTAGACTCAGCTGTCGGGATCGTAATCTGGTATCTGCAACTTCTCAAACATTTATAAGTAACAACATTTTGAAATTGTCCAGAAATCGTAATCTGACTTTCTTAAACTTTTTAATCATTCCCCTATCAACAATCTTCAAAGATTTGGCAGTATTAAGTATCTAAAATCGGAAACTGGCTCTTTTACAGATTTTAACAATCTAAGAATCCAAATCCCTCACAGTTAAACATCCAAGTCCAAATTAATGACCTTAGAGATCTCACAAACTGTTTTTGATTTTTGTTTTTTAAAAACTTAGAGTTTCAAATTAATGAACTTGTTTTATTTTCAGAAATACAATCAGCATACCTAGATTTTGAAACTTAGCATCCAGACATCGGTTGTCGAAACTAAAACAGAATCAAAAATCTTTTTGTATTTTTCTGAAACATAAAGCAGTAAAGAAATATTTACAAACATATTTACAAACAATATTTTTGTTTGAGTTTGCATCAGAGGATCATATCAGTTTATGACAAATCACTAGTACCGTTGAGCTTTAAACACTTTAAGTTCTAAACGATTCATTTAGATTGTCAGTATACTGATCCACTTAAATTTTCACACAAATTTCAATTGTTTCGAGATACGGATTTAGTGTTTTAAGGACTTAACTTATTCGCGTATCCCACCTCAGAATATACTCTCGTATCCAGAATTCTATATTCAGTCTTACAGGTGAATGTACACTAATGATATCTGTAACCGGGTAATGCGAAACCGTGAGAGCTCAGGTCAGAACTTCCGTTCGTGCAGAGAGATGACGGCTCGACTTTCAGGTGTGTCCCGTTTGGGGATCTTTTCTTCAACAACACATGATTAACATTTTTCAATGTTTCATCATTCTTATGCTGAGGGCTAGCTTTAAGATTAAAGCAATGCAAAGCATTATACGAGGACTAGGCTATTGCTCCCGCAAAATCAGAAGTCCAGGTATAATACCCCAGATATCATCACGCACAAAGACCTAGTATGTCAGAAATAGAAAGCCCTTCAAACAAGATTTCAGGGGTTACCTATATATCCGAGAGATGTTCCCCACGAAATAAGTAAAGTATTGATATTTAGGTTTATATCTCGAAAACGATCTACTAAACGTGTAAAAATCTACTGGCACATCATCAATGAGACCGTTTATCACAATAAAACATTCCATTTCTTTAGCGTACTGTGATTGTCCACTGATGTGCTATCATTTCCTCTTTTTACACAAAAACTCAATTTTTTATTTTATCATGTTTTTGGCTTTTTAAAATTTTCAAATGTTTTTGTATTTTCTGAAATATTTCTTACTCCCCCTAAAATGCAAAATCATTTAAAGAAAATTTGATAACCGATGTAGATAGCTTTATCTCGCCATCCATTTTCTGCTTAATGTGTACCGAATTGCATGAAAAGCAGTAAATACCCCCATGATTTACAACACATTGATCTTTTACAGTTTGAAAACCATTTTTCAATCTTGTGAAATTAGTCATGTTTCTTCCGTCGTGAGGGTTTCGGCATATTCAAGTAACATATTTTTTGATTTTTCAAATTTTTGACAAAATGAAAACATATTTTTGGTTTTTAATTTTTCAATTTTTAGGATTTTGAAATATTGTTTATTTATGTACAGAAAACAGATAAACTCCCTGTTTCAACCAACACAGGGTCCAGCAGCCTCCTCCCCTCGTTGTGCCAGGCTACTCCAACTTCCATTCTCACAATCTTTGGTTTTGTTGAGCACCTACACATTTACACTTACTCAATTACTTGAACAAATTAGCCCGGGTTTGTTGGACCTTAGGCATTTCAACATAATATGCATCATTTAATTTTGGAAAATCTTCGTCGTTTTGAACAAAGACTTTTTCAATTTTAACTTCAACTTTTTCATCAACTTTTGAAATCATTGGTTTCTTAACTGACCAAGTTTGACCTTTTGAAGCACCTCTTTTGTAAAAATGTGAGTCTTTTTGAACATTTTGATTATGAACAACAACATTTGGTTTCCAAAACTGTTGAGGTTTTGTCATATCAACTGATGTTTTCCAACTTTGCGTTGTTCTAAATCTCTGTGTGTGTTAAATCGAACCTATTCGGGTTTGATTTCCAAGTTTGATTCGAAGCAAACTTGTTTGTGTTGTACCTCCAAGTTTGTTTGGAATCAAATCTTGTTGACCTTTGTTTCATATCCTCAGATTTTTGTTTCTCAACATTTTCAAACTTCTTTTTCAACTCAACATCAACAGGTTTCAGATTTGGACATTTGCGTACAAGATGTCCAATTTGATCACATTTGAAACATGTTCTCTTGGATACATCTTTGACCTGTGGTTGTTGCTTTTTCTTTTGAGCTAAGAACTCGTCATTAGACTGTCGTCTAAATTTTAGTTCTTTCTCTTCTTCTGAAGTTGTTCCATGAACAAAATTCATTTTTGCCTGAAAATTTGGTGTTTCATTTTTCTTCCAATTTTGTTTCTTCTTATAACCCAACCCAGCCTTCATGTTTTTCTTTTTGAAACCGGATTTATTATAAAACTTTTTGTGACCTTTACCAGCAAACTTTGAAATTTCAGACTTTTCAATTTCAACCATTTTGAAAACTTTGTCAATCTTTTCTGAAATCACATTCTGAATCGGGAATACAACATCTAAGAATAATTTGTCCGATCCAATCATGGTATAAACCAATCCTTTTAAATCATCATTCAAGTTTTTCTCGGATTTTGTGTTTTTCAGATATCCATCATGAAAATTACCTTCATTTTCATCCTGTGATTCAGAATTACGTGTTTCATCCGACTCTTCTTTCAACACACTTTCAACGACTTTACCTACCACCTCTGAATCATCAGAATCATCAGATTTGGAATAGGTTACGTCAATGTTGTCTGGTAATTGATCTACCAAGTTGAAAGCTTTTTCGACCTTTTCATCATCATAAAATACAAACTTTTCCGGTGGTGGAACTTGATGAAACTCTGAGCCAATACCTTTCTTGTTTTGCTCAGAATCTTTCCCGTCCAGTTTTAAGTTGAAAATTCTTTCAAGCACATATGACGACGCATGGTAACTTTTTAATTTGTTGTTATCCTGTTCTAAATCAGCAATCTGACGTTTTAGCTTAGCAACATCTTCAATATATGAATTTACAACATTTTGTTTAATTTCATACATTCGTTCTAGTTCCTTTGATGTTTCAGAACAGTAATTCAATCTTGATTGAACAAATTTCATTTCACCCTTCACCTTTTCATATGACTCTTTTGTAATGTGATATGCCAATTTTATTGAATCATATTCTTTCTTCATTTCTTGACACACATTTTTCTTTTGATCACATTCTTCTGTTTTTTTCAAAACATTTTCTTTCAAAACTTCATTTTCTTTTTCTAATTTTTTACATTTTTCTAAAAGTTTTTCATTATTTTCTTTTAAAGCTTTTTCGTTTTCTAACATTTCTTTGCATTTATTTTTGAAAACTTCTTCAACTCTTGTGAATTCAAGATTTCTTGTTCTGAACTTTTCAACTTTTTCAGTATAAGCACTGCATGGTTCCATGCATTTCTTGCACTGTTCAATCGTTTTTAAGATTTCAGAATCAGAATTTACCTCAGTGATTGGCACTTTGGTGTTTGCTGCAACTTCTGTCTGATCAGCATCTTTCTGCTTTCCTTCAACACCAACCTCATCACCAGCATCACTAGCAACCTTCAAAATCTCATTCTTCACCTCAGCCAAACTTTCAATTTTCTTCTCATCTTCTACAACTTGTTGTTCTTCAGTAACAGCTTTCTCAACCTCTTCATTTACCTCAACTTTTTCTTCAATCTTTTCTTTCTCAACAACCTTCAAATCTTCCTCTTTAACAACTTCGACTTTCTTCACAACCTCAACTTCAACAGCTTCGGCTTTAACCTCTTCAGCAGCTTTCTTCAGATTGTTTACCATTTCTTCAACATTCTTCTTCATTCTCTCTTCATCCTTCTTCCTCAAACACAATGTCATGACATATCTTATTTTCTTTTCATGCCTTTTTGCATATGTGTCATATTTTAATACATTTCTATAGTATTCGACAGATCGAGGAATTATGAGAAGAACATCTTCAAAAATTATGTCTTTCTTCGGAACAACAGGTTCACCTTCTCTGTTGAAATAGCACTCTTTCTTCTTATCCCATCTCTTATTATTGACAGCACTTTCATACTCTTCTTGCATTTCATCCATTCTGTTCAAAACAATGTTTCAGTCTCGGTATGTTTTCTCACTCAGAATCTCTTCTTTGGTTTTCTCTTTTACTTCAGTTGTGCCTTTTTCTTCTTTGTTTTCCTCTTGTATTTCAGCAACGAAAACATAATGTTGACTTTTTGATGTTTTTCTTCCATGAGCTGTAACTATGTTTTCCAAACGATCTTCTTCTGGAAGAATCTGACTCCAGTCATATCCTTCATCATCATGGAATACAGCAAGTGCTCTTAATTTTTCTCTGTGATTATTTTCAATCATCTTTGGCTCTTCTCTGCTACGGTGGTAAATCGCCTTTCGATAATAATCATCATTGAAAGGTTTCTCTGTTTCAGCAACTTCAGAATTTCTACATTCTCTTTTGAAATGTCCTTTTTGTTTACATCTGAAGCAAGTCACTTTGGATTTGTCGAATCCAAGCTTTGTTGATGGACCACCTAATGATTGCTTCCTGGTAATCTCCATGTATCTCTGAGCTCTGCGAATGCAACTTGCTAAACGCCAGCGGATATCGATGAGTTCCATTTCTTCTGGATCAATCTGGTCATAGTCTTCTTTGGTCAATTCGGAATTTCCAATTTTGCCTGCAACTAGACCTTCATACGATTCTAGAACTGATGCAAGAAAGCTCATTTGTTGTTTAGCTGCATTGATGCTCATAGCCGGAGAATTTTTCAACATAAGAGCAATGTTGCACAGTATCTCCTCTGCTTCTTCAGAACTAGCTTTTGAAGCAGATGAATGATAACCCGGATTGTAGCCTGATGAGCTTGTCTGAGGTTCTTTTGTTCTTTCACCACTAAATGCTGTCTTTGGTGAACTATCAGCTTTCACCGAAGGTAAATTACCTTTGTAGTACAAACCAACATTCTGTTGATGTGAAGAACTGCTCATCTTGCTTTGTTTCTGCAATTCAAGCTCATGAGTTTCAATCTTTTCAATTAACACATCAAGAGAAATTGTTTCATACAAAACATCATTTTTCAAAATGAACACAAACGTTTGCCACTGATCAGCTCATGGTAACGCTTCTATGATTTTGTCAATTATTTCTTCTCTTGTTTTTTCAATCTTAAATCTTTCCAGTTCGATTTTTAGATGACAAAAATGTTCAATCATTTGTCGAATTGATTCACCGTTAAGACTATCAAACAAATCAAATTCTTTCTTTAATAAAGTAATTTTGTTTTTCTTGATTTGTTTACCCCCCTTTGCCTTAACCCGTAAAGCTTCCCAAATAAATTTTGAAGATCCATCATATTGTAACAAAGTAAACATGTCATTTCTGATGGATGATTGAATTAAGGCAATCATTCTTTGTTCAGCTGCAAATTCGGATTTGTCTTCTTTGGATAATTTCTTGAATGGAAGATCTTCTCCTTTATCATCTCTTGGTCTTTCATATCCAAACTCCATACAGAACCAGCTCTCGTGTGCATAGGATTTTGCCCAGTTGATGAAACGCTCTTTCCACCATGTATAGTCTTCAATACTTTCAAGAGTTGGTGGTTTTGAATGTGTGTCGTAGAAGTTATCATGTTTAACGTTCTTATTTATCGCTTTTGTAATGGTTTTTGGTGTGACAGTTGAGATTTCGGAAGACTCGGATGTAAACGCGTTGTAGAATGTAGTGTAGAACTCTTCAGCCATGATGTGAAATTCTTGACTTACCTAATCACAATCAAACAAACACAATCAGTTTAATCAATATTAAACAACTTGAAAGAAACTGACACTCGGTTGATGTGAAATGATCTTGATACAACTTCCAAACGAAATCAAATCTCAAACGGAATTACTTTTGAAGTGGAATAACCTTTTCAAACGAAAATATATTTCACACGGAATTAGAACTTTTCTGTGACAACTCGAAATTTAGAACCTTTCGTTGTAACTTGCTTGTACGTTATGTGACTAGTTAAAATGATAATGTGAACCTTTATGTGATATGTGCTTTATTATGTGTGCATTGTATGTATATGTGTACGTGTTTTATGTGAACCGAGAACCCAACCCGAGAACCAAGAACCCGACACGAAACAACAAGGAACCCGACTCGAGACCATGAGGTCTCGAGTGCATAGAAATCGGTTTGGGCCTTTGGGCCGAGAACCTTTGGCCGGTTGGGCCTTTGGGCCGTGAACCCCACTCGAAACCCACTAAGGGTGCACACTTGGAACTTGACTATATATATACCATACATTAGTTAGTTTTGCCATTTGTTGAACATTATACAACACACACTCTCCTACTTCTCTCTCTCACCTAAACTCTAGAACACAAACACACTCCATCATTCTTGGATCTTTGGACTTGGATCGGCTCACACACACACCCGGTTGGAAGCTTTTCACACACACCCTCGAAACCCATAACCGGTTAGTATTCTTGATGTTTTGTTGAATGTTAGTGTGTTCATGTTATGTTTGTATGAGATTATGTGACAATATGTTAAGTTGTTGAGTTATACATAGAAATCGGTTCATGAATGTTCTTATTATGAGTTGAAATTTGCATAAATACTTGATGTTGAAAATGGGTTCATTGTATGTTAAAAAGGGTGAATGATGATATTGGTTGCACTTGGATTAGATCCGAAAAGTTTGGGTGTTTATACTATGAAAATCGGCTAATGAATATGTTTGTCAAGTAGGATGCATGCTAGTAAAATTGTATCTTGATAGTTGTTCATAATTTTGGGTGAATAAGTGGTTAATATGTTATGAACTTGTTGAATATATGTTTGAATATGTGAAGAACACTTTGAATGATAGTTAAGAATGTGAAAACCCTTGTGATTTTGATCCATCTTTGACTAGTAACCTGATTAGGAAAACTGTTAGTGGAATGCTATTGGTAGTTTCCTGATTTGGGCCTGATTATATTGTACTAATGGGACTGATACACCTGCATCAACACGTGAACTTGAAAACGACAGCTTACCGACTCGCAATCACCCGTTGCGACTCGCAACCACAGCGTGATGACTCGAGACCACGCGGTTGCGACTCGCAACCATAGCAGGACAAGCCGAAACCACAGGTTACGAGTCCCGTTGCGACTCGAGACCTCAGCATGATGAACCGAAACCATGGTTGCGACACCGGTTGCGACTCGCAACCATCCATGATCAACACACAGCATGACTCGAGACCATGCTTGCGAGTCCGGTTGCGACTCGAGACCACACTTTGGGCCTTAGTTAATGGGCCAGACTGATGGGCTTCTGTGTTAACTGCTTTTACGTGTTTGGGCCTAAGTAGTTGGGCTGAACTTGTGAACCGTATGTGCTACTGTTGACTGTTAACTGTTACTGCTAAACGTGCTTGCCAAACGTGTTGAACATTTGTGCACTACTTGGTTCGAATCTGATTATACGTGATATCCGTGTTAGGACGTTATTGACTACTTGCGACTTGATTGACTTTCTGTGATTAACTGCCGAGCAAACCAAGGTGAGTTCACACCCTTTACAAAGCATGGGATTCCCTGGGTTGGGAACGGGGTTAAGGAACGTGGTTCCTCGTCTACCTTGGGTAGGACGTCAGTGGTTCAGGAATGTGATTCCTCGTCCGGATGGACGGATAAACGTACTAGACTAAAACTCTATCACGAAGTCCCTCCTTTTGTATCGACTAATCGCCGGGCCAATGGCGAGCGGGTCATTAGTTAGATAGCGCTATTTAGGTCTGACAAGCCTCACACCGTGCCGCAGAGGACGGGCGTGAACTAATGGATCTGGGGCACGTCAATGATGATAGACATTGATGTTTTTCAGGGCACATAAACATGACTACAGTCAGCAATCGATACGGTAACGAGTCTAGTATACACATGGGGTAGCCCCCACGGCTGGAGAGCCAGATGATGTACATGGGGTAGCCCCCACGGCCGAAATGCCTGATAACTACATGGGGTAGCCCCCACGGCCGGAGTGCCGGAGTAACTGGGAACGAACATGTCACGTTTTTAAAATATGGGGTAACCCCCACGGCAGGATGCCAGATAAAGTAAACTGTTTTCGAAATAACTAAAACGAACGCCCACCCGTGAACTCACTCAACTAGTTGTTGACTCGTTACTACATGCTTTGCAGGACCATAGGTACTCAGTGGGAGCTTGCATGGAGGAGGATCGTTGTGGGACACGGATTGCTACGTGTTATGTTAAACTTGAAACTTTTGAACTTATGTTACAACTTTAAACTTATGCTTCCGCTTGCAACTTAAACTTAATTGTTTTGGAACACCAATCGTGATGGTTAAACTTTTATAACTACTTATATGCCTGTTCAGTATGATTGGTGGCTGGATCCTGGTCAGTCACGCCTCCAAGCGGTAGTACTCCGCAGGTGGGATTTTGGGGGTGTGACAGATTGGTATCAGAGCCATTGGTTATAGTGAACTTGGTTTTAATAAAGGAGAAACGTTTTTGTTAAAACCAGACTATAACCGGTTTAGTGCTCAACGGTCCACAACGACACTTCGCTCCTCATGCAAGGCTCGACGTTCTAGGTAATATGATGTATGTATATTGCCTACTTGCTAGTTACGTAGTACATTGCTCATGGTATGCTTGATTAGTATAACTACTGTTGTTTGATCACGTGCGTGCTTACTCTGTCCTACTATCGTACTTTCGCGAACCTCTCTCACACGTATTACTCTTATTATGAAGAAACATGTCTGGACGCGTTAACATGACACAAGCCCAGTTGACGGCTTTGATCAACGAACGAGTTGCCGCAGCGCTCGCAGCTGCACACGCAGGAGGTATATCCTGCAGTCCGAAATTGTTCTAGGATCATTTGGATCCTACTCTCGTGAACCAACCTTTGTGTTAAACTCTGTCTTTTCTTTCACCTACCTTAGGTCAGGCACCGGTGTGCACTTTTAAGACCTTTATGGACTGTCGACCCACAACTTTTAGCGGCACTGAAGGAGCAGTAGGTCTCCTACACTGGTTTGAGAAACTGGAGTCTGTGTTCGAAATGTGCGAATGCCCTGAAGCGCGCAGGGTGAAGTATGCTACTGGTACTCTCGAGGGTTTGGCCCTCACGTGGTGGAATGCTCAAGTGCAGATGTTAGGGTTGGTTGCTGCCAACGCCACCCCATGGGAAAACTTCAAGGAAATGATCAGGGAGGAATACTGCAGTCGTGACGACATTCACAAACTGGAAGATGAGTTCTACAATCTTAAGATGTCGGGATCAGAAATCGAGGCATACACTAAGAGATCGCATGAGCTTGCCTTGTTGTGTCCTACTATGGTGGATCCTCCGTATAAGCGAATTGAACTCTATCTCAAGGGCTTGGTGCCAGAGATCCAAAGTCATGTGACTTCGGCGAGGTTGACTACTATCCAGCAGGTTGTACAGTTGGCTCACCGTCTCACTGATCAGGCGGTGGAGCAGAACAAGTTACCGAAGCGCATAGGCGCTGCAACTACTTCTGGTGCTTCTAGTGGGGATAAACGGAAATGGGATGGAACTTCAAGCAGGGGTTCAACTTCAGTGCAAACCCAGTCTCAGCAGAGAAAGACGGATGATCACAAGAGCCCCGGTCAGCAGTCATCTAGTGGTCAAAGTCATGGTGGATACAAGGGGAATCACCCCAAGTGCAATCGTTGTAGCCTACACCACAGTGGGCCATGCACCAGGGGCAACTGTCATCGATGCAACAAGCCTGGTCATGTTGCAAAGGATTGCAGAAGCGCATACCCCGTCAATCAGAATCGTCAGCAACCTCAGCAGAACCAGCGACAGCAGCAGGGTAACAACAAAGGGTGCTTTCAGTGTGGAGCTGAAGGCCACTTCAAGAAAGATTGTCCCCAACTGAACCAGAACAACAACAACAACAATCAGGGGAATGGTAACAATGGGAACAACAACAATGGTGCTAGGGGACGAGTGTTCGTGATTGGTCAAGGTGAAGCAAGGAATGATCCCAACGTGGTGACGGGTAAGTTCCTTCTCGACGACTTTTATGTTACAATCTTATTTGATTCGGGTGCCGATACTAGCTATGTGTCACTAGAAGTTAGTAAGATGCTTAAGCGTATTCCTACACCCCTGAGCGACAAGCACACAGTAGAGCTAGCTAATGGTAAGAGTTTGGAAGCCTCACACGTAGTCAAGGGTTGCCAGCTTATTCTCGCTAACCAGACTTTCTCTATCGATCTTATTCCTATTGTCTTGGGTAGTTTCGACGTTGTCATTGGGATGGATTGGTTATCCCAGCACCGAGCAGAGATTCTTTGTAACGAGAAGATCGTTCGTATTCCTGGTTTAGGTAGTGAACCTCTCATGATTCGTGGCGACAAGAGAAGTGCTGTCGAGAACATCATCTCTCTTCTTAAGGCCCAGAAATGCTTACGAAAGGGCCACACTGCGATTTTGGCTCTAGTTACTGATACCACAGAGAAGGAGAAGAAGCTAGAAGATTTTCCGGTTGTACGCGACTATCCTGAGGTATTCCCTGAGGAATTACCTGGTCTTCCGCCCCATCGCCAAGTCGAGTTTCAGATTGATCTAGCTCCTGGAGCCGCGCCTGTAGCCCGTGCACCTTATCGTTTAGCGCCATCAGAGTTGGAAGAACTCTCCACGCAACTACAAGAACTCTTGGATAAGGGTTTTATTCGTCCTAGCTCATCGCCTTGGGGAGCTCCAGTGTTATTTGTGAAGAAGAAGGATGGTACCTTCAGAATGTGTATCGACTATCGCGAACTCAACAAGGTGACTGTGAAGAATCGTTATCCTCTACCGCGTATTGACGACTTGTTCGACCAGTTGCAGGGGTCGAGCTACTATTCAAAGATCGATCTGAGATCGGGATATCACCAGCTGAGAGTTCGGGAAGAGGATGTCTCTAAGACGGCCTTTAGGACTCGATATGGGCACTATGAGTTTCTGGTCATGCCGTTTGGGCTGACGAACGCACCGGCAGTTTTTATGGATTTGATGAATCGAGTGTGCAAACCGTATCTGGACAAGTTTGTTATAGTCTTCATCGACGACATCCTGATCTATTCTAAGAGCAAAGAAGAGCACGAACAACATCTACGACTTATTTTGGAACTCCTTCGGAAGGAACAGCTTTACGCAAAATTCTCGAAATGCGACTTCTGGCTTCGTGAAGTCCATTTCCTAGGGCATGTGGTGAACAAGGATGGGATTCACGTTGATCCATCCAAAGTGGAATCAATTAAGAACTGGCCTGCACCTCGTACACCAAAGGAAATTCGCCAATTTTTGGGATTGGCAGGTTACTACAGGAGATTCATTAAGGATTTTTCTAAGATCGCGCAGCCTCTCACCTTACTAACACAGAAAGGCGTTATTTATCATTGGGGAAATGCACAAGAGTTAGCTTTTCAGCATCTAAAGGATAGACTTTGTAGTGCACCTATCCTTTCACTGCCAGAGGGCACAGAAGATTTTGTGGTTTACTGTGATGCATCAATTCAAGGTCTTGGTTGTGTATTGATGCAACGAGATAAAGTCATAGCCTACGCCTCACGACAACTCAAAGTGCACGAGAAGAACTACACGACGCATGATTTAGAGCTGGGAGCTGTTGTTTTCGCACTTAAGTTATGGCGGCATTACCTTTACGGAACCAAGTGCGCCATCTACACTGACCACAGGAGTCTAGAGCACATATTCAAGCAGAAGGAACTGAATATGCGGCAGCGACGATGGGTCGAGCTGCTGAATGATTACGAGTGCTCTATCAGGTATCACCCGGGCAAGGCCAATATAGTGGCGGACGCCCTGAGTCGAAAGGACACTACGCCTAAGCGTGTAAGAGCTTTACAACTCACGATCCATTCTAGTCTACCTTCGCAAATACGAGCTGCTCAGATAGAAGCACTAAAACCAGAAAACGTTAGAGCTGAAGCTCTACGCGGGTCAAGGCAACGCTTAGAACAGAAGGAAGACGGTGCTTATTATGTAACAGGACGCATTTGGGTCCCACTCTACGGCGACTTACGAGAACTTGTGATGGATGAAGCGCACAAATCTCGCTACTCGGTACACCCTGGTTCGGACAAGATGTACCACGATATTAAAACTACGTATTGGTGGCCTAGCATGAAGGCCCACATAGCAACTTACGTCAGCAAGTGTTTGACTTGTGCGCGAGTCAAGACGGAATATCAGAAACCTTCAGGCCTACTTCAGCAACCAGAGATACCACAATGGAAATGGGAGCAAATTTCCATGGATTTCGTTACTGGCTTACCTAGATCACAGCGCGGGAACGATACTATCTGGGTGATCGTGGATCGACTCACGAAATCCGCACACTTTTTGGCAATCAAGGAGACGGATAAGTTCTCCACTCTAGCGGAAATATACCTCAAGGAAGTTGTTTCGAGGCACGGGGTGCCCACCTCTATTATCTCTGATCGAGATGCACGCTTTACTTCGGAACTGTGGCAGGCAATGCACAAGTCTTTTGGCTCACGTCTTGATATGAGCACAGCGTATCACCCACAGACGGACGGGCAGTCCGAGCGAACTATTCAGACTTTAGAAGACATGCTTCGCGCTTGTGTAATCGACTTTGGCAACAGCTGGGAAAGGCATCTGCCACTCGTAGAATTTTCGTATAATAACAGCTACCACACCAGCATTAAAGCTGCTCCGTTTGAGGCATTGTACGGACGTAAATGCCGGTCACCCCTCTGTTGGGCAGAGGTGGGGGATAGTCAAATCACTGGTCCAGAACATGTGGTAGACACTACTGAGCGGATTGCTCAAATACGACAACGCATGGCGGCCGCTCGTGACCGTCAGAAGGCCTACGCCGATAAGGGCAGGAAACCACTTGAGCTCCAGGTTGGGGAGCGGGTATTACTCAAAGTTTCACCCTGGAAGGGTGTGGTTCGTTTTGGTAAACGAGGCAAACTCAACCCACGATACGTTGGACCTTTTGAAATCATCGAGAAAATAGGCAAGGTGGCCTACAGACTGAAATTACCAGCAGAACTCGGGGCAGTTCACAACGTTTTCCATGTGTCGAATCTGAAGAAGTGTCTGTCAGATGAGACGCACGTAGTTCCTCTGAAGGAACTTACGATCGACGAACAGTTGAAATTCGTCGAAGAACCTGTCGAAATCACGGACCGGGATGTTAAGGTCCTCAAGAGCACTAGAATACCTCTCGTTCGAGTTCGTTGGAACTCACGTCGCGGCCCAGAGTTTACCTGGGAGCGCGAAGATCGGATGAAACAAAAGTATCCCCAACTGTTTGAGAACAGTACAAACGCTACTGAGGCTGAAGCTACGGAATTTCGGGACGAAATTCCAGATCAACGGGGGGTGGATGTGACACCCCAGGAAAACCGGGAAAACCTTACAACTTAACTAGCTTCCTCAGTGAGTGCCATCAAATTTCGGGACGAAATTTCTTTCAACTTGGGGATGATGTGACAACTCGAAATTTAGAACCTTTCGTTGTAACTTGCTTGTACGTTATGTGACTAGTTAAAATGATAATGTGAACCTTTATGTGATATGTGCTTTATTATGTGTGCATTGTATGTATATGTGTACGTGTTTTATGTGAACCGAGAACCCAACCCGAGAACCAAGAACCCGACACGAAACAACAAGGAACCCGACTCGAGACCATGAGGTCTCGAGTGCATAGAAATCGGTTTGGGCCTTTGGGCCGAGAACCTTTGGCCGGTTGGGCCTTTGGGCCGTGAACCCCACTCGAAACCCACTAAGGGTGCACACTTGGAACTTGACTATATATATACCATACATTAGTTAGTTTTGCCATTTGTTGAACATTATACAACACACACTCTCCTACTTCTCTCTCTCACCTAAACTCTAGAACACAAACACACTCCATCATTCTTGGATCTTTGGACTTGGATCGGCTCACACACACACCCGGTTGGAAGCTTTTCACACACACCCTCGAAACCCATAACCGGTTAGTATTCTTGATGTTTTGTTGAATGTTAGTGTGTTCATGTTATGTTTGTATGAGATTATGTGACAATATGTTAAGTTGTTGAGTTATACATAGAAATCGGTTCATGAATGTTCTTATTATGAGTTGAAATTTGCATAAATACTTGATGTTGAAAATGGGTTCATTGTATGTTAAAAAGGGTGAATGATGATATTGGTTGCACTTGGATTAGATCCGAAAAGTTTGGGTGTTTATACTATGAAAATCGGCTAATGAATATGTTTGTCAAGTAGGATGCATGCTAGTAAAATTGTATCTTGATAGTTGTTCATAATTTTGGGTGAATAAGTGGTTAATATGTTATGAACTTGTTGAATATATGTTTGAATATGTGAAGAACACTTTGAATGATAGTTAAGAATGTGAAAACCCTTGTGATTTTGATCCATCTTTGACTAGTAACCTGATTAGGAAAACTGTTAGTGGAATGCTATTGGTAGTTTCCTGATTTGGGCCTGATTATATTGTACTAATGGGACTGATACACCTGCATCAACACGTGAACTTGAAAACGACAGCTTACCGACTCGCAATCACCCGTTGCGACTCGCAACCACAGCGTGATGACTCGAGACCACGCGGTTGCGACTCGCAACCATAGCAGGACAAGCCGAAACCACAGGTTACGAGTCCCGTTGCGACTCGAGACCTCAGCATGATGAACCGAAACCATGGTTGCGACACCGGTTGCGACTCGCAACCATCCATGATCAACACACAGCATGACTCGAGACCATGCTTGCGAGTCCGGTTGCGACTCGAGACCACACTTTGGGCCTTAGTTAATGGGCCAGACTGATGGGCTTCTGTGTTAACTGCTTTTACGTGTTTGGGCCTAAGTAGTTGGGCTGAACTTGTGAACCGTATGTGCTACTGTTGACTGTTAACTGTTACTGCTAAACGTGCTTGCCAAACGTGTTGAACATTTGTGCACTACTTGGTTCGAATCTGATTATACGTGATATCCGTGTTAGGACGTTATTGACTACTTGCGACTTGATTGACTTTCTGTGATTAACTGCCGAGCAAACCAAGGTGAGTTCACACCCTTTACAAAGCATGGGATTCCCTGGGTTGGGAACGGGGTTAAGGAACGTGGTTCCTCGTCTACCTTGGGTAGGACGTCAGTGGTTCAGGAATGTGATTCCTCGTCCGGATGGACGGATAAACGTACTAGACTAAAACTCTATCACGAAGTCCCTCCTTTTTGTATCGACTAATCGCCGGGCCAATGGCGAGCGGGTCATTAGTTAGATAGCGCTATTTAGGTCTGACAAGCCTCACACCGTGCCGCAGAGGACGGGCGTGAACTAATGGATCTGGGGCACGTCAATGATGATAGACATTGATGTTTTTCAGGGCACATAAACATGACTACAGTCAGCAATCGATACGGTAACGAGTCTAGTATACACATGGGGTAGCCCCCACGGCTGGAGAGCCAGATGATGTACATGGGGTAGCCCCCACGGCCGAAATGCCTGATAACTACATGGGGTAGCCCCCACGGCCGGAGTGCCGGAGTAACTGGGAACGAACATGTCACGTTTTTAAAATATGGGGTAACCCCCACGGCAGGATGCCAGATAAAGTAAACTGTTTTCGAAATAACTAAAACGAACGCCCACCCGTGAACTCACTCAACTAGTTGTTGACTCGTTACTACATGCTTTGCAGGACCATAGGTACTCAGTGGGAGCTTGCATGGAGGAGGATCGTTGTGGGACACGGATTGCTACGTGTTATGTTAAACTTGAAACTTTTGAACTTATGTTACAACTTTAAACTTATGCTTCCGCTTGCAACTTAAACTTAATTGTTTTGGAACACCAATCGTGATGGTTAAACTTTTATAACTACTTATATGCCTGTTCAGTATGATTGGTGGCTGGATCCTGGTCAGTCACGCCTCCAAGCGGTAGTACTCCGCAGGTGGGATTTTGGGGGTGTGACATTTTCAAACGAAAATACTAATTTCACGTGGAATTAACTCTTACTCAAACGAAATTAGAACTTTTGAAACGAAATTAAAATTTCGTTTCAAACGATTCAAACAAAATTAAATTCCAAGCGAGATTAGATGTAAGTTTAAGCGAAATTAACCCAATGTAGCTAATTCTATACAGAATTAATATCCAATTTCAAACGGAATTATGATGACATCAGCATATCGGTCCAATTTTTGTCCAATTAATCCAGTAAAAGGTCGAATTATAATCTGATACTTTCAAGGATTTGTTAAAACGATGTTTCGCATGTAATGTGTGAAATTTAGTCCATTTTGACCGTAAAATCTTACGAATTTTGAAAAAGAAGGTGTAGAAGCAAGAAAGTCTGATGAAATCAAGCTGAATTTGGTAGAACTCCTCCTCCTGAGCTCTGATACCACTTGTAGGATTGTTGTATGACCCGAATGAGTCGTTCAGAAGAGTTTTGGATCCGAATCAAAGGCGGAATCAGTGAAACGGACAAGATAACAGCTTGATTCACTTTAATATGTCTCTATTATTGATGTAATAGTGTTACAGCACCTCGAGACAATTTGACAGCACTTCGGTACCAAATCAGACAAATGTTACAAATGAAACGGAATCAAGGGAATATATAGGCGTGTAATTCTGTGTGGAATTAACAAAGTTAGTTTCAAGCGGAATTAACCATTCAAGCGGAATTATCTATTCCGTGCGGAATTACCATATTGGTAATTTCGTGCGGAATTACCCTAAATCACATAAAATCTATTTTCTCGTTCTACGAGCCCTGATCTATCAATCCTATCTCATTACATGATACAAGACGAAGTCAACAGACATAATGCACTAACACATCCAACAACAATCATTTTAACCTCATATAGGTAAAGACACATCCAAATGCGCTAAATACCCATCAATACACAAACATTCCGCAACAACCATGTAAGCATAAAAAAATACTCCCAAAGTTAAAGTGCAAACAATGTCGGAATAGTCATCCTCATCGACCGAACATCACTGAATGCACAAGCATTCAAGAAAAATTGTCTCAGTATAGCATCATAGACCCAAAGTAAAAGTGTAAAGAGTCTCCAATAACTAAAGAGTCATCATTATTAACCAAATAATAATGAATACCCAAAAATCCAACAACCTCTAAATGCATGCAATCAACCCAAAAGTATGTAAATGCATGATGAAAACCCCAAACAATAACAACAGTTGAGTGTATACCCCAATGTCAGAAACAAATTGACAACTTAATAGTAAGAATCTAACAAAAAAATCCTAACATACACATTTGGTACAAAAAAAAACAAACCGAAAGTATTCGGTACCAAAAACACACCGAATGAAACGTATGAGGTCATCGTAAAAGCAAACGACAACAATAAGCAAGAACAGTAGCGGGAGACACAATGCCTCCGACAACCAAACGATCAACCACCGTACAACAAGAAACGCCCCAAAAAAAAAGTACCTAAAATCGTTGGAGATTTTGTTTGCCAAAAAAGAGAGGGTGTGTAAGGGAGAAATGGTCGGTGAGGGATTACCCTTTTAAAGCCTCCATTGACCTAAAGGGTACAAGGAAAACAACAAGAAGAACAACCCACTTAAAGCAAAAACAAAAAAAGCCACAAAGACAACAGTACAACCCTCAATGCTTACAAATTAACATTTTATAAATTAATCAAAATTAAACACTTTAAGGTTTTTTTTTTTTTTTTTGCAATAATTTATGTATTGTCTATAATAAAACACCTCCCCCCCCCCCCCCTCTCTATATAAAATAAAACAAAGGTAAACATTATTTTAAACGAGCTTAGCATCTATTGTCGCATTAAATTTTTTAAATTAGTTTATCTCTCCGCTTTCCTTGAATATAACACGTATTTCCAAATTTCCAAATAAGAACTCTCTCTCCCTTAAGAATCTTCATCAGTCATTAAGCTCAAATCGGTAAGCTTTTTCCATCTGTGATCCACACCCTTAATTATTATCATCAATATTTCTTTGTCTCCTTTGCTATAATGATCTTAAAGAAATTATATCTTGCCTAGGATACACTTTCTAATTTTAGTATTCTAATGTTTAGTCCTTTCTCTTTTGTTCCTGGTATAACTTCATCAATAAAATACTTGGATTCTCCACTGCTATGTACTATCTTTATTTTCCTGAATCTATTTCTTCTTGATATGCTGATTTCATTTGATTTGATATTGAGATCGGTAGCAGATTGCTGAAACATAAACTATGGGGAGAGGGAAGATTGTAATCCGAAGGATCGATAACGCGACTAACAGGCAAGTTACCTTCTCCAAAAGAAGGAATGGGTTGTTGAAGAAGGCTAAGGAATTGGCTATTCTATGCGATGCCGAAGTCGGACTTGTGATCTTCTCTAGCACCGGGAAACTCCATGAATTTGCTAGCTCAAGGTTAGGTCAACTCTCATATATATATTGATCTCTTAATTTGTTATGTATACTTGTTGGTTGACCTTGTTCATACAAGCCCAAATGTTTAGGTCTTCATGCTAAAAATGATAATATTAGGGTACATATAACTATATCCCTCTCTAGATCTCCCTCTCCCCCCCTCTCTCTCTCTCTCCCTCCCTCTCTCGATCTCTAGATGTTCGAAAGTCAGTCAATGACCAATCTATTCAATCCATTTTAATATATGTTATTATTTGGGTGTATGTATTGGAATGATTGTCAATACATGTTACTAACAAAAAAAAAGAGGGTTAATGGTTGCAGTTTGCTGCTTCGTTGCTAGATCTTCTATTTAAAACTAATGATTATTCATAGAAAGTTATACTTTCGATCTGTTTTGTGAAGACACTAAACTTTAAAATTATGAATATAGGACACACAAAAAATGATGATGATTATAGAAAGTTATACTTTCGATCTGTTTTGTGAAGACACTAAACTTTAAAAATAAGAATATATGAACATAAATTATAGGACACACAAAAAATGATGAAGATTTCTTAATTGGGCCAATAGGCCACATGAGTTACTGACAACTGCTGTTAGCTAACTTAATTATCAGTATAAGATTCTGCTTTATATCTAACCTAGCTTTGTTATGTGGTTGATATAACAGCGCGCTATCGCTGCTACCGGTATATATACAGAAAATGGTTTTCAGCTTAACTTGATTATGTTAGCTAAAAAAGTATATCATAAATTCAAGTTTGAGTGATTTTAGTGAGACAGTTGGGAAACTTTAGTTAAGTTTGATTTTAGGCCGAAAGAGCTTGCTGTACCCTTGATGAGCTTTAGTACATCAAAGTGTGTTGAACAACAAAGAACGCATGTTCCATGCCTTCCTAGTTATTGGATGGTTGTATTTATTTTTTTATCGATTAGAGCCTTTAATTAAGACGATAAAATCCTCAACTCCATAGGGTTCAAGTACCTTTTGGAAGAACTTCCTATATGATGACCATCTAGGAAGATGCTAGATGCAAAAATGGGCATGGTTACAAGGTATCAATACAAGCATATCTTCTTATTTCGAGGGTTATCACCCAATTGAACCAATATCCTACAACTTTAATACTCCTATCTCTAGCTTAATTGAACCAATATCCTACAACTTTAATACTCCTATCTCTAGCTTGTTACAATAATATTTAACCTTCATGTTGCGGTTACATGAGTATCTGTATATTAATACACATGATCAAGAGTTGTCTTAGGGTGGAAGTGCTCCAAGATTATCACCCTACCATATCTTTAATAAAGTTTCTATTGGAGAGCTACTCTTATATGATGTCACCATTTGAGGGATTCTAGGTCTTAAGGATATCCGGGCGGTTGCGAGGAGATGGGCGGGGAAAGGAATTGCTGCACGGGGAATGTGCCGCCAACACTTCAAGTGCCGCACGCGCGGGGGGAGGTGAGCGGTGACTACCCACCGCATGCGGGAAGAGGAGGGAGAGGGGGTAATGGTGAGCCCCACGTACTCTCTTTCAACCAATCATACATTTTTCCTTTTTTTTAAAAAAAAAATGGTTTGGGTAAAACCACCTCTTGTGATTAAGTGCTTGAGGGGAGTTGAAGAGGGAAGTTGACATGGATGGATTTGATTGGCTCCAGTGAAGGGAGTCGAGGGGAGCACCCCTCTCACCCTAAGAAACTAAGTCTGGTGGAGTCTCAGTAGATAACAACATTAATTAGTATACATATCATACTGGAAGTTATTCCTACAATATTCAGCTGTAATATTATTCTTTCTATTTATCTCTCATATCTCTATTAGACACAAACTCAATATATAATACTCTTCCTAGTTTATATGGCAATAAATGGTACGCGAATGTTGAGATTGCCTCGCTAGTACTGTCGTTGACATAACCTCTCAACTGAGCCATGTAACTCCTGTGTTCTTTATCATTTTCTTGTGTGGCTTACATTCTCTTAACATACTTTTTGGTAATTTATAACTGTAAGCGATTACTGTGGCTTTCTAGTAATAATATTCAACCTATATAGCTAGGATCATATAATCAACTTTGCTTCATGGATACCGCGTTGAAGGATGTGTTTTTTCCTCATCTCAGATGATAAAACCAGTACAAACCCTAAAAGATCTTGCTTGTTGCAAGAACTGGAGGGAAAAGATAATCCAGTGATCACATCAAAGTTAAACTCTAAACCCACTATGGTTATGTTGTTTATATAGTTATCTGATTAGCTTGTAACTAGATCACTGGTGGGAATAGTATTATCCATATATTGTGTTTATTCTAGGTCTATTCATGAATTGAACCGAACGGATCGGACATTTGGTCGTGCTTAGTTCGTTTATAAACCAAACCGAACTGACCCGATCGTTTTTCAACCGAGCCAAAGTCGAATGAGCACCTTTCGATATGGGTATTTTTCGAGCGAACGTCGAGTGAGTATCGAGCGTCATAGAACAAATAGGAAAGTGACGACGGTGGTGTTAATTTTTAGAGTAAAGTGCAGTTTCTGTCCCCTAAGCTTTCGTCAAATTAGAACACAAGTATAAATTAAACAAATAACAAGGAATAGAAAAAACTCTCAATTGGTTCTACCGAGATCATCGGAGCGGATAGATGAACCGTCGATCTATTGAAGAAAGCCCTTGTTCTATTGGAAGTTCGAAGTCGAATTAACCTACTGAAGCAAAATCTTTGGGAATTTTGGCGTATGACGATGGAGAATTCGAATAATGATGGTCGATGTGAGGTTTTAATTAGGATTATGCACTTCTGGATTGAATGGCAGGTTGACACTTGAGTATCGATTGAAGCTTCACATTTCATTATTTTGACATTTTGACTCAACTACTCAAATTGGCGATGCAACTAGACTTATGCGCAGTCACATTCATTGATATTGGATTACACATGTGGAACTAAGTTTTAACCACGGTGAAGTTGAGTCTTGATGTTAAATGAAATAGGATTAAGTGTTTGTTAATTGTATAAAAAACCCCATGAAACACTTACAATGAATCACTAAAAGATAATAATAACAAAACTAAATCATATTATATCATCGAAGCCAGGTTTATTTAGATGTCGGTATAGCTTGTTTTCCTTTGTATCTTTGCATAGGCTTTCCGATCTACTTTGAAGTTTTCAGATTTTGTTTGGACTTTTTTGGATTAATAGTTGATGTTGGTATTTATATTCCAAACTAGATTTCCGTATATTACACGGTGTTGTACGATAAAAACGATATAATTATATAATCTGTAAACTTTATATAATTGACGTTTTTATTACCCATATGACAATGCATACAACTAATTTGAATCTATCATAAAAACCGGTATATGTTAATTAGTAACACTGAAATAGCATTACCATAATAGCCTGTGTATTACACGGGTCGAATACTACAAATATGTAACACTAATGTATATATTCTTCATATGATTGAAATTACATATAATATTGTATATAAATAATATTATTTTTTATTATTGTGTATCTTTTAAATATAACTTTTATTTAAACTAAATGAAAATAAATTTATTGGTATTTTATAAATTAGCTTTGTTACTCTAATTAATAATTGTTATGTTGATTTAATTAATAATTAGTTATTATAAAATTAAGATTTCAATTAGTCGTTTATATATGTCAAATAAAATATTTTCATAATTGATGGTTAATTTACTATGTCAAAAATTGGTAGAAAAAAAGAAGTTAATAATATTAAAATATGATTAAGTCACCCTTTTCTATTATATAAAACATTTCTTTATTTAGGGTTGATTAAGTTATTTTATCAAATATTTCTTTATTTAGGGGGTCATGATTAAATTTGGACGGGATAAATTTTGTGAGGTGACATATGCCAACAAATAAATATGAGTCCTTGTTGAATATGAGTGTTACAATTATGGTATCAGAGCTCATACTCTTTATTACTGATTTTTTTCCTAATATTAAACATGTGAGTTAACGAGCAGATGTCGGGCTAGGACATGTGTATAAATTAGGTTATCACTGTAAATAGTGCTCATTTTCATATTATTTATCGGTTTCTATTGACTTAGGTTTTGTGTCTCCCTTATTCAATACTCTGCAAATATTTCTATTTATTTAGTAATTTCGATAATGAAATTTTCTTTTATAGCGATATAGTTTTACTAAGAAAAAAAATACATAATACTTATACTTCAATAGTATTTTCAAATGAGATTAATGCCATTGATATTGAAGGTGGTTTTATCAGATAATGCTTATATAGAATATATATGAAATATTAAATATATCAATGGATAGAAAATAGAATTAATTATCTAGAAAGAAAAAAGACGAAAGTTCTAAAATTGATAAACAAAGTTTAATCCGCAAGTTTTTTTATGATTATCACACAACGATAAATATATGATATGATTTCTAAGCATTTATATGTTATTACATATTAATAAAAATAATAGATATTATCTATATATTAATAAACCAAGCCAATGAATAGTGTTTCGTCTATTCATTGGCTGACACGTGGCAACTTCTTTTTTTCCTTTTTTTTTTTCGATGCGGTCCTATTCGGTATCGGTACATGAATTAATATTGAAATGCCTTTTAGTTTGGGAAATTCGGTACTGCTATTAAATTAACATCCTAATTAATAATATTAACAACATTATTACTAAATTAATGGAGAGAATATCATATGTACTTAATTGAAATCTTTTAATTAGGATGAAGATTGTTAAATATATATTACACTAGGTTATAACCCCGTGAATTACACGGGTCGAATAAATGAATTTTATATACTAAATAATAAAATAATATATCTTTAACAACCTCTTTTATTACACGAGTTGAACAAATATAATTTTATATATTAAATAATAAAAAGTAATATCTATAAGAACCATATTATACGGGTTGAATAAATATAATTTTATATACCAAATAAAAAAGTTATATCTTTAAAACCGTTTGTTTTACACGAGTTGAATAAATGTAATATTGTTTACCAAATAATAAAATAATACATCTTTAAGAAATCTCATTTATTAGATGGGTTGAATAAATGTAATTTTATATACCAAATAATAAAAAAGTTACATCTTTAATAATATGTGTATTACACGGGTTGAATAAATGTAATTTCCGTTACTAAATAATAAAAAAAATATATATCCTTAAAAAACCTCGTGTATTGTACGAATTGAATAAATCTAATTTTATATATCAAATGATAAAAAGTTATATCTTAAAAAACCTCCTCTATTACACATGTCGAATACATGTAATTTTGTATAGTAAATAATAAAAAAGGTATATCTATGAAAAACCACGTGTATACACGGGTTTAATAAATCTATTTTTATATACCAATAATAAAAAAGTCATATCTTTCAATATACTAATGGATAATACTCCATACGCGATGGATATGGTGATTGTAAAGAGGGTTCTTGAAAAGAAGATATGTTATTCAAGAAGCAAATCAACATCTATTTGAGTGATAAAATGTTGGTACCAATTTCAACAAATTGATTTATAAATTATGTAATAAAATTGATATAATAACTTTTTTAGTAATGAAAATAAAAATATTGCATATATTAATATAAAGTTTGGTTTTCGTGATAAATAATTTGTTTTATTTAAAAATATATTAAATTAACATGAGTGGAACAATTCATGTCTTGTGCGACAATTCATGTTTTGAAGGTAAACTGCTATGTGGGACAATTCATGTCTTGTGCGACTAATACCAACTGGTGAATCCCACATTCGAAACTAATTTTGGGTTCTAAGCCCCTAAATATAAATAAAATTACCTCTCGCAAGGCGGCAATTGACAAAGGAGGACCATCGGGGATGTCATCAATGTCATAAAGCGGCAATCTTTGAAGGAAGACCATAATTTAGGGTTAAAGTTTGGTTCGTCTACGAATGGAATGAGATGAGGCGAAAAAGAGGAACACCACCTTACATAGCCCATGGAGCATCGCTTGACCGCGGAAGGACGCCTATTCTCCTTCTCCAGCAGACTGTTCTCTCTCCATTATCTGGAATTTGGAAAGAGTGAGTAGGGAGGTGGGATATATGATTTCGTGTAGAGGTGGGGGGGGGGGAGGAGGGGTTAGGTTTTTTTTAGGTATATTTCTAGAGTAACTTTGATAGTTATTGATAATTACAAAAATGTCACCTTGTCTTTTTGAGTTTTCCTTCAATTTGTATGTTTAGTATGTTAAGATTATTTGTACAAGAACTTTACCCTAGTAGAGATATCCACAACTTGTGGCCTAGTGATAGGGAGACTTAGGTTTTTCAATGGCGATGATCCTCATAATGCTCGAGGGATAATCCAACAACGAACTCTTTATTGACGAATAGATCATCATCGAGTTGGATCTGATAACACATACATTGGTTTGCAATGCCCATTTATCAAAAATTATTCATTAACAGTTCTACCTTCTACACTAGTATCATTTAACAATTCAATGTTTTCAGTACAATGACATCAGTATCAGTTTGCAATTCACATACAGACACATACATATTTTATTTAGAAAGTTGGAGGCGGATAAAATTAGGGTTCAAACCCATTGTGTTAGAAAGCTAGGCTACATTAAAAATGTGGCTGATGAAATTGGATGTGCGAGCCTGCGAGAGAGAGATCGTTCAATAGTGCCAAATCAAAAGGATGTGCGATGTGCACGAGAGAGAGAGAGGGAGTAAGATGGGGATGAAAATTAATTCGATTTTGATTTCAAATTTCCAACAAGAAACTCGTCGGAAATCCCACGGTAATATAGATTAGGAATATTGGATTTTAATAATCTCAACTATTCGTTGTTTGCCGCCAACAATCCCAACTTTAAAAATAACCACTGTCAGTCCCAACTATTAACATATTGGCCTCCAATGGACCTTAACTAACAGAACCCTAACACCGTTAGTCTCCGGTCACCGGAAAAACGTTTTTTGGAAAGAAAAAAGTGTAGGTCCCTTTTCGCGGAGGATTTCGAACCTAAACCTTGTTATACAAACCTACTAGCGAGTGCGGAATCCAAGCTAGCAAGCAAAACGAGTTAGTAGCAAGTAGAGAAACAAACACACAAGTTCACCGATTAACACAACTTGTATTAATGCAATGAGGGTTCGGTTACAAGCTCAATGTTTACAGAAGTGTTCTATAAACTCTCTAAGTGTGTGTGTGAGTTCTGGGCAGAATGCTCTCTAAGCTTTCTATCTCTCGGGTGTGTAAAATGGCAGAACTGCAGAACTCAACACATGCATGGGTATATATACCCAGCTCAGCAGGTCTGCTCGAAGGATTCGACAGATGGTCCGAAGGATCATCTGTCGACCACATGTTACACGAAAGATCAGCGTGGACCTCGAAGGATCATCCTTCGAGGTCTAATGGTCGAACCATGGTCGAACCATATCTTTCGATCACCTCGAAGGATCAGGTGTATCCTTCGAGGCTATCCTTCGATCAGAACATCTTTCAACTGTTGTCCAAGTCAAACCGGAGGATGGTTGACTTGGTCAACTTACAACACAAATCAGGACATCGTTTATATCAGACCGAATACAGACAAAGTACAGACACAAGTGCACCAACAAACTCCCCCTTGGCTGTAGCTTTGTCTTTGATCTCTAAGCTTTGTCTTGTTCTTCTAAAAGTGTAGACTTGTCTGGAACTTCGACAGTCTTTGGTCTTCAGGTCTTCAAGACTCTGATGTCCTATCATGTCTTCAATACCGGAGGATCTTCAAAGTCTTCACGTCTTGAAAGTAGAGAGTGTATCAACAAACTACCCGTATCATGTAGGAAGTGTGTTGACAAACTCCCCCTTAACATAAGCTCCCCCTTGAGTTATGCTCGTGAAAAGACTTTATCTTTATGAAGTGAGATCCTTGTGGTGTTGATGATGGCCAGCGGCAACTCGATCATCTTCATCAGTTGAGCGCCTTCTCGTCGTGTCTTCATTCCAAGGCTTGTCATCGACCATGTTCTCCTAGCCTTTAGAATCTGCACATGCAAGAAATCTAAACGCGTAATGAGAACAATTGCTTGGAATATAGTATAAACCAATGACACACGAATGACCATGTTATAATCAAACACCGTCCGACAGTTTGAAAGTTTAATAAAATTTGTCAATTTTAGTCTTTAACTTTCAAAACATGCAAATTTCGACCGTTTATGAAGATTTAGTCAGTTCGGTTTTCAGTCAGGTTTCAGGTAACGAAGACTTGAGTTCCAACATCGTACGATCGAAAATAAAGCAGAAATAAAATCTTTTTGGCTTTTATAAAGTTTATATTAAAACACACCTAAAATCTTTTTGGTATTTTTGAAAGTAAAAGACAACAATTTAAAATCCTTTGAGTGTTATCAAACGACATCACCGCTAATGTCGTGCTGATATGCACCAAACGACGAAACTGTTTAAAAGAAAACAATAAAAGTTAAGCAGTAAATAAATGTATCTGCTGATACATCAGACGAATCAGCATCCTCAATCACAACTGGAGGATCTTGATTCTGTTCAGCACTCACAAATGTATCTGCTGATACATCTGAATCTGAGGATACTTCCTTTTGGTATCCGAGTCCTGCAGCAAACTCCTTAACATCCAGAGGCACAGAAGGTTCAAAGAAAACCCTGTCCTCTTCATCAGGCATGGCGTCATAATTATGTCTCACTGGTGGTGGACACTTCTTGTAGCCTATGCATGTGACATCTCTCTTTTCCTTCTGAACGTCAATGATGTGATCTAACACATAGCTAGAACTCAAATAACTGTCTAGCTTGAGTTTGATCGCATCACTTTCGGTTTTCACACAAGCCATCTCTTTTTGCATACTCTCAAGGCGAGATATATACAAATTAATATCAGTTTGTTTTCTTGAAACCATTTTAGTCAGTTCAGTTTTATCTTTCTTTAATGTTTCAATTACTGACTTAAATTCCTTTTCATGGTTTTCATAAAACATGTTGGCTTCTGTGCATTTTGAGAGATCCACAGTCAATTTCTGATTGTGGAGAAAGGTCACATCATATTTCTCTTGCAAAGCGTCATGCTCACTTTGCAAGTCACTCAAATTCTCATTCACAGTAGTATGTTTGTCTTGCAAGTCAAACAAACTAGCTTGTAAAGCATCATGTTTGCCTTGCAACTCAGACATACTTTTCTCAAGATCAGCACATCTAGCATGCAACCTAGCACATTCATCATAATCAACAGCAGTGGGTTCATCGACACATACCTGACTTGATGAACCGTCGACATTAGCCATAAAGGCTGAATGGAGAGAAGACGAAGTATAAGCAGCTTGATCCACCAGAATAGATCTTCTTTGAGTTTCTGCTGCAGCTTCCTCCAAAAGTTCATCAATATCTGCATCGATTGCTGCATTCGATGTCTCACCCACATAATCATCACCAGAATTGGATGATTCTTCATCAACGCTCCTATTGTATCCAGAGGAGTCTTCATCTTCAGACGATTCATCACCACTGGCAGAAGATTCTCCACCACTGGTGTGAACTAGCTCCTTCACTATCTGAGCAAAACATGCTGTTCCATCAGGAGCATCACCACCCAACTGGATTGACCAGTCACAACCTTCATCCACCTGAACTGCAAGTGCTCGGTTGGTTTGGTTGTTGACAGGCACCAATGTACGATCATTGTTTCTGTTCTGCTGGTTGCCTTGGTTCCTGAAGGGGTTTTGATTCCCGTGCTGGGCTGGCTTTGTACATTCCCTTTTGAAGTGGCCCCGTTCACCACAGTTGAAGCACTTAACAGCTTGCTTATCGAACCCATACTTGGTGTCTCGCTTACTTTCCAAGCTGGTTCTGCCAGTACTTTCCATCCAATCCTTTGCTCTTCTCACTGCACTCGCAAAGGCCCACTTGATGTCCATCAAGTCCATCTCTTCCTTATCAATCTGCCTGTAATCTTCTTGTGTCAGATTAATGTTTCCAATCTGACCTTCTATCAACCCACAGTACGCGCTCACTACAGTGTTAAGCAGCTCCATGTGTTCCTTAGCTACTTCTACACTGATTTTAGAAAAACTTGAAGTGTCAAGCTGTACTGTATTTGGCTTTGACTGTTGACCTGCAGCAGATGATGTTCCTCCATAACATGCATATTGTGGTTGTTGAGCAGGAGGAGGAGGAGGTGGTTGTATTGGATTTCCATACAGATCTGTGGTTGGAGGCGGCTTTACAGAAACTTGCACTGGATTGCCATACATATCCGTGCTTGTGACAAATGCCGTTTGAAGTGGA
Source organism: Helianthus annuus (assembly GCF_002127325.2). NCBI lineage: Eukaryota > Viridiplantae > Streptophyta > Magnoliopsida > Asterales > Asteraceae > Helianthus > Helianthus annuus. The sequence continues at coordinate 124,393,471 of NC_035442.2, read as the reverse complement.
GCATGTGAACCGGCTTTTGCAGATGACGTAGTGGAGGTGCCATAATACATCTCTGGATTCTGTGGCACTGCAACTCTCTTTGCCTTCAACGTTTCTTCCTGATCCTTGTTCTCCAGAAGCTGCACGAAATCGTTGATATTTGTAGTTCTCAACGTTCCGTTGTACTTCAAGATTTCCAGGAAGTTATTCCATTGAGGAGGCAATGCATCGGCAAACTTCTTTACCACCTCTGTTGGAGTCGTTGTGACTTCAAAGTTGGTCAGCTCAGTAAGCAGGTGATAGAAACGGCTTGTCATATCTCCCAAGGACTCCTTATCCATACATGTGAAGCCATCGAATTCTTTCTTCAGTAGATCTCGTCGTAGTTGACGTGTGGCTTCATTACCTACTCCTCTTGTCTTCAATGCATCCCACAGCTTCTTCGTAGTCTTGAAACTGACGAACTGATGATAAATATCCTTGCTCAGTGCTTGAGTGAGAATAGCGTATGCTTTCTTTTCTAAGTCATACGTCTTCTTTTGATCCTCAGGAAGATCGGCAAATGTAGCTGTCGAAGAAGCAGCAACCTCGATAGTTTGATCGAATTCCGTAGTGAACCGCAACCACAACTCTGTATTTTGACCAAGAATATATGTATGGAAACGATCAACCCATCCCGGATATTCATGAAGATGCATCAACTTTGGAGGCCTGTTCAAACTTCCGGTTTCACTTTCGCTTAGAAGAAGACTTTGAATACTCGGAGTTTGATTTGAAACAAACGCCCATTGACCAGCTGGAGTGGCATTTGCTTGTGAGGATGTAGAAACTGGAGATTCGGCCCATGATGGAGATTGACTGGTATTCATGTATTTTCCACTGTCTGGAGCCGGACTTCCCCACCAACTCGGATTCATGATAGGTAAGCAAAATAAATGCTAAGTAAGAATGATCCGAAAGATAACACAACCGAAAGATCCTGGTCGAAAGATCTGAAATCACAGAAACTTGTTAGCAGTAAACTGATCACAGTCGAAAGATCGATTTATTGTTCGAAGGATCAACAGTATTCGAAAGATTACTGTTGACTCTCGAACAATGACTTCGAAGGATTCAAGAGCTCGAAGGATTCCCTTTTGAAGGATCCTTATCTTTCGAGTTAACTCTTTATCTTTCGAATAACAGATCTCGAAGGACACTAATCTTTCGAAAAGATTCCTCTGTCGAAGGATATGTTTCAGACTTCGAAGGATGGGTCGAAGGATATAAATCTTTCGAGCCCTCCTTGATCGAAAGATATCGAAGGATGATCTTTCGATGTCGAAAGATATCTTTCGAGAGCTCTGACACAATCTGATCTGATGTGAAAGGTTGGTGAAAAGGTGACAGGGGTTGGTGAAGTTGCTTTCGGCAGAAAGGATGTTTCTGCACAACTTTCCACCAAACTTTTTGACTTTCAAAAATTATACCCAAAAAGGCAAAACCTTATCCTCAAGTTCAGTCACCGGAAACACACCGGAATACCACCGGAAAACACAAAGTTTTCTAAAAACCAATTTTTATGTTACCCAACCCAAACTTGAACACTCCCGGTTAGTTTAGACACGTTTTTACTCAAAGAAAATGCAAGAAACTTAGTAAAAACAGGTGCAAAACCAAGTGTTTCAACACACCAAAACTTGTAAAAACCCGGTTTTAAACAAGGTTAAGAGCCTTAGCTCTGATACCACTTGTAGGTCCCTTTTCGCGGAGGATTTCGAACCTAAACCTTGTTATACAAACCTACTAGCGAGTGCGGAATCCAAGCTAGCAAGCAAAACGAGTTAGTAGCAAGTAGAGAAACAAACACACAAGTTCACCGATTAACACAACTTGTATTAATGCAATGAGGGTTCGGTTACAAGCTCAATGTTTACAGAAGTGTTCTATAAACTCTCTAAGTGTGTGTGTGAGTTCTGGGCAGAATGCTCTCTAAGCTTTCTATCTCTCGGGTGTGTAAAATGGCAGAACTGCAGAACTCAACACATGCATGGGTATATATACCCAGCTCAGCAGGTCTGCTCGAAGGATTCGACAGATGGTCCGAAGGATCATCTGTCGACCACATGTTACACGAAAGATCAGCGTGGACCTCGAAGGATCATCCTTCGAGGTCTAATGGTCGAACCATGGTCGAACCATATCTTTCGATCACCTCGAAGGATCAGGTGTATCCTTCGAGGCTATCCTTCGATCAGAACATCTTTCAACTGTTGTCCAAGTCAAACCGGAGGATGGTTGACTTGGTCAACTTACAACACAAATCAGGACATCGTTTATATCAGACCGAATACAGACAAAGTACAGACACAAGTGCACCAACAAAAAGGTATGATCTAAGGTTACAAAGAGGTTTGGGACAAAACTGTTGAGTTTTCCGGCCAAAAAGTTGAGTTTTTCGGCTAAAAAGAAGTTTTCCGGCAAAATTAAGTTTTCCGGCTACCTCAATAATTGGAGATTTTACTAGAAAAAGGTTCCTAAAGGTACGTAAAAGGTTACAAGGAGGTTTGGGACGAAAAGATTGAGTTTTCCGGCCAAAAAGAAGTTTTCCGGCCAAAAACGTTTTTCCGGTGGTTGGAGACTAACAGCGTTAGGGTTCTGTTAGTTAAGGTCCATTGAAAGCCAATATGTTAATAGTTGGGACTGCCAGTGGTTATTTTTAAAGTTCGGACTGTTGGCGTCTAACGGCGAATAGTTGGGATTATTAAAATCCGATACTCCTATAGATTATTATTATACATACACACACATACACACGCATACATATACATATACATACACACAGATACATAGATACATATACATATACATACACACAGATACATAGATACATATACACCCGCATACTCCTACATACGCATATACATACATTCATTAGAGACACACACATAGATACTTACACACGTGTACATATACACATACACAGACAGACAAATACACATACACATACATACATACACACATACACAAACACAAACACACACACACCCACCCATTCACCCACACCCCCACACAAATACACGCACGCACACATAGGTATATATGTAAATAAACTATAAGCCAAAAAATATGTCATAAGAGGTAAAGATGCATACAAATATACAAACATACAAATACATAGAGTTACATATACGAACTCCTATTGCTAGAAGCAGATATTTTCAACAATGTTTTCTTGCCATAAGATACAAAGATACAAACACATACACATAAAGATACACATAGCATACATCGATATATTCCCTAATTTCTACATGTGCGCACATGTGGAACTCCGATGGCTAGACGCTGGCATCTTAGAAAGCAACCGGGCAATGCTTTCCCATCATTACCAGATGTGCACACGAACTCCAACAGCTCGAAGTGACAGATAGTTAAATAGATTTTCATGTAGTTTGCCCTTTTTAGATAGATAGCAACCATTTTTACCTTGGTTATCTTTGACCACATGCAGTTTGGTAATCCTTAACCACAGTTATGTTCTGAACTGCTCCTTTTAATCTTGCAGCATGAAAAAGGTGATTGAGAGATACAACAAAGTGAAGGAGGAGAATCATCAACTTCTGAATCCTGCTTCAGAAGCCAAGGTAACTCTTTGTTTTCATATTAATTATCTGATCAGTATAGGAAGTATAGTTATAGTTTACTTTATGGATCATCTGCATGCATCAACTTCATATATAAACTATTATTATCATCATGCATGATTCTACATAAAAACAACAGATTGTGACTGCAAATCCTCTAATCAAACAATTTATCTGGAGTTGTAAGATGGCTGTTTAGCTTTCCCAAAATAGACTTGGATTGAATTTCATCTTTAGGGCACAGAGAATCTAGTTGCGATAACAAATTAGGCTGTCTTCGCCAGTGGTGGACCCAAAAGTTATTTTATGGGTGTGCGAACCGAATTTTCAAGTGGTGCAATCGGGATTTTAGCCTATAAAATACTGTAAAAAATTTCTTTTAAGGGGGGTGCCTGCCAGTGACGGATCCCAGAAATTATTTGCTGGGGGTGCGGATAAGGTGTTCAACCATATTTTCAAGGGGTGCGGTCAGATTTTTTGCCTAAAATATACACTAATTTTTTTTTCCAAGGGGTGCGGCCGCCCACCCTGGCCAAAGGGTAGGTCCGCCCCTGGTGCCTGCCCACCCAACCCATAACTTGGGTACGCCGCTGGTATCCGCTAAGGAGTGGGTCTGTTTCAGTTTGAGCCAGTTATGGTCAGTCTGTTCACTAAAAGGGTCGGTTTTGACCAGTCCAACCAATTCAGTCGTTTGAGTTCGAGTTCGGTATACGAATACATCACTCCAGCTTCTGTTATTTGAATCTTCGATTTCAGCCGTCCAGGGCTGATCTACTCAATGTTTAGTTGCTTTCTGATGGGAATCAACTATGAGAGGGAAGTGACTTGTAGGTATTCTTAAGGGGCTAAAGTGTAATATAGGGGGTATTATAAGTAATAGGGAATAAGGCGTGTTAGGATAGGGATTGAGTCTGTTAGTTCGTTAGGGCTCCTGCATTTGTGCGTGGAGAGAGGGCGTAGCCCTGGATTATCTTTGTAATTGTTCCTTTACGTATTCAGCAATACAATCGGTTCTGTCCTTTGTTTCTATTATCTTCTCTATATTCAATTTATCACAATTATTTCATAACCGATCTCTATCACTTTCTCTTCTCGAAATAAAAATCAAATAAAATAATTAAGATTTGAGGAGGGGTATACACCCTCGCTTGGTTTCTGCTGCAACACGGAGACAGCAAGGAGAACAATGTGTGAATGAAGAGAAACATGGTGCATGCATAATGCTCCTATGAACAAATAAACAAAGACAGCGTACGACTGTCTATGCACATACCTATAGTATGATCCAGAAGAGTAACATAGTTAGACATGACGCGATTCAAAATCTATTACTTAAAACTTCTTAAATACCAAATTCGTAATAGGATTTTATACTAATGTTTAAAATACTATAACCTTCATGAGATAATCGCATCACATAGTTGAGTTCATTTACAACTTAATTATAGAGGATGATTTAACGGATTAGAGCTTTTAAGGGTAAGGATATCAGGATATATGTGCATGGATAAGCTTGAATATACATCAATGTTTTAGACAACATATGGTAAAAAATTGCAGGCGGACAGTTCGAGTTTCATGTTGGGTTATACCGGTTTTGGACTGGTAAATGGTTTTTAATGAAAATAAGACCGACTACTGGACTGTAACATGTCAGTTTTGGATGGTTTCAGACAAGTTCCATACTGGGCAATCAGTTTGGCCAGTCTGGACCGATTTTTGCACACCCCTAAGTGAAGCAGACAACAAGGTGGATAAAGAGGAAATATACATCATTGTAATGGTAAGATCTTATAAGGAAGACCAGTTTAAGAGCTGGAATACTGGCTGAAAGACGGTGTATGTTGTTAGGGAGAAAACAACTAAAGAATATATAGATTGGATATGCATCAGTAAGGACTGAATTGATGACTTGAATCAATACTTAGGGATGTAAGTAAGCCAAATAAAGCAGTTGCCATTATATCCAAGGTCCATCTAGTTTGGGTCTTAGAACTCAACTTCCTCAGTGCTATTTATCAGTTATTATGGCCTGTGGTCCCACTGAAGTTGATCACAGAGTCATTTCTACCAGAATATAACTTTCACCAAGTTCTTTGGCAAAAAAAGAAGCAGAGTAATAATGCTAATATCCTTGCATTGGCTGGCAGACTTTTCACTAAGATTGCTTTGGTAAATTCATGGAGGTATATGGCTTGTGAAAAGCAAAAGAATAGAATCTGAAACATTATTTTGTTGAATATAGTTTCAGTTTGCAACAGTTAAGGCTCAGCTAATACCTCTATGTTTCCATTTGCAGAAATTGAACAGGAACAGATGGTGAACACCAGATGTAAGTCTGAAGGCTCATAACAATCCCATTGAAAGATAGTTCGTTTTTGTTGACCTTATAGGATTCAGGAGAGCAAAGAGATGGAGGAAGTTTGGTACCAGTTTACTTACAGGGTGGAGCCTACACCAAGGTGAATTCATGGTAAGAATGTAAGATTGAACTGCAATAATAAAACAGGGTTTGCTTAGGAAGATTTTGGTGAAGGGAGTATAAATGGTGAGCATGAGCTTATATGCACGACGAGACACAAACTTTTAAAACATAATTACCATGACAAGTCATTTGTCGAAATTCCACTCCAAGCGAAGAACGTCAGGGTACCATCCCCGATGTATCATCTCCATCTCCACAATATCCATCAACATAGAAGACCATTACAGCTCACAGACGCCTAAAAACAATGATCAAGTAGCATAAACATATTGTGTTATCAGAAATTCATCCACAGCATAGAAAACCAAACCGTAAGGATTGATCTTCTGGATGTAGTATTCGAAATCCCCCCCCCCCCCCTCAGTTACAATCCTTCATTTGTCTAAATTTCACTCCAAAGGAAGAACTTCAGGGTACCATCCCCGATGTATCGTCTCCATCTCCACAATATACATCAACATAAAAGGCCATTACAACTCACCTACGCCTAAAAACAACGAACAAGTAGCATAAACATATTGTGTTATCACAAATTCATCCACAGCATGAGAAAACCAAACCGTAAGGATTGATCTTATGGATGTAAAAATCGAAATCCCGCCTCAGTTACAAACCCTCATTTGTCTAAATTTCACTCGAAGCGAAGAACTTCAGGGTATCATCCCCAATATGTATCATTTCCAGGTTTACAATATCCATCAACATAGAATTCCATTACAGCTCACCTACACCTAAAAAAATGATCAAGTAGCATAAGCATATTGTGTTATCAGAGATTCATCCACCAGCATGAGAAAACCAAACCGTAAGGATTGATCTTATGGATGTTGTATTCGAAATCCCACCCAGGGGAGGACCTACCCTTTGGCCAAGGTGGGCGACCGCACCCCTTGAAAAAAAAAATAGTGTATATTTTAGGCAAAAAAGCCGACCGCACCCCTTGAATATATGGTTGAACACCTCATCCGCACCCCCAGCAAATAATTTCTGGGTCCGCCACTGATCCCACCTCAGTTAAAAACCCTCATTATCTCCTCTCATCCACATAATGTAAAATATTTGCACATATTCATTTATCTAATGAATCAAAGCAGCAAAAAATATGGTACCAAGTTACAAGGAGATCAAATTTACATTCAAACAAACATACAAATGTACACAATATGCATGAATAAGAATCTTTCATGTACCCACTATAGATCAAGGGTACAGAAAAAAAAATATCTTTCGTCCAACCACAGTGAGATGAAAACTGCTCATTACTCAACCCCGTGAAAAAAAAGGATACATGATATGTTACTATGTTAATTAGCCGAGTTGGATAACATACAAGCAATAAAGATTTTTACCATTGATTAATGGTATGGCATCATCTGCACATAACCATCAACATTAGCAGATTTCTAAGTTACAAGTGAAAACTCATATCCACAAGCCTCTTTTACTTGTAGCTAATTTCAGGACAAAGGATATAAAGAGTCTGTATATCACATTCATTTACAAAAACACACTACATAAAACTCGTATTTAAAGGTTTGATTTTTTTTTTCACTTACTAGTTTTGGCAAGGAGAAGCAGTTCAGTTGAGGCAACAACTTCAGTATTTGCAACAAAGCCACAGGTAAGACTGCCTACTCTTTCTTTGGCTTTCCAAAATGGAAGTACTAATTTGGATATATAACATGTATACATATATAGGTTCATCCCCCTTTTTTGTTTTCTTTCTGGTTTAAATTTTTTTGTATACCCTGCTAGTTTAGCATAGAAGGATCATCTTCTTATAGCATATGTGATGGGAAAAAACCAAAATAAAAGACTTATGTTAAAAGATTTCCTCAAACATAGTCTCAGATGATAAGAATTTGAACCTTAATAGCATTTAGTGATGAAACTCACCAATATGTCACCAACCTTACATTACATGAAGTGATAGAAAATCGCTAACCTTTTGAAACTAATAACATCCATTTGACACTAATTTATGAAGGAGTTTGATCCCCCGTAATCAGGAACAGGTATGGTAGCTTTATGGATTGTATAAGTGTGGTTTTTCTTCCTATGGTTTCATCAACATAGACATCAGTTTCTTAATGGTAGGATTGTAACCCTTTTTTCGTAAAATGAGAACAAAGAAACATGTACATAGCAAATGCAAATGAAAAATATAAGATCTATAAGGACAGTGGCGAAGCTTGAGATTTCCGACCGAGGGGGCGGAAGTCACCGGACCTAAAAAATTCTATAAAACGGAGGGTCGAAAACGTATATACCCAAAATTTTCTATACGAAAACTACATACTCTCCACTACTGAGCGAAAAGTTCGGGGGGTCGGCCGCCCCCTCCCGCCCCTTAAAAGCTTCGCCCATGTATAAGGAAAAGAGTTAGGAATTCAGGGATGGTAAGATATTTGTAACTAAAAACAGTATAGAGCATATAATTAATAATATAGCTATCTATCAAATTGATGTCCTGCAAACTAATAGAGATCATGCAATAAAGCAACATGCTACAGATTAACCCTAACAATGTATCTTTTTGTTGTTGTGAGCACATGAAGAGTGAAGACTAAGGTCCCAGCCAAGATCATGGAATAATTGTTTCCATGTGGTTATGAAGTAGAGACACAAATTAATATGAATACTAGAACCATTAACAAATTTAAATGGGTGTCATTCAGATGGGGATGTTTGGATGGAGTAAGTCCATTCCACATCACATCACATGACATGATGCACCTAGTTGATAGTCCATGATGATACTGAGATAGACAAACAAATAATATCATTAGCCACATGTGAAACATTTGTATGAGAAGCAAACTGCTTTGGAGTTATGCTGAATTGGTTAGATTACTTAGTGTTACATGGAAGCTTTGAAAGATGAGTTCGTGATAAAGGGTATCAAGCAAGTAGTTTCAAGGGAATGACAACCAAGACCGGCATGGGAATATTTATTGAATTTGTGGGGGGTTATGAAAATCGGCGTTGAAAAGAGTTTCGACAATAATCAAGAGGAATCAAGGCCTGTCAAAGAATAAGGCAAACAACATGGACAATAGATTTTGGATGTGAAGTCATCCGTGTTGGAGTTGATGATTCACGCCAATAATCGGAAGGGTTGGGATCAGACTTTTGTGGATCTAAGGGATGACTTCACGAGGGCTCGTAACGTGTTATGTGACAACTTCAAACCTGAGATCCGTGACTTCATAGATATGTATTATGGTCATGAGCGAGATTCTGAAGTTAAGCAAGGAAGTGGAGTAGGAGATATCCGTTTGTCATAAAAGCTCCAAGGAACTAGAAGTTGATGTGAGCATGTGCAAGAAGGCATTAATAAGTGGAGCCAGTCTTACACCTACCATTACAAAGCTTGAGATCCAAAACCTTCATTGCTCTTTGGCAAGAGAGAAGCAAGGCGATTGATGACTTTATATGGAGGATGAAGCATCTGCATTAATACCTAAAGGTGGTGCAAATCATTTACGACACGGTCAGTTTAGATAGTCACGATGTATTTGAATAATATTGCCCAGCATGTGGACATTATACGAGGTACGTGCATCATGAATACTTGGTTTAAGTTTGTGCAAGAGCTGAATAGGAAAATGATATCTTGTGAATACTACTGATGAAGCAAAAAGTCTATTGTTCAAACTCATTATGGGATCATCCAAGAGCATGTGAAAGACTTCACAGCCCTAGCTCTTGAGATCTTCCAAACAAAGATTCCCTTCTCCACTTTCTTGATAGACTATAACCACGGGCAACGCCAAGGATCAAAAGGGTAGAACCTTGCCATGGTGATATGGGTGGCGATGTGAAAGGTTGAAAGAGAAGCAGGGGTGAAATCCGAAATAAAGGAGCTTGAAATCCGCTAAGGAATGTCAATAAGTAGAGTGCCTTATCAACATAACGGTCCACATCGAGCGCTCAATTGTCTGAGTGAAGCTGGCTTGTGAGCAATCGTGTCAAGAACAGGATAGAAGTTTTGTAAAGAGGAGGCGTACATTAAGTATCATAGGAGGATGCCAAAGGAGAATCAAGCACATCAATAGGGATAGATCGTGGGTGAGATATAATAGTACTGCGAAGAAGGCTCAACAAAGACATCTTATTAAAAAAAAGTCAAAGGAGCCTTGGAAGAAAGATCTAAAGTTCTTTATGGGAAATGTACAGAGGCTTCCATGGAAAAGTATGAAAACTTCATGGGAAGGCATGGATCTAGTATAGAGAAATCTAGACTAGGAAGTTTCTAGACTATAAGTAAAGTGGTACAGATAATCAGTGCATCATTTTGCATAAAACACCAGTGAAGAACCTTTGAAAGTAGCTCGATTACAAGTGTAAAGCTATGTTGTAAGAGTTTTCTCAAGCAATACATAGTGTACAGCTATGCAATACATTTTGCATAAAACACCAGTGAAGAACCTTTGAAGAACCTGTGTACTTACTTATATAAACTTGTGATGTTCTTTAATTTCTGCCATCCTACAAGGTTTGAAGTTAGGTTGACCTAGTTGGATTACTAAGTGTCGCACCAAAGACCAAACCTTAGAAAAATGAGTTTGTGACATTAGCTCAGCTATCTTTCTTTTTAATTTGCCTTTTATCCAGAGTTAAAAATTACTTTGTAGTTAAAAGTGCACAAGGCACGCACCTAGGCGCATGTATTTTGATTATCAAAGAGCGACTGAGGCACACACTTTGATTGAGCGCGGCATGTTGGGTTATTTTTTTCCGTTTTGGCCATTAGACCTTCAATAATAAACACTTTTGCACTGGAAGAGAAGAGAGGAGGTAGAAAAGGAGGATAGAGTGTAAAAAACCTTGCAAAGCTAAGCAGATGGAATAGAAAGGAGATGAGTTGTGAGATGGAGTATAGTTATTAGGAGGGAGGCAAAGTTGAGAAATTGGTGGAGGCTTGGAGTTGAGTTATGAGGAGGGAAGCGGAGAGTTGAGTACATGGGGTAGAAAGGAGATGAAGTCAAAGGCTAAAGTGTTTTCATTTATGTGTAAAAAGATTGATGGGATGTTAATACTTTTTGTAGTATAATACACTAATGCAGATAAGATAGAATAAGATAAGAGAAGGGAAGTTGAGATGGTATAGACATGTCAAGGGGAGACAGGTGGCTGGTGACGGCCACTGTTAGAATGATGGAAAGTCTCACTGTGGAGGGGGGAGAAGTTGAGGCAGACCAAAACTAACTTAGGAGCAACGAATTAGGCAGGATTAGTTACTTTTGAACCTCTCTGAAAACATGGTCGAGGATAGAAGTTTGTGGAGACGTAGGGTTAAGGTGAAGGAATTTTAGGATGATGATACAGATTTGTTTTTGATTCTTGCCTTAGGAGCTTAGTTTTTTAGTTTAATTATGTGGTCTTTGTGTGTTATCATTTGCATGCGTGTCTATATGATGCGTCATTTATCCCTTATACATTTTCACCAATTTCCTATTTTTGTTACCTTACTAAGGTTATTTATAGCAATTCTTGTTTTTGGGTTAGGTCGAGTTCTTTGAGTACCTATGTATATTCTAATTGGACTTCCATGCGTGTATATGATTTCGGAGTTGGGGGTCTCACCAGAACCAGCCACTCTATCCATTGGGATAGAGATAAGGCTTGCCGCTACATCCCACCATCCTCATACCCCACCAATAGCTTAGCTATGGATGGGATTGTACTAGGTACGGTTGTTGTTGTAGTACTAAGGTAGAAAGCTAATGGTGTGTGTAGGCTGTGAGGAAAGACAGTACAGAGTGTACATTGATACAACAACTGTATGGTATGCAAAGGCTGCATCAATAGCATATTTTGTTTATTGTTAGATTATTAATTTTTTATTATTAATACCTTTATTTTTTTATTTTTTTTTATTTTCTATGCCTGCTAAGGGTGTTTGGAATTGCTTATTTAACTCAAAAAGTGTTTTTTTGTTAAAAGTGTTTATTGACTTATAACTTTTTCAAAAGTAGTTTTTAGAAAAGTGTTTGGATTAATTTTTGTGGTGAGAAAAGTAAAACGCCCAAGAAGGATAGGGTAAGTTTCCATGTTTGGTTGCTATTTTAAAGGGTGGGGATAAATTGGTAATTTTGTGTTTAAAAAGATATTTAAAAAACGAGATGTTAATGACTTTTGAGAAACAACTTTTTACTTCTTTTCAAAAAGCCAATATATAAAACACTTTTAGCAATGTCAAAACACTTTTTAACTTCACTAAGTCAATTAAGTCATTTCTAAACTCAATCCCAAATTGTTTTGATTGTTTCCTAGTATAGTATTTGTCTTGGGCGTGCACTTTTCTTGTGCCTTGTACCTAGACGACAAGCAGACCTTTGCGCCTTTGACTACCTAGAAAAGTTACAACAACTATACCCAGTAAATCCCACAAATAGGCAAGCTACTTGTAAGGTATGAGTAGGGTGGGATGTAGACAAACCTTACCTCTATCTCTAGAGATAGAGAGGCTGCTTCCAGAGAGACTCTCGGCTCAACAAGAGATAGTAGACCAAAACACATACCCAAAAAGTATATAAATAGGAAGTTACCAATATCCAAGGAGGCAATGAGAGAGTAACATAGTAAAATTTTAGAACATGTATAACATCACCCAACATACATACATACATACATACATACATACATACATACATAGATACATACATACATACATAAAAACAGGAAGATAATCACCTGTAAAGTCAAAACTAAGCCCTAGGACACAACTAAAACCCTACTGGACTCTTCCCTATAAATCCTTAGCCATAATCTTCTGCCTCCACGAAGACCTATTTTGGACCATGTCCTCAGAAAGGTGCAACTCTAGTAAATAATTCCTAATACACTCATCCCATGTCAGTTTGAGTCTGCCTCTACCCCTCATCCCCTCCACAATGTGGGTTTTGACGCTCTAAGTGGCGCCGTCATTTGCCTCCGCTTCACATGCCCAAACCATCTCAATCACCCCTCCTTAATCTTATCAGATATACTAGCCACTCCTAGCTTATTTCTAAAAACCTCATTTCTTATCCGGTATAACCTCGTGTTTCCACACATCCACCTCAGCATCCTCATCTTTGCCACCTCCATCTTGCGCGTTTGTCTCTATTATGTCTCTATGCTAAGTAATTGTCTTTTCTTATTTTTAATTTTTATCCTACAAGACCAAGTATCTCATATACCAATAGAAACCATCCAACCACTGTGTGCAAAAAAGATTTCCCACTCACCCATGTTCTTCCTCCAGAAATTCTTCTATCTTTAGATTTGTTTTAGATTACATTTTGACCATTCAATTAGGTACACACAGTTTCAACTGCCTAAATACGTATAGAAAGTGTAGGTCAACCAGAGCGTTGGAGCCAATGCAGGACTAAACACAATATCAGAGAAAACTAAATCCTTATATAACTAGAGGAATAACAATGCACCATAAACATTAATACTGAATATTAATAAGGAAACTACAAATTATTATTGATGTTGGTATACAAGTGTATGTAGCATTTGGATTATGTTCAAGATCCCATAAAAGAACCTTATATGTGCACATTTGGATTATATCAAGTAGTGTGTCTAACAGGTCAAGAATGAGAAAGTGTATACTGTTATAAATTTGTAAACTATAGAGCAGAGTTAATAAACTTTAAAAGTTTACCTCTTCATCAGCTTAATATGGTCTTATATTTATTCGTACCCACTTGCACCATTCTTGCAGGCAGCTGTTAGGAGAAGACCTTTCTGGTATGAATGTCAATGATCTGCACAAGCTGGAAAGCAAACTGGAAATGAGTCTCAAAGGTGTCAGAACAAAAAAGGTACCCATTTTTCATGTTATTGTCATCCAAAGTAAAAGAATCAACTGTTATGAGAAGAAAGGAAGGTATAGATCTGTATTTCGAAACAAAACATGTTCAAATCACTCAAAAAAGTAAGTTAATATGGATAGCGAACCAATGATGCTAAGGACACTTATTTCATGCTGCAGGAACAAATCTTAACGGATGAAATAAAGGAAATACACCGCAAGGTACAAGAGCAACACAACTTGTTCAAAACTTATAAATTATGCATGAAATAGGTTCTAATTATGATTATTGCAGGGGAGTCGCATCGCTGAAGAAAATAACGAACTGCACAAGAAAGTAAACCTCCTGCTACAAGAAAATGCAGATCTGCAGAAGAAGGTTCTTCTCAACAACAATCTTTCAAAGTAAAATAATCGCATTCTTATCACCAATAAACATAAATTATCATCCCCACAGGTTTACGGATCCACACACATGCATCACGATGATAACGAGCTGCACACACCCATAAGCCTCCAGCTAAGCCCACCACAACCACTGAGAACCTACTTACCAACCGAAACCATGAAACTCGGGTAAGTAACTTGCACCACTAATAGACCACACTACGACTTTATTCATATTGTTTTTATGTATATAACTATGTTAACATACATTTCAGGTTACAGTTAAACTCAAAACCAAGCTAAAAGGTATTTATTACCGTTGGTATGATGTATTCTTCTGAATAATATGTTGTGAAAGAATCAACCGTATACGAGTTATATGGTGATTTTTTGGTATTGATTTTAAGGTGTAAAGTGGTAATAATAATCAGAAGTATAGGAAGATGTGTGATTGTAGATGTACCAGATTTTAATTTGATACACTGTTGAGAGTGATTAGGTATGTGTTGTGATGTTTATTAGCAATGTAAAGATTTTTAAACTACAAGTGATTGTTCTAGAACATGCATTCCAATATAACCTGTAAACTTTTGCAATAATGAAATGTTTCACGATACAGTTAACCTAAAATAAAACTCATCGTGCATACATACATTTGATCACATGATTAAAGTGGCTCATAATAAGAAAAATGCGAGAAAGAAAGAAGGAAAACCTAAATTGTATGATCCAAGAGTTGTGGATTGAAGCATTGTGAGGTTGGGAGAGATATGAGGCGCTGCTGTTTCAGGACCCTTCATAGGTCGAATAGCAGAGAGCGGTGGCGCGTATTGTACACGACGAACAGAGTGGTCGAATAGCAAAGAACGGCGGCGCGTATGCTACACGACGTACCTTAGTGTTCGTTAGTTCATACTTTGGTGATGAACTTTATAACTTTTTCGAAGTTTGAGGGTTTTTAGGTCAAACCTCAAATAAACCGTTATGTTTGTAATCGAAACCGGGCGTTTGGTTCCCGGAATGATTTGGAATTGGAATTGGAATTGGAATTTGTACAGGAATTAAAATTTGAAGGAATTGGATTTGGAATTTAAACATTCCAATTGGAATTGGAAATTGTTGGAATTGGAAATTGTTGGAATTGGAATTGGAATTGGAATTGGAAAAAAAAAAAAAAAAGAAAAAAAAGAAATTGTTGGAATTGGAATCTCAATTCCATTATTGTTGTGTTTGGTTGTCAAATGAATTGGAATCCATCACCCCGTAACACACAACCACCGGTTCCGGTCGAAACGGAACGGGTCGAAACGATTCGTGTCGAAACGGAACGGGTCGAAACAATTCGTGTCGAAACGGTTCAAGTTGAAGCGGTTCGATTCGAAACGGTACGGGTCGAAACGGTTCGCGTCGAAACGGTACCCGTCGAAACGGTAGGCGTCGAAACGGTTCACGTCGAAACGGTACGGGTCGAAAGGTTACGGCTCGAAACGTTGGTTCGAAACGGTACGGGTCGAAATGGTTCGATTCGAAACGATATGGGTCGAAACGGTACGGGTCGAGATGGTTCGATTCGAAACGATATGGGTCGAAACGGTACGGGTCGAAACGGTTCACGTCGAAACGGTACAGGTCAAAACGGTTCGCGTCGAAACGGTTCGGATCTAAACCAGTATGGGTCGAAATGGTACGGGTCGAAACGGTCGAAGATTCCAATGAATTTACTTTAATTCCTTCACATATAGGAAGGATTTTGAATTTCTTTAGTTAAAGGAATTTGAAGGAATTCATGCCTAATTCCAATTCCATTGTCAACTAAATACATGAAGATTGGAATTTGGATTCCAATTCCATCAAATTCTATGAACTAAACATCTTAAGAGATGGAATTCAAATTCCAATTCCCTTAAATTTTCAAATTCCAATTCTCTTAAATTTCATTGAATTCCTGCAAACCAAAAGCCCCCTAAGGGTTAACGGGGTGTAAAGCGGGGACAACTGGCAATTACCGTTTATCGTGCGGTAAACACAATGGAACGGGAAGGAGTCACCGTTTGTGCCATGTTGCTTTTTTCGACTATTGGGATGTCAAACGGGAGTGGAGAGGGAGAGCGGAGCACCCCTTACGGTTTGAGAGCAAAATGGGGAGTGAGAGGAGAGTTGACATGGCAAAGTATGATTGATTGAGGCAGTGGCGGCGACAATGTATAAGGAGGGGTAGCCCGGGCTACCCCTCAAGTCTGTCTTGGTAGTGTAAAAATACCCTTCAACTCCGGTTACGTAGTGTAAAATTTTTATCTTTTACTACAAAGGATACTTCTAATCCTCAAAAAAATGTGCTAACTCTGCCACTAAATTGGGGTGGAGTGGGGACTACTCCACTTGAGTGGAGTGCCCCTTACACCTTAACGGATTACTTGTAGTTTAGTTTCTCAATTTGGGACTTACACCTTAATGGATTACTTGTAGTTTAGTTTCTCAATTTGGGACTATCGGGTAGGCATATTTGCAAGTTGACCAACCCTCTTCGTATTTGGATGTTGACCCGTATTTGGAATTACTTGATTTTCTGAAATCAACAATAATAAAATATTGAGATTACAAAAACATAAGCATGGAGGAATATATATGAAGAAACTACAACAAAACCTATTTCCCCAACTATCTCTCTACAAAATTACCTTTATGTTGATTATCATATGAATTTGTTAACAACTAGCAATAAAAAAAACATAAAAACAGTCAATTTTTAGGATGAAGTTGTCCTATAAAAACTTGTTTTAATTTACGTGCCCACATAAAGGAGTATTAACCATAGCTTGAAAACGGCAAAATTTAAAGTTTCACCATCAAGAACAAAATATCTTCTCTAACAGATTGTTGTAACAATGTTATCATTCTTAGTTTATTAGAGTGTTCCTTTTTATCTTTATCTGGAAAAGCTTTAATTTCAAGTAATTCCTTTTTAGCGTTTATCGGCTTTTCATATTCCAATGTTAACATAATCCAGCTATCATAAGCGTATGCCTTCACCCAGTTTTCAAATCTAGTGCTTCACCAATGATAATCTTCGATATTCATTAATTTTGGTGGCTTTTGATGATTTCCCGTAAACATTATCATAGTTCAAACTCTCGGAAATAACATTTGAAGCAGTCTTTGTCACGGGTGTTTCTTCGGTTGTGAATGCATTGTAAAATGTGTTGTAGAATTCTTCAGTCATGATCTTGAAAATTTGAATAACCTGCAAACACACAATACCACTTGATTCAGCTTTGAAAATTAAACCAACACAAGATCTCGGTTCGTACGAACATGGAATGGTTTACTGGGTTCGTACAAACGAACACTAAAAAATAATTTGATTATAAATCCCGGTTAGTACGAAGCTACCTCTTGGGTTTGTACGAATGCATAATAAAGACAATTTGATAATAGATCTTGGTTCGTACGAAGGCACCCTCTGGGTTCGTACGAATGGATAATCTCTAGGTTCGTACTAACTCAGTTCCGTAATGAACAGCCTTCAAACTTCATATTTTTCATTAATTTGATCATGATTTTGTATGAATTTTGATCTGAAACTTTGTAGGATTGATTAAAACTGCTTTTCACACAACATATCTGAAATTTAGCCAATTTAACCGTGAAATCTTGTAGATCTGAGTTTAAAGTTCAAAAAGAATGAGTAGAAGAAGATGTCTTCAATCCGTGCAATCAATCACCCGCTCTGATACCACTTGTGGATTCGCCCTGAGGATCGAATCTTCAACCGTTGAATGCGTAAAACACGTATCTTGTGCGGAATCCAAGTACGTGTGTATATTGAACACAAAGATGTAATTAAATGTTTATTTCTATTGATTATAGAACGTTACAAAACCACGAAATCAAACTGACAGAGTTTCCCCTCTAACTCAGCAAAGTTACAAATGAACAAGACCCTACACTCATATATATAGGAACAGTGCCTTCATACGAAGCAGCCTACGGACGGACTCGGTTCATACGAACCGACTCCCTTCGTACGAACCTGCTATGGTGACTCCCTCGTATGAACTAGCTTCAATACACATGAACTTTATATTTTACTATGTTCAGCACCAGTCTTGATTCATCTGAATAAGCTATGATATGTGATTGACGGAAGCGATAGACATATGCACTCACAGACATGATTGATTTAGAACTTTTTTTAAGAAAAAAAATATATTTTTAAGCATAACATATATTTTAAAATTTCATTTAGCTATATATACATTCACATACCTCACAAGTGATCACTCAACACTTGGCCAAAGATGTATAAAGGGAAACGCTCGGTCCCGGTACGGAACTTACTCCTACCATATGCTTGTCAAGCAATCAAATCTCCTCCTTTTTAATTTAATCCTTGTACATATCAAGAGGACTTTGAAGGGGTAGGCTTTTGGTTAAGGGTATGGTAGTTTTATTTAAAAGTGGCTAAAGGCGTAAAATGTCGGTTTTCTTTTGAAAATTTATTTGTGACTTTATAAACTAAATAAGTGCTTATAAGCAATAGATTTGCTTATTTATTTTGAGGAAATATAGAGATTTTTTTTATATAAAATAAAGTCACATGCTTTTGCGTTTTTTTCAAAAGAACCGAATTTTACTAAAATAAAAGGTGTAAAAATAAAAAGATGGTTTTTGGGTGATGATGTTTTGGGGGTTTTGAAATGAAATGTTTAGGCTCAAAGGGATTGACTAAGGGGAGTTTTTATGGGAGATAAAAATAGAAAATTAAGGTTGAAATGAAAGAGGGTTTAAAAATCTTAATGCCTCAATCATATACATACTTAGATTAGTCGGTAAGGACCAAGAATGTATTGTCTTGGCAAGTTCTAGATTTGTAAGAACCGTGCGGGCTACTCACACAAGAAATGAAAGATGAGCATTTAGTATAGATATGATATTGGATGCTCGTTAAAGGCTCCAAACTCACAATTTTGTGGAAAAGGGTAAAAATGTGAAAATATATATACAATCAAATTTTAAAAATTTGTCATGCCTTTTGTATGAATTTTTCTTATGTGGTTCTTTTTATCACGGCGCCATCGATTTTAAATTTGTAAAAAATTGAACTTTTTAGAACTTGGTTTTCTAACTTAAACTATAAACAAGAAAAAACAAACCCAAAATTCTTTTGAAAAAGATTTGGGGTGTTTTAGCGGTTCCAAGTCGAGTTTTGTGAAAGGCTCGTTTTAGGACAAACAATTTCAAGTTATTCAACCCCCCCCCCCCCACTTAAATTACACATTGTCCTCAATGTGTCCAAAATTGGTTAGATTAATTAAATGTGTAAAATATGAGTTAAAAACAACAAATTTTTCAAAAACAGGCACTAGACACGGCCCCGTATGTGAGAGCCACGACCCCGTGTCAAAAGTGCCAGTAACGAAATTTTCCAGAAGACAAACACGGGGGCGTGCCTATGGGGCACGACCCCTTGTCAAGGTTCCAAAATCAAAATTGTTTCAGCAGACTTGGGGCACGGGGGCGTGTTTACCTCACACGGCCCCGTGCTGCACTTACTGATTTGAAGATTTTCATTCGGGAGTTGTCTGTATTCATGCATTGGGTGCTGGTTCAACATCCTTTGGCCTTTCTCATCATTTTTGCACACTTTCTTTTTTCATTACACCAAATTCATTTCATTTCATTCATAAAAAGAGAAAAAATACAAGAAAAATTAAAATGTAGATAGATAGATGCTTGATGGATGCCCTACGAGATTTTATTTAACCCTTAATAGCTTTTCCCTAGATCTTCAGTGGGCTTCAAGCTATTCTCCGGACATACACTTTTAGAGGTCGTTGAGCCTTTCCTCTATCTCCCTTGGTAGGAAGATAAATGGTTCCTCGTCGACCTCCTCTTGAGGCAGGGGAGTGGGATTTATCAGAACCTCGAAGTAAGCATTGATTGGAGGCTCCGGTGGTATCTCGTCCCGTCCGGTGGGGTGAATGACCTCGTTGACAAGGTTCCAGTCTTCATGAGGCCAGATTGGCTCCATTGGGGGCACAACCAAAATGTTCAACTTTTGGTGAAGAAGGTTGATCTCCCTAAAACTATCTTCTAGGGCCATGGTGAGGTAGCTCACTCGGTCGATTAGGACTTCCTCCATCGCGGTCATTTATTCGATGGATTCTCTCAAAGCACTCACGTATTAGACAAGAGTGGCCTCTAGAGAGAATTGGTGTGTGTTTCTGTGACATGATTTTATTGATATTTTGAGCCCATTTTACGCATTAGTCAAGTTTTAAATTTATAAAACACGATATTATACTAACACTAAACACACACATGGGCAAGTGCACCATCGTGAGCGTAGTATAGTGTTGGTGAGATACCAAGGTCGTCCAAAGACACAAGAGCTTTTAATACCGGTTTATCCTCAACGTCTAATCAATCTAATTTTTTTTTGGGAAAAGTTCTGAAACATAAAAATAAAACTAAAAGTGAAAAGATAAATAAAAATAAAAACAGATAGACAAGATAGAATCACTTGGATCAGACTCATATTTAATGTATCATTTGATAATTTTCGCACTTTCGGACTTTTTAGGAGATTCTTTTAGTTATAGTAGTAGGCCCCTCTTTTGAATGTGACGTTACCCTCAACCCAGTGGTTTGAGTCAGCAGGGATACAATCTGAAAGGGTCGGAATATTGAAAGACAATTAAGTAAGTTATTAATGCGAAAAGTGGTAGGCCCCTCTTTTGAAGGTGATGTTACCCTCGGCCAAAATGGTTTAAGTCAGTAAGGATACAATCCCAAGAAGCCAGTTTAAAGTATTAATAGTAGTTTACATATGAGGGGTTCAAGCTATTCGCACCCCCGCCATCCAAAACCATTGGGTATTGAAGGAGGTCCTAGTAAGCTTGAACCAGGTCCTCGCAGTATCTATACACTGAACGAGACAAGAACTTTACCAAACCATCCCCCTAACCCCCTTCCAGGTAGTTAACGCGCTTTATTAGATCGTAAAGACACGAATGATGACATCATTTACTTTATATAGACAGTAAAGTAACCTCAAGACACCATGAAGAAATGACAAAAAAAATTCACCTTCAACATAAGAAACTAGTTATTAAAGTCATTAATACAAACCCAAATAAAAAGTGCCGAAAGATTAAAAATCAAAAGTAATACATAAAAGACTTGTCTTCACCAAGTGATGTAAGAGGCTTAGCCAAACATGGCCTTTGATTGGCAAGAACTCTTACAATCAACCTTGGATCCCGAGACTACTACATACTCTAAAGATGGATGATGGATGATGGTGGTGGGTGTTGGTGTTGTAGTGGTGGTGGTGGAGTGGTGGCAAAATGGGAGAATAATGGTTTGCCAAGGGATGCTTTTCAAGTGAACCAAGCACCCCTATTTATAGTTAAATCAGAGCCCTGACCACGGCCCCGTGCCCGCTGAGCACGGCCCCGTGGTCACTCCTTTCTCTTCCTTCATTAATTGCAGCTGTCAGCAGAGGGCCCCAACCGCCCCCGTGGCCAACTCTTGGCTGTACTATCAAGATTCTACAAATCTTAGAGTTGATCACGCCTTGTGGTGGGTTGGGCACGGCCCCGTGGTGGGCGTAGAAGCTTCTGCAGGCTTTGTGTTCTTGTATCAGGGTTGACCACGCCACGTGGTGAGCTGGGCACGGCCCCGTGGTCAGCTTCTGTCTTCTTGTTTTTGCTTGGGGTGTTGTTGTCGAGGGGTTAGGCATGTCACGTTGTTCCTTCTTCTTGTATTTATGTTGGTATTTGGCTGCTTATTTGTTCCTTTTATTCTTTTAAGCTCATTTGGTCCTGTAAATTCAAAAGAAAGAAAGAAACGCGTTTTTTCCAACATCAGTACTAAAAAGGGTTGGTTTTATGCCTTTATTGATGTAATTTATATGTTGCATTTTGTACACATCAAATACCCCCACACTTGAATCTTTGCTTGTCCTCAAGCAAAACTCTTTAATATGTGACTTATACACCCAAATGGAAGAGGTAGAGAAGAAGTTTGTGGCTCATCTTGAGTGTCGGGAATCCAAGATCTTTATTAAGTTTTTTATTTTTATTTTATTTACAATCCTATTCGTCGTGATTTATTTAGAACACTTATAAGAAAAATTATTTATTTGGGCATAACATGCCTCTTTAAAATTGTATTTATATACAAGTTCACGTACCTCACGGGTGATCACTCAACACTCGGTCGAAGATGTATTTTTGTGATAACACTCGATTCCGGCATGGAACTTACTTCTACCATATGCTTGCCAAGTGATCAAACCTCCTCCTTTTTAACTATAAACCTTCGTAAATATCAAGAGGACATTGGGAAGGGTTAGGCTTGGGCTAAGGGTAGGTGGTTTTTAGTTAGTGGTTAGTAAAATGGCGAAAAGCGTAAAAAGCGTCGGCTGTCGTAAAACTTTTTATTTTTGTGACATTTATTCAAACTAAACATATTCAAACAAGGATTCTTTGAGGAACTTGTTTGTTTATTGCAAAACTTTCATATTTTTTTCATGTCACAAGATAACCGAGCTTTTTACTAAAACAAAAGGGTTTAATAAGTAAAAGGGTTTTGGTGGGTAATGGGTGTTTATTTTTCGGGTTTTGAAACGAAAATGTTTAGGCTCAAAGGGGTTAACTAGGGGGATTTTGGGTAGGTGATAAAAAGGAGAAAAATAATGGTTTTGAAAGGAAAATGGGTTAGTCCCAATGCCTCTATCATTTACTTACTTGGGTTCAAGTTGGTAAGGACCGGGAATGTATCGTCTTGGCAAGTTCTAGAGTCGTAAGAACCAAGCGGCTGTTCACACAAGAAACGAAAATGAGCATTTAGTTTAAAGATGTATGCAAGTATGCTCAATAAAGGCTCAAAACTCACTTATTGTGGGAATGGGTTTATAATGCGATCAAGTATATATAATCAAATTTTAAAAAGATTTGTCATGCCTTTTCATAATTTTCTTATTTGGTTCTTTTTAGAACTTGTTATTCCCGAATTAAACCAAAATAAGTAAAAAAATAAATAGTTTTGAAAAAAAAATTGGGGTGATTAGCGGTTCCAATAGAGTTTTGTGTAAGGCTTGTTTATTAGGACTTGCAAGATTCAAGGTTTTAGCATCCCCCCCCCCCACTTAAATTACACATTGTCATCAATGTGTCCAAAAATAAGTTTTTCGGTTGATTAAAATGTGTAAAAGTGGATTAAAAACAAGATTTTATGTTACTGGGCAGTTGAACACGGGGTGTGGTGGGCTGACCATGGCCCCATGATCAGACTAACAGTAACAGAAAGTTACAGAAGACTGACCATGGGGGGTGCCCAGTGGACATGGACCGTGGTCAGTTACCTGTTAGAAATATTTTCTGCAGAACCCTGGGCACGGGGGCGTGTTATGTGGCCACGGCCCCATGCTGCACATGCTGTAATGCTGGAAATTTGTCGGGAGGCTCCTATTTACGTGCATGGGGTCCCTTTTTCAACGTCCCTTTGCCATCTCCAATCCTTTTTTGAGTGTTTATTATCCCTACTAATTTATAAACTTAAAAATAAAAGCATTAACTAAGAACTAAACTAAATCTTAAACATGATTTCCCTTTCAAAATAGCCATACTATTGAAAGTTGAACAAGTATGTTTAAGTAAACTACTTTTATTAATTTATAATCCATGGAATGCCTCCATGGTGAGCCATGTTTATAAGGGTCATTGGCTAGACCCATCGTATCGGTTGGTTCTGGCTCATCTTCAATTAGGGGGTCGTCATTGCCAATTAGATATTTCATTGATTGGTCAAGATCGACATACCTTTTGTCGGCCCCAATTAAATTGGTAGGTTGTTTTGCTTCCGGGTGGTCAAGGCTTGATGGGTTTTCATAAAAGATTGTCCTAACACAAGTGGAGCATCATTAAAAATGATGAAGTCGGTTGGGACTGTCGTTTGATTCGTTTGCACTAACACGCCCTCAATCACTCCCGTTGTTTTTATTATTTTTCGATTAGAAAGAAAAATGGGAATTTGAAGTGGAGAAAAATCACTAATACTTAATTTTTCGAAAATGTAGTTTGACATTATATTAACACAAAGATCTTTATCAATTGTAATATTACTAATAAAGGTGTTTTGAAAGAAACATGGAACCGGTATAATGTTAATTTCAAATGATCATCTTTTATTAGTGTAGTTTGATCATTTGTTAATTTAATGCTTACCATTTTGTTAACTTTAGTGTTAGCGTTTAACTCTTTTAAAAACTTGGCATGAGTAGGTACCAAACAATGATTTTCGAAAGAAGGTGGTTGATGTGTGTCGGTGTGTATATATTTTTTATGTATTTTTAGCCCTTTTTAACACTTTAGTCAAGTTTTAAATTTATAAATACGATATTTTACAAACACTAAACACACAAATGGGCAAGTGCACCCATCGTGAGCGTAGTATAGCGTTGGAAAGATACCGAGGTCGTCCAAGGACACAAGAGCTTTTAGTACCGGTTTATCCTCAACGTCTAATCAAATCAAAATTTTAGAAAAAGGTTTAAACATGAAAATAAAAACTAAAAATGTTGTAAATAAAAATAAAAATAAAACAGATAGACAAGATGAATCACTTGGATCCGACTCGCCCTAAGTGTAACCTTTGATGTTTTTCGTACTTTTGCACTTTTTAAGAGATTATCTTAGTTGTAGTAGTAGGCCCCTCTTTTGAAGGTGATGTTACCCTCAACCAGTAGTTTGAGTCAGCAAGGATACAATCCTAAAGGGTTGGAATATTGAAAGATAATTAATTAAGTTATTAATGCGTAATGTGGTAGGCCCCTCTTTTGAAGGTGACGTTACCCTCGGCTAAGTGGTTTAAGTCAGCAGGGATACAATCCCAAGTAGCCGGGTTAATGTTTTAATAGTAGTTTACATATGAGGGGATCAAGCCATTCGCACCCCCGCCATCCAATACCAGTGGCTATTGAAGGAGGTCCTAGTAAGCTTGACCCAGGTCCTTGCATGATCTATACATTGAACAAGGCAAGAACCTTACCAAACCATTCCCTTAACCCCTGACCAGGTAGCCAACATATCTCTATATAGACCGTAGAGATATGAATGGTGTAAATCTTTTATTTTATATAGACAGTAAAATAACGCCAAGACACCACGGACAAATGATAAGGAAGTTTCACCTTCAACATAAGAAACTAATTATTAAAGTCATTAATACAAAACCAAATAAAAAGTGCGAAAAGATTAAAAAACAAAAGTGTTACACTAAATGCTTGTCTTCACCAAGTGATGTAAGAGATTTAGGCAAACATGGCCTTTGATTGTCAAGAACTCTTACTATCAATCTTGGATCTCGATATTACTACACACACTCTATGATGGATGATGGATGATGGTGGTGGATGTGGGTGTTGTGATGGTGGTGGAATGTGGGTGAAGTGGGAGAGAGGTGGTTTGTCAAGGGATACCTTTGAAGTGAACCAAGCACCTCTATTTATAGCCTACACAGAAGCCCGGACACGGCCTCGTGTCCATTGGGCACGGCCCCGTGTCTAACCACTTTCTCTTTCTTCACTAAATGCAGTTTGTTTGCATTAGTTGACCACGCCCCCGTGTCCGCTGGGCACGGCCCCGTGTGCAGAAGCGTATCTGTACTATCAAGATTTGCTCAAACAAAGTTTTTGTTTTTTTTATAAGGAACGTCACATGAAGACCGAGCTTTTTACTAAAATAAAGGGTTTAAAATGAAAAAGGGTTTTTGGTGGGTAAAGGGTGTTTGTTTTGTGGGTTAAGGAATGAAAAGGTTTAGGCTCAAAAGGGTTAACTAGGGGGATTTTGGGTAGGTGGTAAAAAAAAAAGAAAAATAATGGTGTTGAAAGAAAAAGGGTTAGTCCTAATGCCTCCATCATTTACTTACTTGGGTTTAAGTTGGTAAGGACCGGGAATGTATCGACATGGGAAGTTCTAGAGTCGTAAGAAACCAAGCGGCTATTCACACAAGAAACGAAAAATGAGCATTTAGTTTAAAGATGTGTATTTATATGCTCAATCAAAGGCTCAAAACTCATTTTTTGTGGCAATGGGTTTTTAATGTGATCAAATATATATAATCAAATTTTAACTAGATTTGTCATGCCGTTTCATAATTTTCTTATGTTGGTTCTTTTTATCACGACGCTATCGGTTGTAAATTCGAAAAAAAATATAACCTTTTTAGAACTTGTTATTCCCAATTTAAACCAAGACAAGTAAAAAAATGGAAAGTTTTTTGAAAAAATTGGGGTGTTTAGCGGTTCCAATAGAGTTTTGTGTAATGCTTGTAATTAGGACTTGCAAAATTCAAGGTTTTAGCATTCCCCCCACACTTGAATTACACATTGTCCTCAATGTGTCCCAAAAATAAGTTTTTAGGTTGATTGAATGTGTAAATGTAACACCCCAAAAATATGTGATTTAATTATGTTACCCAAAATGTCGAGTCATGTTATATTTAACCTAGTTAAGTATATATGTTAGTAACTTGTTTAGAAGGAAGGTTATATGACAAATAAACAATCTAAGTAATTGAGGGACTAAACTTGTTAAAAAGGGATGGAAGTTTTAGTAAAAATAAATAAATAAAAATAAAATACAATCACACACATCTCTGTGATGTGTGGATCGACCAGAGCAAAGAGCCAAAGGGGACAAACCCTAACTTCATGAAATTCTCAAAATTGAAAGGGAATTAAGAGCCCAAATGGATGCATGAACTCAAAATTTGAATAATCTGAGCTTGTTTAACGATTGGTAAGTAGAAATTTCTGATTTGAATGATTTGTAGAAAGTGGGTTTTAACCCAATCATGAAATTATGTGTATATCTCATGTAATTGAGAGTTAGGGTTTCATTGTAGTTGAGATTATTGTTGATTTCAGACTTGTTGGAATGATTTAAGTGTAATACCCAATTGTTGTGAAGGAATCTTAAACATAATGCTTTGCATGTATGCCATTAGATGAAAATTGATACATGACCTTGAATTGATATAGAGAAAATAGATGAGATAAGGTAGGATGAAAGAAAGATATGAACTTGGTTGATTCTTGTTAGACTAGAAAGTGAACAAGTAGGATCATGCTTTGAACACTTGTACCTTATGCTTTGTTAAGGATACACACGCCAAGTGTTTGACAAAATGCCTCAATGAAAATGTTAGTCTTGTAAACCATAAACTTTATGTGAATTGAATATGTTTATGAAGCATGAGTAAATTGAATGATGTTTTATCGATTGGTATGCGTAATTGAGTATGAAACATAAATTAAAAGAATGAATGGTTATGTGTAGGCGTTAAGGAAGAAAGTTCGAGTCAAGTGAAGCAACAAGGGAATCAAGACCGAGGTACGCTACTTGTACAATTATAATTTTATTATATTGTTGATTTAGCATAAAATGTGTCGAATTGATTTGAGAATGAAAAAGTAATTGTGTGGACCCTTTTTTGAACGGGTCAAAGTTTAGAATGTAAGAATGAAAGGAATGGTATGAAGTCCCATTTGGAACGTACTTGTGTGCAAGAATGAATGTATTTAGTAAATTGCAAGCTCGCGGGTGTCATATTGACCATAAATCCGTGGACTGAAATCTTGAATTAAAGGAAAGGATTTTAGTTCTAACTAAGTTCATTTGTGGTGGCATTGTAGGTAAATCTCAAGTTTAGCTATCAAGCTTCGCCCGGTTCGAACACACTTCAAGCTCGTCATGCGTTCCGCAACTTTTGTAAAGAGGACAATGTTAATATGTTTTCTCTTTAGTTATGTCTAGTAGTTAAAAACTTACGTTTTATCTTGTTTGCCTTTTTAAACTTAGTCGGTTGTAAGTGTCTTAGCATGATGGTTTCGTATGTGAAACCAAGATCCGTTTTGATGTAGTACATTAAGTCTTTTGAAACGTAGCGTATGTTAAATGTTATTTTGAATATGAAAAACAGGGGACCGCTCCTTTTACAAACGGGTCATGCCCAAATTTTGTTAGAAAAGTACGTTGTTATTTAAATAATTTAAAAGAAAAAAATTATGGGCGTTACAAGTTGGTATCAGAGCTTAGGTTTGAGGGATTCAAGCATCAAGTGCTTGAACTCAAACCGAAAGCTCATGTGAAGTGTGTGTTCGATCCGCGGCATGAAGCAAGTAAGTACCTTTAAAGTTTGAGTTTTGCATTATGAATAACTTAGTTAAGGGATTGTTATGGGATGATGTGGAAAAGCGTGGGATGAAATGGGTCAGTTTTGGTTAAAGCGAGACGGAAAAATGGCTGCAAAATATGAAAAATCGACCATAGCATGTTGGGCGCCACCGTAAGCTACGGTGGTTACCGTAACTTACGGTAGCCCCTGGGAACATTTGGCCACCGTAAATCAGTAGGGTTGCACCGTAAGAAAAAGACGCCACCGTAAGTTACGGTAGCCACCGTAACTTACGGTGGAGACCATTTTCAGCCTACTTCAGTTGTGATGTTCTGTTTGATGATTTCTATCATACGGGGAGTATTGAAAACCCTTTAGTAAGATTATAAAGAATGATAATATGTATGAATGTTGAGCTTTCAAAGGAAGCTATGTACTATTAGTATGATTATGTGATGGAAAGAATGAATGAGTGCTTGAAATAAAGAATGATGTTTATGTGTAGATGGCGGATACGAATGAGAATGAAGCAACACAACAGGAACAACTGAAAACTATGATTTCAGAAGAGATTGGAAAGGCAATGCAGGCAAATATTCCCCGTTTAGCTCAAGAAGTGGAAGGTCATGTATTGGAAGTGGTGGAAACGATGATGGCGAGTAAGATGGATGAGTTGAAGGGAATGATCGGAGAAATGCAAGGAAAGAAAGGGGCTCGCAAATGCACTTACAAAGAATTTATGGCGTGCAACCCATTACCCTTCAAAGGAGAAATTGATCCTACGGCACCGTGTCTAGAAGTTGCTTATGAATTTTTGTCTATTTTTAAGAAATTTATACGGATCGGGTGGTTCCTTACTGGATGGAACAACACCGAAGTGCCTGAGATGCCTTAGTTGCCCTAGATTTAGACGAGAACGCAAGAGGTTATCAGAAAGGGTGATTCCTATGCTAAATGTAGGTAGACAAGTCCAACCCTTTTCCGAGCTCTCGTTAAAGAAGGTGTATGTCGAATCGCTCAGGTCTATGTATGCATCGACTGAAGTCGATGGGGAGTCCTTCACGGCACAATCGACACAGGGACGACTATCACTCAATTCTTTGCAAGAGTTAGAGGTGATTTCGGGAGCGACGATGTTGTTTTTATTCGAATGCAATCTCAATAATTCTTCTTAGGTGTTGTCTTGAGATGAATTAGTTATGTCCATCTCAAGCTCTTTTATTCAATTAAGAACTAGGTCTTCCATTTGAAATAATTCTTCAAGAAGCATTTCATCTAGAAGGGACGATTGAGAGTATTCGAGGGAGAGATAGGGATTATTTTTACTCTCGCCCCTCTTAAGGCTACAGGAAAACAATGGATCTATATAGTGGGGAGTGTAATTTAAAAAATAACATTTTAAATCTTCGTGAGTTCCACCACATATTTTACACCACGTACCATAAGAGGAGCGGTAGTAAAAAAATCAGTATCGCTCATGTTTGTGTCAGAAGTTACCAACCGTCGGGATATTACGGTTCTGTTTTCAGTAACTGATACTTGGGCACGGGGCGTGTTGATTGGGCACGGCCCCGTGTTCAGCTACTGTCTGACTTAAAACAGGATTGCCAGTACCAAAGATTGGGCACGGGGTGTGTTCAGCGGGCACGGCCCGTGCTGAGCTCTGCAGAAGCTGAAAAATTTAAAAAATCCTAAAAAAAACAAAAAAATAAGAAAAACGATTAGGCTGTTGATTCCTAACTTTCTTAAAATCCTTGTGTCCCCGGTAACGGCGCCAAAAACTTGATGTGTGTCGGTGTGTATATATTTTTTATGTATTTTTAGCCCTTTTTAACACTTTAGTCAAGTTTTAAGTTTATAAAACACGATATTTTACTAACACTAAACACACATATGGGCAAGTGCACCCATCGTAAGCGTAGTATAGCGTTGGTAAGATACCGAGGTCGTCCAAGGACACAAGAGCTTTTAGTACCGGTTTATCCTCAACGTCTAATCAAATCAAAATTTTAGAAAAAAGTTTAAACATGAAAATAAAAACTAAAAATGTTGAAAATAAAAATAAAAATAAAACAGATAGACAAGATGAATCGCTTGGATCCGACTCGCCCTTGGTGTAACCTTTGATATTTTCCGCACTTTTGCACTTTTTAAGAGATTATCTTAGTTATAGTAGTAGGCCCATCTTTTGAAGGTGACGTTACCCTCAACCAGTAGTTTGAGTCAGCAAGGATACAATCCTAAAGGGTTGGAATATTGAAAGATAATTAATTAAGTTATTAATGCGTAATGTGGTAGGCCCCTCTTTTGAAGGTGACGTTACCCTCGGCTAAGTGGTTTAAGTCAGCAGGGATACAATCCCAAGTAGCCGGGTTAATGTTTTAATAGTAGTTTACATATGAGGGGATCAACTCATTCGCACCCCCGCCATCCAATACCGTGGGTATTGAAGGAGGTCCTAGTAAGCTTGACCCAGGTCCTTGCAGGATCTATACACTGAACAAGGCAACAACCTTACCAAACCATTCCCTTAACCCCCGACCAGGTAGCCAACATATCTCTATATAGACCGTAGAGATATGAATGGTGTAAATCTTTTATTTTATATAGACAATAAAATAACGCCAAGACACCACGGACAAATGATAAGGAAGTTTCACCTTCAACATAAGAAACTAATTATTAAAGTCATTAATACAAAACCAAATAAAAAGTGTGAAAAGATTAAAAAACAAAAGTATTACACTAAATGCTTGTCTTCACCAAGTGATATAAGAGACTTAGGCAAACATGCCCTTTGATTGTCAAGAACTCTTACTATCAATCTTGGATCTCGAGACTACTATACACACTCTATGATGGATGATGGATGATGGATGACGGTGGTGGATGTGGGCGTTGTGATGGTGGTGGAGTGTGGGTGAAGTGTGAGAGAGGTGGTTTGTCAAGGGATACCTTTGAAGTGAACCAAGCACCTCTATTTATAGCCTGCACAGAAGCCCGGACACGGCCCCGTGTCCAACCACTTTCTCTTTCTTCATTAAATGCAGTTTGTTTGCATTAGTTGACCATGCCCCCGTGTCCGCTAGGCACGGCCCCGTGTGCAGAAGCGTATCTGTACTATCAAGATTTGCTTGGATTCTGCGAATCTTAGCATTGACCACGACCGTGTGGAGCTGCGCACGCCCCCGTATTGGGGAATAGAAGCTTCTATGCTTTTGTCTTTTCTGCAGACTCTTGGGCACGCCCCCGTGTCCACTGGGCACGGGGCGTGTTCAGCCTCCTGATATCTTGTTTTTGCTTGGGAAGATGCTGTCGAGGGGTTGGGCATGCCACGTTTATTCCTTTTCTTTTATTTGTGTTAGATTTAGCTG
Source organism: Helianthus annuus (assembly GCF_002127325.2). NCBI lineage: Eukaryota > Viridiplantae > Streptophyta > Magnoliopsida > Asterales > Asteraceae > Helianthus > Helianthus annuus. Next base: position 124,361,623 of record NC_035442.2, on the reverse strand, counting down.
TATTTTTGCTTCTTTTGTTCATTTGCGCTCATTTAATCCTGAAAATACAAAAGGAAGACAAAAGCACACTTTTTCCAACATTAGTACTAAAAAAGGGTTAGTTTTATGCCTCATTTGATGTAATTTATATGTTGCATTTTACACACATCGGCGGTAAAAGGTTAATTTCTTGAAAAAATGACTCATTTTGAAAATTATCGTTTTCGGACTTACCTCTTTCATCGTTTGGTTCATGCATCGGTTTTTCACTTACTTGTTCTTCCATTTTTACTTCTTCTATTATTACCTCTTTAGTACAATTTGCCTCTTCCCTCTCACGGGATTCTTTAATTAAGCGTTCTAGATCTTTGAGACATTGTACAATTCTTTCGGCTTCGGGGAGGATAGTTGGTGGTTCGTGAAAGTTAGCGGGATAAGTGCCCCAAAAGCTTGAGTTTGGAAGTTCAAACCTTGGTTCCTCATAATACGTATATGAAGTGGATGGTTCATACCTTGGTTCTTCATAATACATATATGAGGTGGATGGTTCATACCTTGGCTCCTCATAGTAAGTATATGAGGTGGATGGCTCGAACAGGTCACAATATTGCACCGAGTGAGGATTACCACAAATGGTACAATATTCTTCTTCATAATCATCCTCTTCATAGTAATAAGTGTAACCTCCTGAGTATTGGTCCATGAGAATCACTCAGCAGATCACAGAGTCTTGGGACCAGAAAACAAGATTAAAAAGCTGAAACAGATGCTCATCACGGCCCCGTGCTCAGTGGTCACGGCCCCGTGGTTAGATCATCTATCTGGGCATTTGAAAAATGTTTACTAGTTATGTGTAGCACGGGGGCGTGTTCAGTGAGCATGGCCCCGTGTTCAGACTACTGTTATGCAAAAATTCCTAAAAACTAAAAAAAATGTGCGCGCAGTGTTGAAAAGGTTTTGAAAAATGATTAGGCCGTCGATTTTAAGCTTTCTTAAAATGCTTGTGTCCCCGGCAACGGCGCCAAAAACTTGGTGTGCGTTAGGTGTGATATGATTTTATTGATATTTTGAGCCCATTTTACGCATTAGTCAAGTTTTAAATTTATAAAACACGATATTATACTAACACTAAACACACACTTGGGCAAGTGCACCCATCATGAGCGTAGTATAGTGTTAAGATACCGAGGTCGTCCAAGGACACAAGAGCTTTTAATAACGGTTTATCCTCAACGTCTAATCAACCTATATTTTTTTTGGTAAAGTTTTGAAAGATGAAAATAAAACCAAAAATGAAAAGATAAATAAAAATAAAAATAGATAGACAAGATAAAATCACTTGGATCCAACTCGTCTTTAATGTATCCTTTGATGATTTTCGCACTTTCGGACTTTTTAAGAGATTCTCTTAGTTACAGTAGTAGGCCACTCTTTTAAAGGTGACGTTACCCTCAACCCAATGGTTTGAGTCAGCAGGGATACAATCCCAAAGGGCCGGAATATTGAAAGACAATTAAGTAAGTTATTAATGCGAAAAGTGGTAGGCCCCTCTTTTAAAGGTGACGTTACCCTCGGCTAAGTGGTTTTAGTCAGCAAGGATACAATCCCAAGAAGCCGGTTTAAAGTATTAATAATAGTTTACATATGAGGGGTTCAAGCTATTCGCAGCCCCGCCATCCAATACCATTGGGTATTGAAGGATGTCCTAGTAAGCTTGAACCAGGTCCTCGCAGGATCTATACACTGAACGACAATAACTTTACCAAACCATCCCCCTAACCCCCTTCCAGGTAGTTAACGCGCTTTATATAGACCGTAAGGACACGAATGATGACATCATTTACTTTATATAGATAGTAAAGTAACCTCAAGACACCATGAAGAAATGATAAAGAAAATTCACCTTCAACATAAGAAACTAGTTATTAAAGTCATTAATACAAACCCAAATAAAAAGTGCCGAAAGATTAAAAATCAAAAGTAATACATAAAAGACTTGTATTCACCAAGTGATGTAAGAGGCTTAGCCAAACATGGCCTTTGATTGGCAAGAACTCTTACAATTAATCTTGGATCCCGAGACTACTACACACTCTAAAGATGGATGCTGGATGATGGTGGTGGGTGTTGGTGTTGTAGTGGTGGTGGAGTGGTGGCAAAGTGGGAGAGTAGTTGTTTTCCAAGGGATGATTTTCAAGTGAACCAAGCACCCCTATTTATAGTCAGATCAGAGCCCTGACCACGGCCAGTGGTCACTCCTTTCTCTTCCTTCATTAATTGCAGCTGTCAGCAGAGGGCCCCACACGCCCCCGTGGCCTCTAGACACGGCCCCGTGGTCAACTCTTCGCTGTACTATCAAGATTCTACAAATCTTAGAGTTAACCACGCCCCGTGGTGGGCTGGGCACGGCCCCGTGGTGGGCATAGAAGCTTCTACAGGCTTTGTCTTCTTGTGTCAGGGTTGATTACGCCCCGTGGTGAGCTAGGCATGGCCCCGTAGTCAGCTTCTATCTTCTATTTTTTGCTTTGGGAGATGTTGCCGAGGGGTCAGGCATGTCACGTTATTCCTTCTTCTTGTATTTATGTTGGTATTTGGCTGCTTATTTGTTCCTTTTATTCTTTTAAGCTCATTTGGTCTTGTAAATTCAAAAGGAAGAAAGAAACGTGCTTTTTCTAACATTAGTACTAAAAAATGGTTGGTTTTATGCCTTTATTGGTGTAATTTATATGTTGCATTTTGTACACATTAAGAGTCTTCTCCCCGTGCGGTTATTCCTTGAGCTCGTTCATGATGTACTACTCTGTTGGCTCGACATGCTAGTTAAACATGACAAACCGTTAACAGACAAGTCACACGGCCCCGTGTTTATGAGGCACGGCCCCGTGTTGAATCAACAACTCTGATGTTTCAACCCAAGAACCTTTATTTTAAGTTAAATCTGTTTGATTTCTTACATTTCTGGACATAAATAACTTAAAATAAAGTTTTGAAATAGTACATTTGCAAAAATTTGGGATAAACATCATGCTTTTGACCTACCAATTGAAGCTTTCAAGCTTGAAGCTTCAAGATTCAATGGAGGTTGTTGAAGGAAGAAGAAGAAAAAGAATAAGAAATGGCTAAAAGTGGTAAAGACAAGAAGGTTTAAGGAAACCTTTTTAAGAACATACCTTTTCTAGTATGTGTGCAAGATCCGGAAGGATCTTAGTCTTTTTGGAATGGGTCCAAACATTCTTCTCATGGCTGACTTTATAAAAAGTGACAGCACGTTGACACGGCCCTGTGTCCCCTGCATGAGTCAGATAATGTTGTCCGTTAGTGAGACATGGCCCATGTCAAGGTTGACACGGCCTCGTGTTGAAAAAGACAAGGGGAACAACCCCGTGTTCTTCTGACACCCCCTCATGTCTGGAAGTAGATGAGACACGACCCCGTGTCTTAGGGTTTTTATGAAGTTTATTTAGAAGTTTTAAGGAACCGTGTTTTATCGGGGGGGGGGGTCCTTACTGGTTGGAACAACACCGAATTGCCTGATATACATTAGGCTCCTGCGAGAAGTACGAAAACGCAAGAGGTTATCAGAAAGATAGAATCCTAATTTAAAAGTAGGAGGTCAAAACCTTCCTTTATTACCTTTTCTGGGATCTTGTTAAATAAGGTGTGAGTCGACTCGCTCTCGTCCAAACCGTCGGTGTGAAACTCACACACTGTATAGGGGACCTTCATTACGAGGTCCATGCAGGGACGATTATTGCCTTCGTTTTCGCAAGTGACTAGGGTAGTTTTGTTAGTCTCGGTATTGTTTATTCCTGAATATGGCTCCATCGAATCTCTTCGCTTTTATTCATTGATGAATATCGCGCCTTCATCATAGATTCTATTTCTTTGGGTTTATGGAGAATCCTCTTTTCTATTTGACAAACTTCTTCTGAACCTATGTCTCCTATGGAAGAGGTTTGATGGAATTCAGGTGGATGGAAGTTATTATTGTTTTTACTCCCGCCCATCTTAAGGTGAACGTCACAGGAAAACGATGGGTCTAAGTAGTGGGGATTAAATCTTAGAATGACACATTCTAATTCTTTATACATTCCTCCACATAACCGATGTCACAGCCCCCGATCCCTATTCCCCGGGAACGGGCGGCCGCGAGCCAGTTTCGGTGGTACCACGTTATTAATCAATTTGGCAGCGGAAATTTTCATCAGGACCGTAGTTATGAAATGTTAAATCAGAGTAAACCACCTCGTTTAATAATATTAAACATATGGGTAAAACCCAAGTTTTCAATACACACGTTTCATAGGAATAAATCCTATTTATTTATTAAAAACATCTCTTTTATTCTTAGGTAACTTTATTGCCACTTTTCCAAGCCTTCAGTGCTGTCCAGCTGGCTTCTATTTGGCTTTCATATATTGTTACCTAAAACGCGTTTTAAAAACATTTTGTCAGTGGGAAATACTGGTGAGTGAATCCCAGTTTAATCAAGTTTAAGTAAAAACCAATTTGCAGTATTGAGGGCACATCCGCAATTACATTTGTATCCAAGACATCACAATTAACATCAGTGGTACGGTCATACTCAACTTATGGGATGTTACCACGCCAGTAACCAATTTTGTATACAAAACCCCAACATAACCACTATAATTGTATTATTTACAAATACTCAATAACTGCTTTATATATATTTAATTAAGTGAGGTTTTGTAAAAACGGTAACAAAAAGGTTTACAAAAAGTGAATCAACTCACAAAAATGAGTACATAAAAAGAAGGATCACTCACATTGCTGTTTTAGGTTTTTCGTAAGGATTTCCTGGAGATAATCTATAAATTACACAAATGCACGTGTGTTAGTATAATAACCCATTTTAACATTAGTAATACCCTCCCCGAGACGGTATTCCAACGACTACGTCGGGCAGAACCACGACAGCCGTTACGGAACCCTAGATCAATCGGGCAGCGTATCTAATACGTCTCCAGGGGTTATAATACTTACATCGTAGCAGAACCTCGCTATTTTAGGGGGTATAATACCCGGGTATAGTAACGCCACTACAGAAAATTAAGAAAGAAAGAAAGGAAATGAGCGAACAGACTGAAGGCCCGTTGCCTTCTATTTATAGGGCTGATATCGCGTCTTCACGCGGCCCGCGTTAAGTAAGGCTAACCCTTACGCGGCCTGCGTCAACCTCCGGTTAACGTATAGCTTGGCCCGGTCACCCTCTAGACTTGACACGGTGATGACACGTGTCATCACCGGGCTGCGCCACATTCTAGGTCGCTCGCGACCCGTATTAACTTAAACGATCTCGTACGCGGCCCGCATCAACTAATGATTTCAGCGGATTCTGGTTGCATTCTAATGCGGCCCGCGTTAAGTTGAGGTGAGGTCAATGCGGCCCGCCTCAACTTTAATAATTATTGTTTTTAATTTATTTTATATGTTATATTGTACTTTGGGCTCGGTTTTCACATACGGGGTGCATATAAAGACATGTTGAGACATTTAAAGATATATTAGGGTGTCGGAACTATTATAAGGGTGTCGGTTTTACCGAGGGTTGTTATATCCTCCCCACCTTGTTTCAGAGCTCGTCCTCGAGATCTACTGGAATAAGTGTGGATATTTCTTTTGCATTTTCGATTCAAGTTCCCATGTGTATTCAGGTCCTCTTTTGGAGTCCCACTTTACTTTGACCAGTATTAATCTCTTATGCTTGAGATTCTTAATTTTCCTATCTTCAATCTGTAGAGGCCTCTCTACAAATTTGAGTTGTTCATTAACCTCTATATCCTTGAGAGGTACTACGAGTGATTCATCAGCTAGACACTTTTTGAGATTAGATACATGAAATACATCATGTATTCCTGCCATTTCTTCTGGCAGTTTTAGCTGATAGGCTACAGGTCCTATTCTTTTAAGAATTTTGAAAGGTCCAATATACCTAGGACTAAGCTTTCCTCTTTTAATGAATCTTACCACTCCTTTCCAAGGAGAGACTTTTAATAATACTCTATCTCCTACTTGAAATTCTAATGGTTTGCGTCTGTTATCAACATAGCTCTTTTGTCGATCACGTGCTGCTTTCAGTCGTTCTTTAATTTGAATGATTTTGTCAGTTGTTTCTTGTACTATCTCAGGTCCAGATAATTGTTTTTCCCCAATTTCTGCCCAACAGACTGGGGTTCTGCACTTTCGTCCATAAAGTGCTTCGAATGGTGCAGCATTGATACTTGTGTGATAACTGTTATTATAAGAAAATTCTATTAAAGGTAAGTGTTCATCCCAATTACCTCCAAATCAATTACACAAGCTCTAAGCATGTCCTCCATTGTCTGAATTGTCCTTTCGCTTTGCCCGTCTGTTTGAGGATGATAAGCCGTGCTTAAATTCAACTTGGTTCCCATTGCTTTTTGGAAACTTGACCAAAAATGAGAAGTAAAACGGCTATCTCTATCGGAACAATTGATAAAGGAATTCCATGTAATGAAACAATTTCATTTACATATAATTTGGCTAATTGTTCCATACTAAAGGTTTCCTTCATTGGTAAGAAATGAGCTGACTTGGTTAACCTATCTACAATCACCCAGATTGTATCATTACCTTTCCTTGTTTTGGGTAGTTTGGTAACCAAATCCATTGTTATCAATTCCCATTTCCAAACTGGTATTTCTAATTGTTGTAACAATCCTGAGGGTTTCTGATGTTCAGCTTTAACTTGTGAGCAAGTTAAACATTTAGAAACATAGGCTGCTACATCCTTTTTCATTCCTATCCACCAGAAATTTTTCTTTAAATCCTGGTACATTTTATCACTTCCTGGATGCATCATATATTTAGACTTATAGGCTTCTTCTAATATACGGTGACGTAAATTTCCTAATTTAGGTATCCACATTCTCTTTTTATGGAACCTCCAAATTCCATCTGTTCCTTGTTCTAATTCTTTAATCATTCCTTTTAATCTTTCAGTATCCTCCTTGATTACAGATTCTTGTGCTTTTCTAATCTGACCGTTTAAATCTACTTGAAGATTTAATTTAAGAGAACGTACCCTTTTTGGCTTTTCATGATACTTTCGACTTAAAGCATCTGCCACTACATTTGATTTTCCTGCATGATACTGGATATCACAATCATAATCACTAAGTAATTCCATCCAGCGTCTCTGTCTCATATTCAATTCTTTTTGCCCAAAGACATACCTTAAACTTTTATGATCTGTAAAAACGGTAAACTTACTACCATAAAGATAATGTCTCCAAATCTTAAGGGCAAAAATTATAGCTCCTAGTTCCAAATCATGGGTTGAATAATTTTCTTCATGATTCTTAAGCTGTCTAGAGGCGTAAGCTATAACCTTTTGACGTTGCATTAATACACATCCATATCCTAACTTTGAAGCGTCACAAAAGACTACAAAGTCTTTAGTTCCTTCTGGTAACGCTAGTATAGGTGTATGGGTTAATCTTTGCTTAAGGATTCTAAAGGCTTCTTCTTGTTTTGGTCCCCATTCAAATTTAACAGATTTACAGGTTAACTTTGTTAAAGGGATGGCTATTCTAGAAAAATCTCGGATAAATCTTCTATAATAAACGGCCAATCCTAAGAAACTTCTAACCTCAGTTGGTGATTCTGGGGTTTTCCATTTGGTAATTGCCTCGATCTTTGTTGGATCTACATGAATTCCTTCATGGTTAACTAAATGTCCGAGGAATTGCACTTGTTCTAACCAAAATTCACACTTTGAAAACTTAGCATAAAGCTTTTCTTTTCTCAATAAACTTAAAAGTAATTGCAAATGCTTTGCATGCTCCTCTTTACTTTTAGAGTAAATTAGAATATCATCTATGAAGACAATTATGAATTTATCCAAATATGGTTTACATATTCGGTTCATCATGTCCATAAATGCAGCTGGGGCATTGGTTAAACCAAATGGCATGACAGTAAATTCATAATGACCATACCTTGTTCTGAATGCGGTTTTAGGAATGTCCTCTTCCTGTACCTTTAATTGATGATATCCTGATCTTAAATCGATTTTAGAGAAAAATCGAGCTCCCTGAAGTTGATCGAACAAATCATCGATCCTTGGTAATGGATACCGATTCTTAATCGTGACTTTGTTCAATTCATGGTAGTCAATGCACATACGCATTGATCCGTCCTTCTTTTTAACGAATAAAATCGGTGCTCCCCATGGTGATGAGCTTGGCTGTATAAATCCCTTCTCCAACAATTCGTCTAATTGTTTCTTCAGTTCTTGCATTTTAGCGGGTGCCAAACGATAAGGTGCTTTGGCAATTGGTGCTGTTCCTGGTAGCAGGTGAATTCTGAATTCAACTTCCCTGTCAGGTGGTAGTCCTGGCAATTCTTCTGGAAAGACATCTGAAAACTAGGACACTACTGGAATGTCTTTTAATTCTTTTCCTTTCGTGTTAGTGATTATAGAAATCAAATACACTATAGATCCTTTCCTTATATAACTTGCAGTTTTCATCACAGAGATGAATTTAGTGGATCTAGATGGTTTATCTCCTTTAATTGTGATCTTTTCACCTCTTGGTGATTTTATCTGTATTGACTTTTGATCACATAAGATATTTGCTTTATTGGCTATTAACCAATCCATTCCTAACACGACATCAAATCCTACTAGATTTATTGGGTAAAGGTTTGCAATAAATTTTTGATTAAAAATTTCCATTCTTGCTCCTTGCAAGACTTCAGAAATCTTAACGGTTTCTCCATTTGCTATTTCTACTAGACATTTTTGTGGTAGTTTAGTTAATGATTGATTTAGGAGTTTGCAAAATGAAGTATTAATAAAACTTTGGTTGGCACCCGAGTCAAATAATACTTTAGCAAAAATATCATTAACTAAAAACGTACCAGCAATGACGTCTGGAATCATCTTGGCTTCATCTGCAGTTAGAACAAAAGCTCTAGCATTTTTAGGATTCTTGTTATTTGCAGCTGGAGCCAATTTCGGACAATTTGGCCTGATGTGACCTTTTTCTCCACAATTGAAGCAGAATCCATTACTGGATTTCTTCTTGCAATTCTCTTCCTTGTGTCCTGGTGCTTTGCAGAAATTGCAGTAAGTAGAGCATCTTCCGGAATGCTTCTTTCTGCAGGCTTTGCAGTATGGTGCAGAGGTAGAACCTACATTCCTACAATTGGAATTCCCAGAATGGAATTCTTGAGTAAGCTTTTGGGTTAGGTTTTTCCTCTGATCTTCTTCTCTAGTTCTCACTAGTTCATCAGTCAAGGTATTGGCTAGTTCTACGGATTCTTCTATGGTTTGGGGTCTAGCTGCCTTGACTACATGTCTAATTTCTCCAATTAATCCCCAGATGTAACGGGAGATTAACACTGGTTCAGGTGATGCAAGGGTAGGTACTATCCTAGCATATTCAAAGAATGTGGTAGTGTAACCCTTACTGTCTACCCCGACCATTCTAAGATTCAGTAATTTATTTGCTATTTGTTCCTTTTCATTAGGAGGGCAGAATTTCCTTTCTACCATATTTTTGAATTCCTCCCATTCCATGTTATAAATTCTATCACTTCCTCTTGACTGGAGGATAGTGTTCCACCATTCTAAGGCTGCGTTTTTAAACAGATTTGAAGAAAACATTATCTTATCTTCTTCAGCATATTTACTTATTTTCAGAACAGCCTCAGTTTTCTCTATCCAGCGTAGGGCTGCAATGGGTCCTTCATTGCCCGAGAATTCTATTGGCTTACAGGACCAGAATTCTTTGTAAGAACAACCATATGGCATGGTTCTTCTTCTTTTGGGAATGGGCGCTTGAAGTACGGGTCCATTGTTCACGCTGTGTTCTGGTTCACTTGGTCGTTTACTGCTATGCTTACTTTTATTATTCGCTTCTTGAACTGTTTGAATAATAAATGGCATTGCATCTATAATTCCTTGTGCCACTATGTGTTGAACGGCACTATTATCCATTTGATTTCCATTGTTGTTTGGATTCTCATTAACCACGTTATTGTTACTCTGGTTATCGTTATTCAGATTATCCTGATTTTCCTCGTCGGCCATCTGAATTTTACACAATTACCAAATATTAATATCACAAATAATATTTGAATATAGCTAATCACATGACATGCACTTTTAACCAAAAGCGTCGAGCATTGCAACTTTTACTCTATTTATATAGTATGCATCATTACACACTAGTACTGAAATTTAAATTACAATACCGACTGAAATGTAAAGCTACAATACTAATAGTAGGCATCCGTATTGTTTTTTTTCTAACACATACACACATATACTATTTTATTATTATTATTATTATTATTATTATTATTAGTATTATTATTATTATTATTATTATTACTACCGTTCCTGCCATCACCTTCACTGATATGGATTCATCCAAAAATCCATATTACGCTCATCGTATTTCCATACGAGGCGTTCTCCCACCTGTCGCATTCTATCACTGCTTTCTAAAATTTCCTCCCCAAAAGTCCTAAGTTCTTGGACATTTTCTGCACTCATTGGGGGTGCAGGTTCTAGGACTGGGTTTGGAATTTGTGGTACGGGTTCCTGATACGGAGGCATAGGGGCCTGGTACGGGTATGGATTCTCTAAAATTTCCCTAACATATGCATCACTAATGTTGTAGGGATCTTGAGGATCTAACCCTGGGAAAGCTCCTAAGTTGGGCATTGGCATATTTTCTTGTATTGGATTTTGTTGCACGTAGTCCCTAACATCGTCCCACCAGGGGTCGTAGTTGTTTGGGTCTAGGGGATCTGGTGCAGGTACCCTAGGTATCTCCTCCGGGTTGTAATCAGGCATTTCTATCTGGTTTTCTACTTCCATGGGTTGGTCAGGATTTTGTGGTTGGGGTGCTAGCATTTGTTCCAGATTTGGGTCAGCAGCAGTGGTTGCTAAAATATGGATATTAGCGATACTCCTATTGAGCATATCCTGATTATAAGCATCAGTCTCTCTTTTTGCTGCGGCTAACACTCGCTGCTCCTGCAACTTTTTCATTCTTTTCCTACGCTCGTGCGCTCCCCTACTGAACCATCCCCCCTTTTTCTGAGGAAATGACTCTTCAGACTGAGCCTTAAACACAAAGATTCCTTCTTCTGCGTCAGCAGAATACCCTGAGAGGGCAGGCTGAGAAGAGGAGGTGCCTTCGCTCCTAGGCGAACCAGACAGTTGACGATAGGTGTCAGAAGGTCCTTGGTCGCTCATACTGTATACTAACAAATAGTCAGATAACACATAGCAAGAAATACAATTATACACGTATTTCCATAATTTATTTCCTAACACTTTGAATTTTGATGTCAGCAGAACACTTCTGTGGCTGAATCAGTGGCATAGCTCTGATACCACCTTCTGTCACAGCCCCCGATCCCTATTCCCCGGGAACGGGCGGCCGCGAGCCAGTTTCGGTGGTATCACGTTATTAATCAATTTGGCAGCGGAAATTTTCATCAGGACCGTAGTTAGGAAATGTTAAATCAGAGTAAACCACCTCGTTTAATAATATTAAACATATGGGTAAAACCCAAGTTTTCAATACACACGTTTCATAGGAATAAATCCTATTTATTTATTAAAAACATCTCTTTTATTCTTAGGTAACTTTATTGCCACTTTTCCAAGCCTTCAGTGCTGTCCAGCTGGCTTCTATTTGGCTTTCATATATTGTTACCTGAAAACGCGTTTTAAAAACATTTTGTCAGTGGGAAATACTGGTGAGTGAATCCCAGTTTAATCAAGTTTAAGTAAAAACCAATTTGCAGTATTGAGGGCACATCCGCAATTACATTTGTATCCAAGACATCACAATTAACATCAGTGGTACGGTCATACTCAACTTATGGGATGTTACCACGCCAGTAACCAATTTTGTATACAAAACCCCAACATAACCACTATAATTGTATTCTTTACAAATACTCAATAACTGCTTTATATATATTTAATTAAGTGAGGTTTTGTAAAAACGGTAACAAAAAGGTTTACAAAAAGTGAATCAACTCACAAAAATGAGTACATAAAAAGAAGGATCACTCACATTGCTGTTTTAGGTTTTTCGTAAGGATTTCCTGGAGATAATCTATAAATTACACAAATGCACGTGTGTTAGTATAATAACCCATTTTAACATTAGTAATACCCTCCCCGAGACGGTATTCCAACGACTACGTCGGGCAGAACCACGACAGCCGTTACGGAACCCTAGATCAATCGGGCAGCGTATCTAATACGTCTCCAGGGGTTATAATACTTACATCGTAGCAGAACCTCGCTATTTTAGGGGGTATAATACCCGGGTATAGTAACGCCACTACAGAAAATTAAGAAAGAAAGAAAGGAAATGAGCGAACAGACTGAAGGCGCGTTGCCTTCTATTTATAGGGCTGATATCGCGTCTTCACGCGGCCCGCGTCAACCTCCGGTCAACGTATAGCTTGGCCCGGTCACCCTCTAGACTTGACACGGTGATGACACATGTCATCACCGGGCTGCGCCACATTCTAGGTCGCTCGCGGCCCGTATTAACTTAAACGAACTCATACGCGGCCCGCATCAACTAATGATTTCAGCGGATTCTGGTTGCATTCTAATGCGGCCCGCGTTAAGTTGAGGTGAGGTCAATGCGGCCCGCCTCAACTTAATAATTATTGTTTTTAATTTATTGTATATGTTATATTGTACTTTGGGCTCGGTTTTCACATACAGGGTGCATATAAAGACATGTTGAGACATTTAAAGATATATTAGGGTGTCGGAACTATTATAAGGGTGTCGGTTTTACCGAGGGTTGTTATAACCGACGCCAGTCACCGTAAGAGTGGCGGGGGTAAAAAAATCATTAACATCCATGTTTGCCAGATAAATTTTAACCGTTGGGATCAAACGGTACTTGTTGGGATTGAACCCTATCAGAGGAACAGATAATGTAAAGCCAAAACCTGATCACAACAATGGATTCAAAATAAGCAGAAGTTTACTCTAAACTCTCCCCTTGACAGTGGTTATCTAACAGCTGATGGATCTTAAGTGCTGCTCAACTACAACAACTGATAAACCAAACTCTGATGATTATCCAACGACTGCTGAAGACAAACACTGATGCTCTATCTACTGCTGTTTCCTAAGTACTGCTGAAGACTCAAGCACTGCTCTCTCAAAGACTGATCACCTTTGAAGAATGCACTGAAGATTCAACATCTGTGCTCAGGCTACAACAGTGGAAAGTGAAGCAGTAGTTTTCCTTAGTTTTGCTTTTTACTACTTATCAGATGTTACATGTCAGTAGTTTGTATAGAACAGTGTTTATAGTTTGTTAGGTCGTTAGATGTCACTATCATGGTGACGTCAGCTGAAGCTCATCAGTAGTTTGGTTTGCCTATAAATATGACAGTATTCTGTACTGTTATATTTGATTCGTTTTGAGTGAGTTCTCCTCCTCAATTCAATCCTTTCATCTTGTATAACCAACTCTGGAGTATCAGGCTGAGGGGGAGTTTAGTCTGTAAGCTTGCTGTAATCATTTGCTTTGTATTGTAATCATTTGACTTAATGTGAAGCAATTGTTTATCAAACTATATTCTCCTTTGATTGTGTTTACAAAGTTTGCTACTCATTTCCGCTGCACTTACATCATCACATATGTTTTGAATGTTCATTTTATGCAAACAAACACAATCAAGACGGCCTCAGATCCTAACAATTGGTATCAGAGCTTGGACAGTCAAATTCGATCTAACAATCAATTTGACATAACAGTTCAGCACAAAAGTTATTGATACTAAAGGATTGGTTGTATCAGTTGAAAAACAGAGTAACGAGTGAATCATGGTCAAAATGGTTATTCAAAAACTCTGTAAATCAACCAAGATGTCATATGACACACAAATCTCACACAACAAGTGTCTTCATGCATATGTCACTCATAGTTTTCAGATCTGTAAAATATCTGATAAACTATGGGATCATTCGATGTTTTCAAAATTGATTTCAATTGTTGTTTTGATATTTGTGATGTTTTCAATAAACACTAAAGTATGGACCTCAGTTCAGCAAAATTTGTGTTCATCTAAAACACTAGAATATTGCTGACATAGAAAAGAGGGAATAAAACTTTAGTCAAAATCTCTCATGTGCTCAAAGGCAATGTTGAGTACCTTCAAAAGGACCAAATCGACTTTGTCTAAAACACATTGAGAAAATAAGGTGTCAAAACAGTCCTAATCATAAGTGATGTGAGATCTATAATAAAATATGGTCAAAATGTTCAGATCTCTCAAAACATTGCTTCAAAATGTATGGACAAAGTATGTTCAAAATATAATCTCCTAGTGAGTATTTCTGAACATATGAATAAAAAGGGTAAAAAGGGAAAAGAAAAATGAACAAATCTCAAAGTGTGACTATCTCAAAAACTTTTGAAATCAAAAGAAAAGAGTATAAGCATAAAACACTTTTGAGGTTTAAAAGTTAGATCATCAGTGGTCATCATCATGCAACTGTGTGCATTCATCAATGCAGAAATTGTTCTGGTAGCAATGGCATCTCCAGTGATTATGCTTAAAAGAAACTTTCAATCATTTGACAAGTAAATGACCCAAACAATGGTCAAAATAACTTGAGAATAATATGATCATGGATTTACTGGAAAATTGTCGGATCCTTTTGATTATTTTCAAAACTTCCTTTGATTTTTGTTAAGGTGTTTTCCTCTAAAATAAAAAACCAGATGTATTTGATTTTTTTTAAAATATTTTATGATCTTTTACTCATTTTATATAGTAAAAGTTCAACTCTGGTCTGGATGTAACTACCTTATTTTTTGTGTGTAATTACTATCCCTAAAACTGGTCAAAAGGAAATGACACACATATCAAGGTCATGTTAAGCTCAAGTTTGGTAGTAATAGATTAAAAATTGATTGTAAATTAATTCTGAACTACAGAGACACTCATGTTCTAGTTCAAGTAATTAGAAGCAAAATGAGTTGTTTAGTAGTAAAAAGGACTCATCATCTGGGATGCTAAACCACTGTCTGAAATAATAGACAGATGGCAAAACCTTGAACAAAATTTCTGAAGATAACTGCTGACAATTTAATCTTGATATTATGCATCTAAAATGTGTATTGTTAAGAATAGCATTTCTGGTACTCAACAGATGATAGACAAGAGATTGTGCTTTTATAAGAACAAATCATTTTCTACATCTGAACAAACAGGTGCTAAAAGTATTTGTCAAAAGTCAAAACACTGCTGCACAAACAGTTGTTAAAAATGATTCTCATTTTTATCCACTGCTGTATCTAAAATGCTGTTGTGCCTTAACATCTGCTCTCTAAAGTCTGTCCACTGCTAAAGTGTCAACCTCTGTTCTTCAAAACACTGATGTTTAAAATCTTTGTTTCATCCACTGATACATCCACTGTTTCATTTTATTACCGTTGTAACTACTGATACTTGATCCATCAGTAGTTGTCAAAACAACTGTACTCCATCATTTACCATTCCATCAGATGTTTGACACGTGGTCAGTTTTTAGCCTTCAGATCAAAATAACCGCTGCCACATCAGCAATCACTTCTTCCCTAAATAAAACCCTTATTAAATCCAAACAGAGGATTACACTGTCGAATTGAATTCCAAACATTCTCTTCACAAAGCAGTTTCCCTCTCATAACTCCAAAAATCTTCTTCGATCTTCTTCATAATAATGACGAAACCAAAATCGAAGCCATCTGCAAAATCAAAATCAAAACCACCATCTTCTTCTACAACAGCAGAGGCCACTCAAATGGCTGCTGTAACCACGGAGATTCGTTACAAAGCTCCACACAACTATGTAGGTATTCTCACAAAACCTACCGATAACCACACTTTTGACTCCATCCTTGACATCCTTTCTGCATCAAAGTACAAAACTTTGATAACAGCAGACACTCCTATTTACCTTGATACCCAGAGAGAGTTCTGGAAAAATGCCACCCTTGAAAAACAAGGAGATATCATCGCCGCCATCAACTCCTCGATACAGGGTAAGAAGGTACAAATCTCACCAAAATCCATCTTTGAAACCTTTAAACTCGATGATTTGAAAGGAAAAACCTCATTTACTAAAGACGAGTTGGTAAAGGATTTCATGAACAGGGGCTATGCAGAACAACCAAATAGGGATACCCTACAAAAGGGTTACTTCCCTTCTGCACCCAGATTTTTATTCCACACACTGCTCATGTGTGTTTCTAATAAAACAACGTCTTTTAATGAGATACCAACAAAAATCCAATGCTTGGGGTATGCAATTTTAAATGATAAAAACTATAACTACTCCCAGGAAATATTTGATGATTTGGTAAAGAACGTTGATAATAAAGCATTTCTGCTCTTTCCAAGATTTCTAAGCTACTATTTTGAACAAAAAATTGTAGAGAAAGAGGCAGAATTGCCCAAACAAGGTGTCTCATTCAAAATAAACTGTTTAACAATTGAAACATTTTCAAGAATGATGGCACCAATAAAATTAAAAACAAAGGAGGCTGAGCAGGTTCTAGAAACTGCTACTGATCCTCAAGCAACCACTGTTGAGCCCACTGCTCCAGGTGATCAAAGTAGCACACCCACTGCTTTGAAACCCACACCTGCCACCAAAAAGACAAAAAGAAAATTATCCAGAAAACCCACCAAACCCACACCAAAGGCAACTCTGGAAGATGAGATCCCAGAGTCAATGCCAGTGACAACACAAAAGTCACACGAAACCACTGCTGCTACTTCCTCATAGCAGATGGAAGAAAGATCTCAACCTCAACCTAAAACTCCTCCTGCATCCTCACAAAAGGATCAGGTTGTAAGCACAGGGACACCAAATTATGAAGCTCTGTATCCACTCGGATCCATCTTCCACAGTCCTGATCCCAAGGACATGTCTCTTTCAACACCCATACCCTCACCAATCATATTGCCACAATCAATAATACCCCTGTTGCATGCAGTTGATATGGCACGGACACAAACCAGTTCCTCTCTATCACCTATTACTGAGAGTATACCTCCACAAGTGACTGGGTCTGATGCTCATACCTCTGCTAACCCAGCAACAGCTGAGGAGGTTACACCCCCTGAGTTACAAGTAACTCTCGGTGGTAGTTCAAGTGGAGCAGCAACTATAACTGATGGATCAACAGATCTTCAGTTGGACAGTTGTTACATTACTAAGACTCCCTTGAAGGCAATTTCTTCCATGGCAACATCGGTAACCATCAGTAAGTTATCTTTAACTGCTGGTAACATCAAAGGTTTATCGGTTGCTGAAGAAAGAAGTCCCCAGTACCAAGAAAAAGGGGCATCAATGGATGATTTTTGGGACTCTGTTCCTAACTCACGCATTGATACAACCACCACTGGTGGGGATTCAGATGATCCTGTTAATTCAGGTGATGATTCAAAATACAACGAATTGACGGCCAGAGTTGAAAATCTGGAATCCTCAGTTGCAGAAATAAAAGATATGGTGCAGCAGCTGTTAGAAGCTCAAAAAGCCCAATCATCTGCCCCTCCTGCTCAAGCACCTGCTCCACAAGCATTTGCTGCAAATGAGCTTTGGAATATCTTCCAGCCCATGCTTGAACAACAGCAACAAATGGCTGCTAAAAAGCATGCTAATCAAGTAACAATGCTGACCAACATGGTGGAATCTAGGTTCAAGGACACTCAAGCTGATATCAAGGCTATAAAGGCTAGCATACAACAGAATGCTCAAAGTGAGAAAGGTCCATCTACCATTTTCTTCATGGATACACCCCTGGCAGATAATGCCAAAAAGGGGGAGAAAATCAAGCTGAAAAAGAAAGGTATAGAAGATGGGTTGTACATTGAACCAGAGAAACCCAAAACCACAAAAACTTCAACTCAAACAGCTGATACAACAGCAGTTACAAAAACTACTGTCTGTAGCCAAACAGCTGCCATATCATCAAAACACACACCACCAACACACACCACCACAACTACTGTTCCACCACCACCTGTGTCCACAGCACAAAAACCTTCATCAAAACCAATAACCACCAAACCATCATCATCTAAAATTATACCACCACTGCCTTCTGCCATAAAGCAGAAGACAGCAGATGTTACAACATCTGCTGTAATGACAATAGTGATTGAAACACCAGTTGTTTCAACCACTGTTAGTCAATCACAATCACAAACCACTGCCATCAAATCTCAAACCACTGATCCACCCAAAACATCATCAGCCTCTTCTACATTAAAAAGGAGAAGGGTTTTCATTCCTGATGATGATTCACCACCACCATCACCACCATCCCCTGCTCAAAAGCAGAAGACATCTGCTGACATATCAGCAGTTGTAATGACAACAATGGATGAAACACCAGTTGTTTCAACCATTGTTGGTCAAAAATCCACCACTGATCTTATCACTCCAACACCAAAACCTACAAAGCTTCTCAAAAGAAAAAGAGAAACAGCACAGGCTACTGATGAAAAGAATGATCCTGTTGCGGCTAAGTATCCATTGGAATTAGAAGCTGTGAAAAATGAGATGAAGCAGTTTTACACCATAGATGATCTTACAAAAAGGAAATTTCCTTCTCTCATAGGTTTCATAATTCTAGAAAACATGAATGAATATCTTGAAACAAAAGCAAGACAAGAAAGGATAAGAGCCAAAGTTGAATGCAAGGATCAAGGCGATGAAGCCATTCTAGAAAGAAGGGAACTCCTGCTCAACAAGGTCAAACAAATAGCAGAATATTCAAGTGAACTGAACAAAGAGGTGTCAAGTTTATTTCCTGAAGCAGAACAACGAAATGAATTAAGAAAGGAATATCTTGCATACATAATGAAAGAAAAGTTCTATTCTGCTGAAGAAACAGAGTTCAAAGACTGGCCAATCATTGCATTGAAGCTTGAAGCTGACAGAATTGAAAAGATTAAACTTGATCCACGGAAGAAAAAGACAGCTCCAAATTGGAATAAATACAACAAATTCATAGCTGATCTTATTTCCGAGCATAAAAGAAAGAAGCAGGAGTTGGTGGATGGAAAGGTGGATACTGCGGAGACCATAGCAAAATGGTCAAAGCAGCAAATTGATGAAGCTTATGAAAGGCTTGAGAAGCAGAGGTTGAAAGCCTCTAACCCTCCCAAAAAGTCTGACTACAAAAAGCTGCAGGAGAAAGTCAAAATTTTTGAAACACAGATCAGCACAGCAGAAGATTTTGTCACAAAATTGAAAAAAGAAAAGAAAGAAATGCTATCTGCTGGAGTAGAAAAGAACAAAGAAGCTGAACAGATAGAAGAAGCTATGAAGAAAATAGCTTCAGATAAAGAAAGATTGGCAAAACTACAAGCCCTTGCCAAAAAGGTCAAAGTAGTAAGCCAAAAGTCATCAGCAGGTGTCACAAACAGTGAGCTGATTGACAAAGAAGTTGAAGCAGACATAGCTGCAGCCAATAAGATTATTGAACAAGCATTCATACGAGTGTCTGAAGCTCATGATACTGCTCTGCACTTCTTTTCCAGGCCAATCATTTCAAGTTCATCAGTAAATAAACCTCTCCCAAGAAACCCATTTGGTTTTAAAATACTGAAGTGGCTCTCTGATCAAAAGACCCATGTATTGACTCTGATCAGAACCAATGGAGAAGTGAGACATATATCAAGTGTCACACCCCGATCTCCACGTGTCACCGGTGGGCCCGGTGTGGGGTATCGTGACGTAGTTGATAACATCATAGTCAAACAACACAATTTATAAATGCACAGCGGAAGCAAAAGATAATATTTTACAATCCGAATATAAAGTAATATCAAGTATTACAACGGATAGTAGAGGATCCACAGGCGGATCTTAAAAATTAAGTATTGTTCAACAGACTTTAGACGCCTAAAATTTGCAAGATTCCTTATTAACGCCCTGAGCAGCTTCCAGCCTATTACGTACTTGTACCTGTCACTTAGACTTTGGAAAATACGTCAGTTTTCACTGGTAAATACACTCAACTGACTCATTTGAAAAGAGTTTATGAAAATTGGTTTAGTCGCACAAGGCACAAAACTATTTTGACACTTGATTAAAATGCACAAGGCAAGATTAATCTTTTATACTTGGGACAAACTATATCTCATGTTATCAGTTTTACATAACTTGCTCTACATGCGGGGCCCGGTCCTATGCCGGTTCAAGATTAACCGACACACCACTATTCCCCTATTGGGAATCCCATACTGGGTATAATCAAATAATAAGCATGAAGCATCTGTCAGGTGTATGCCTACACCCCGTGCTTAGGTCGTGGCCATTGCAATTAATGAGTCAAGGATATCCAGGACACGGTCGCATTAATCCCCAATGTTTCAGTCAAGCAATACGAATTAAAACAGGTTATTTGGATTTCCCGACACATTGGTCTTCGAATCCCATACCTGACCATGCGGTATTTATATTACCGTATCCCAAGCCCGTAATAGGGAAAATAAGTTAAGAGTATTTACCTGAGCTAGCTCCTGTCTTAAATAGCAAGAATTATAATAACTCAGCCGTATTCACTTAAGTAGGCGTAGGTACAATTTACCGGAAGGCTCTCGTCTGGAACGATGGTATAAATAACCAATTAGAATACTAACGGGTCTTTAATTGAGCCTAAGCTCAGACCGGTTAGTTTTAAGGAAATATACGGTTCAAGCGCACGATTAAGCGAAGACCGGATAGAACGTGATTTAGACCCGACAAGTTTGAATACTTGTATAATATGGGTATACTAAATACATTCTGGATTTTGAGATAAAAATGATAACGTTTGACCCGTTTCGGTCAATTTACGCAAACTAGTTACGTAAACCGAACCGAACGCAAAAAAAAAGGCGTTACGGGTAGTCAAATAAGTCAAATGCAAGTTCCCTGAGGTAATATGCTTTAAATATGATATAATATCAGTAAGTTATGTTCTATATTGCCCGGAATAATTTTAAACTCAGTTTATGCCTTATAAGGGCATTTTGGTCATTTGAAAGATTATAAAAGAGTAAAATTAGAAATCTGAGTTTCGGGTCTGGCTTATACAGTAAATATACTCCATTTAACATATTATATCAGTAGGGTATGACCCATATACCAAACTTAACATTTAAAAATCAAACTATGCACCGTAGGGGTATTTTAGTAATTTCACAAGGGCTAAAACTGGAAATCTGAGTTCATATACTTATACTTACTGTTATTATGTGAGAATATGCTAATTACATCAGTAGGTATAAGTCCTATATGTTTAAAATGAGTATAACGCTTACTATGCGCTAAAAATGCTTAAATTGCGATTTAACGCCGTTTCCGGGTTTTCAAAATAAATCTGGGATTTTTATATTTCCAAAATACTTAAAATAATTTATTTAACATATAAAATCAGTAGGAAAAGGTTTCGGGTCAAAAGAATGCATAAAACTCATTTTATGGCCTAAACGGTCAACACCGGCATTAACCGAATCGACTTAGCGACGTATGATCCGATCAGCCAAAAATTAAATAAAAATCATCAAAAATCCGAAAATATTATATAACATCAGTGGGTAAAAATTTTTATATCAAAACGTGGCCTTAAATAGGTTATACGCTAAATGCGCCGTTTATTAAACATAAAGATATAGTTTTACGCTATCGGCCATAACTCAAAATCTGGACCACCAACTGGTCTCAAATTTTCGGTGCAAGTTTATATATTAGAAATAAAGATTTCTACTCTTTCACTTTTCCAAAAATCACGTTTTATATCAAAAAGGGCAAAATAGTCAACTTTTAAGCATAATCGGAAACATGCGAATGAATCGGCTAAGCATAGACTCAGGCAACAAAAATTCCAGAAAGTTTTACCAAAATAAAAATGGTCAAAAATACTCTCCAATACAGATCTTAAACATGCATGTACGAATCCGAATCGATGGTCTACGAAATAGTCGTTTTACAAGACTTTCGGTTCCGATTCGTATCTATACTAAAGATTGTCGAGTTGATCATAGTAAAACACATTCTTATATTCATTATAAAGCTATTTTTAATGATCAAACGGATTGCATGTCATCAACATTACCATTTAAGCTATTTTTCACAAAAATCATTTCTGTTGACTTTTTAGAACCAAGTTTGACTCGACAATTAGCATGCATAAAGTGGGAATCAGAGAATACCCTTTTGAGGGTTTGTTTCCCACATAAATACCAACATATATCTGGTTTCAATTTGAGAAATGACTGAGTGAAACTCGTTTAATCAGAAAGTCAAAGTGTATGAACAATCAGTTTGACTTTTACTAATAATCGATGCAAGAACGAATTAAGGACTGAATTAGAAGCTTACAAAGGTCCTATTGAAGCTTAGTTAACACTAGGATGCTGCCTTGTCGTTCAGAATTGCTCCAGAAGCTCTTGAGAGGTTTTGCAAGTTTGTATGTTCTTGTTATCATCACAAGTGCCTCACAAATGAGAACAATTGATCTAATTTATGGCAATCCAGATGTTGTAGAGAGCTTCTCAGTAGCCTAGGCATGCAAGACCACCCATTGGAGCATTTTGGAGGTGATATTAGCTGGTATCCACTTCAAATTCAGACCCAAAATGGTCATTTTCGCGAAACTCTGCTTCTGATAGTCCCACGCGGCCCGCCTGGGCATGTCCAGGCGGGTCGCCTGACCCTCTGATCAGCCAAACAAGTTTCAAACATGGCAGATTTGGTCCCTGAACTTGCATGCGATGTTTCGGCTGCTTATTTTGACTCGTAAACCCCCAAACTTGGTTTCTAAGAACCTTGGGACATTTACCAACATGGTAATGTCCTCGGATAACTTTGCGCTCAACCGAAAAGCCATGAAATTCGATGTTGACGCTTTTAGCCCTTCAAGTACGGTTTTGGCCATAACTTTCTCATACGTTGACGAAACTTCATGAAATTTTTACCACATATTCTAGTGAGTATATTTTAGCATTATAAAGCTTCGGGTCTGCCAAAAGTTCACTCAGAGGTATAAATTCAACATGTTGACACTTTTGGCCCCTATAGTTTGCAATACTTCACTTTTGTGCAATTTCCGCGTCGTATGATCCATGAACCATCCGTTTAAGGTTATAAACATTGTGTAGGGTTATCATAGAGTCTATTTATCCATTGTTGATACTTTGGACCCTTACGTTCCATAGTTTCCAATGTTTGTCACTTTTAGTCCCTCTAAAGTATGTTTTCACATACCGGAACCTTATGACACGTGTCAAGACATTATTGGACGAAATTTTTTCGAGGTGTTACATCCTCACCCCCTTAAAAGAAATCTCGACCTCGAGATTTACTGAAACACATGGGGATACTTCTCTTTCATCGTGGATTCCACTTCCCACGTATATTCGGGACCTCTACGGGCATCCCATTTGACCTTAACAATAGGCACATGCTTCCTTCGAAGCTTCTTCACCTGTCGATCCTCAATCGACAAAGGTTTTTCCATGAACTTCAATCTTTCATCTATGTATATCTGTGTGCGGTATAACCAGTGATTCGTCAGCGAAACACTTCTTCAAATTACAGATGTGGAACGCATTATGAATAGCGTTAAGTTCTTCAGGCAAGTTTAACTTATAAGTAACTGCCCTGACACGCTCGATGATCCCGAAGGGGCTTATGTATCTCGGGCTTAGCTTGCCTTTCTTACCAAATCGCATCACCCCTCCCAGGGTGATACCTTAAGTAACACTTTATCACTTACATCAAAGTGAATATCTTTGTGCTTTGGATCCGCATAACTTTTCTGCCTATCCCTGGCAGCTTTCAAACGATCGCGAATCTGAGCGATCTTGTCCGTCGTCTCAAAGACGATTTCTGGTCCTGATAGTTGGACATCCCCAACTTCTGCCCAACAGATGGGCGATCTACACTTTCTACCGTATAAGCCTCAAAGGCGCGGCCCCAATACTAGTATGGTAGATATTTTTATAGGAGAACTCTATCAAGGGCGGCGGTTATCCCAACTGCCACCTAAATTAATCACGCATGCTCGAAGCATGTCTCCCAATGTTTGGATGGTACGCTCGCTCTGTCCGTCTGTCTGCCAACCGTTATGTGACAGTGCTTCTTGACTTATTGGCGAAACATATCCTTTAATCCTTAGGGTGTAATACATTGCGAGCTCCACCAAGCTCCTTAAATAGGTTTTAGCTCATAAGTTATTTGATCCTGATATATTCGATTACTTCGAATGATTTCATATATTCTGAGCTTACTAGCCTGACAATTAACAGAATGGCACACCTTTCCAGGGTGATATCATTTGTTGAACCTTATTTCTTAACAAGAACTTAGGAGGTTTGCTATTTCCATGAATCCTTGATTCTCTGCCGATTACTGGAAACTTATAGATGGTTATGAATTTGCTCGATCTTATTCGTTGTTTCCAAGGCAACTTTTAGATCCTGATAATTGGACCTACCAATTCTCTGCCTAGCAATAGATGTTTAACATCTATCTATACAAGGTCTCCCAAAGGAGCAGCCCTGATACTTATATAACAACTATTATAGACAAGCTAATCTTAGGGTGAGATGGTTATTCCAATCATTGCTTAAAACTAATCTCAAAGAATAGTTGTTCCTTACAGCTAGTCGAATAAATCGACGATCCTGGCAGAAATTTGGGGATTCCTAGATATTGCCTAAATAGGGTTGCGGTAATCAATGCATAAGCAAGATGAACCGTCTTTCTTATTTTAAAACTCGGAGTTCTTAGAACCTTGAATTTTGGCTTTACGAAACCTTATCCAAAACTTATTTATTTGGCTCTTAGTTCTTCCTATTTCGATGGTAATAACAGATATAAGATTCTTACAATAACTGCAGCCCTAAGCGGGATGTTTGTCCTAACATCCTCTTGCCTCTCAGAAGGTAACCATGGTAATTCTTATAAGGAAGCTAATTATGACACATAGAGATGTCAGAGATTTCTGCATTCTCAGGCTTTGGCTCATCTATCGCTTTCGGTGTCAGATAAATGACACATTCCCTTTACCATTGCAAAGATGCCCTACGTAGAGACACTTATAAGGACATTTTTATATTGGATATCTTCTTTGAATACTACTAGTCGACTTTAGTACAATATGATCATTGGGATATCTTCGGGGATCCCATGCATTAAACCTCCATACTGATCAGGCATGGAAGCAATCTATGGGACACACTAGGATACGCAAATCCTCATATGGTATTCTTATCAAACATAGTTTGGCATTCGCAGACGATAGAAAACAATGAGAAAATAATAAAATAAAATAAATAATATATATTGTCGTACTCTTTCTGGGGAAGAGTACTCTAGATTCTTATGAAAGGATTATCTCCGAGGATGGGAGAGAGGTCATCAAAGATTCCACTGGTAAATTATACCTCATATTTAATATATGAAGTCCTTATGAATGTAATCCAGAGTTTGCTAAGCTTATGGTTTGCTAAAGGTTTATTATCCCTTGCATCAATGCAAAAATACTTGGCAGTCATTATCAATGCTAAATGGTAAAGGACGTACCTAATGCTATTATCGATGTGCACTGCCTCAGGTATTCAACCGGTAGTCTAGGCGGTTCCTTTCTTATCCTTTCCAGACCTAGCTGCTCCTTTCTTGGCAGCCTTAGGGCAATTAGTACTGATGTGCCCCTTTTCACCACAGCTGAAACAGTTTGCATCCTTCATGTCCCTACATTCGTGGGACTGGTGGCCAGTTCTTTTACAGATGCCACATTGCTTTATCTTTTGGCTTAATCGACACTGCCCCCAATGTCTTCTTTTACAGGTTTTGCATGTAGGCTTTTTGTTGGAATCCTGTTGGTTATTGTTGAGCTTGGATTTGCTCTTCTTAGGATTCTGAGAGTTATCCTCCTCCCTTTGTCTTTTGTCATTAGTTTCATTCATGAACGACTTTTGTCTCACTACATCTAGAGTGAGAGACAAGGATAGATCTACAGCTGATCTGTAGTTGGTTGGCCTTGAAGCCTTAACATCCCCTTTTATTTCTGGTGCCAAACCACCGATGAAACGCGCAATGCGTTTTGGTTCCGGGGTGATTAAATAGGGTACTAGTCTAGATAGGGAGTTGAAGTCGGTAACATATTGCTGGCAATTTAGGTTTTTCATTGAGAGGTTCAGAAAATCTGTCTCCACCTTTTCCACTTCGTGTTGTGGACAGTAGTTCTCTTTGATAAGGTCCGCAAACTTGGACCATCCCATAAGGTATAGGGGAATTTTCCCCGTGGACTGCATCATGGCCTTCCACCATACAAGAGCCTCTCCTTTAAAA
This sequence comes from Helianthus annuus, assembly GCF_002127325.2. NCBI lineage: Eukaryota > Viridiplantae > Streptophyta > Magnoliopsida > Asterales > Asteraceae > Helianthus > Helianthus annuus. The sequence goes on along the minus strand of NC_035442.2, from coordinate 124,335,243 downwards.
GATTGTGAAACAAATTTTACTACGTCCTTATCAGCACAATCGCTGATGTCCACAACCGTTTCCATTTCCTCAAGCCATTCCATAGCATCAATTGCTCCTTTTTCGCCATTGAAATCTCTGGGTTTGCATGAGACGAAATATTTGTAGGTGCACCCGCCCTCAGTTGAAAGGGGCTTATCATAGAGTACTAGCTCCTGAGGTTCGCTCTTTTCATCTGAAGAGTGAACAGAGCTCTCCTTACGAGCTGATGTATACGTTTCCGTATGGATCTTTGAGTGAGTGACACTCGGTTCCTTTTTGTTCTCAAGTACCTTATCCACAACTTCACTAATTGCTGCGCTAATCAAGGCCTGAAGAGTAGTGCCATTAACATTTATATTTATACTTGCATTCTTGTTTTTAGCCGCTGCACTGCTGTGCGCTTCGTCGGAAACCTCCATTCTGGAGCTTTGGTACTAACACCAAAAATAACGTATGCTTAGATGCAAGTTATTATGAGATCATCGTAATGGATGATTTATAAAGTCATGGTATTACTAAACCATAATGGCTGTTTGGTTTATAACTTCCTTATAGTATGCTACTAGAAAGTATGTCAATTATATTTAGCCTAGGTCAAAAGGACCATCAATTGAGTTTATGGTTTGGACCGAGTCCATCACCTTTTGACTGGGGGTCACAATGTCACAACTGCCTTTGTCATAACGACAATCTTTAGATAGTTGGAAGGCTTGTCATGAAGGACATTAATAATCATAGGCCCGAAGGCCTTGTCACAAAGGACATACAAAATATGGCACTTAAGGTATTAATATATAAGCTGCAATCTTATTGGATCAGAGATCTTAAGGTTCGAACATAGTTCTTTACCTTTGGACAGAGAGTCAAAGACTACAACCGTCATCTTGTGGAAGATAATTTATTTTGCCACAAAGGCTAGTCAATGAACATCATTCTGACTAACTAGATGATTGTGAGCCCCAGAGGAGTCAGCCATGGTGAAGCTTTGAAGGCTAACTAACCATGATGTAATAGCTTACTTAATTATAGGGAATTGTCGAACTTGATAATTTAAATAGCCATGGTGCAAACAAACCATATAGGCCAATAGATAGTATTTAGTTTATTTGATCATGTCTTGCCTAGATTTTTAAATAAACCATCTTTGGCGTTTTTAAATGGAATAAATCCTTTATACTTACTAGACAGGGGACATAAGTCACGACTGTCAATGTCATAGCGACATCTTATATAGCACAACGGCTTGTCCCATAGGACTTTTCGATGGCATAGATGCCTTGTCACTAGGGAAATTTTAAAACATAACCAATGATTCCTTTGGATCGGAAAATTTCATAATTCATTGTCTTGACAAGAAGTTATGAAGTAAAACTATCGTTTTCATGTATGCATCTCTGCCCGTAGGTATACATCCCAGGTGGATGTTTAGATGTGTACATCATGTTCGACGTTTATTAGCCATGATTCCTATCGATCATATAGGCTAATTAAGGAGTTTGGAAGTTCCTAATATAGAGGTGACCATCGTGATTTTATCGCATCACTGTTGTCGGGAGTGTTAACACGTTTTCAGGTTTTTGACAAGGACCTGAGTTTCTTTAAGCAGGTCTTACCATCGTAGCCAGGTTCCTAACGACATTCAAGCTAGGTTGTACCTTACTAAGATTCTTGTTAAATGGCAAATCAAATAAAAATTGATATTTTCCATTTATTTAATATTTCTTATTTAGAATGAAAGTCCAAACGTAATCATTCCATTATATAAAAGTAAAGGTATAAAGTTGCCCTAAGCGGGACTTAAAAGGAATAATGTTGTCCTCGCAGGGACTGAAAGATAAATATGTCCTTATAAGGACTAATATGGAAACGATCTTCAGTAGAAGGAGCTTCTTCTTCATTTTATTTCTGAATGCTTTCTCCTTGGATGTTCATTTCACTTTAGCCGTGGTACGAAGCTCAGCATCTCGGGACTCCGGGTGTGGAGAACTCCTATTACGGCTCCTTCGCTTGGCGACGTATCCAATATATAAAATAATTGGAAGCAGTAAATTCCAGATTAGAATCGGGAGTATTCCTATGTTAAGTCTAGACTCAGAAGGTTAAGGAATGTGCTATTGTGTCATTGAGATTAAACACTAAGGGCTAGTGTTTAATTCACTCAATGTTGGCTCTGATACCAACCTGTCACACCCCGATCTCCACGTGTCACCGGTGGGCCCGGTGTGGGGTATCGTGACGTAGTTGATAACATCATAGTCAAACAACACAATTTATAAATGCACAGCGGAAGCAAAAGATAATATTTTACAATCCGAATATAAAGTAATATCAAGTATTACAACGGATAGTAGAGGATCCACAGGCGGATCTTAAAAATTAAGTATTGTTCAACAGACTTTAGACGCCTAAAATTTGCAAGATTCCTTATTAACGCCCTGAGCAGCTTCCAGCCTATTACGTACTTGTACCTGTCACTTAGACTTTGGAAAATACGTCAGTTTTCACTGGTAAATACACTCAACTGACTCATTTGAAAAGAGTTTATGAAAATTGGTTTAGGCGCACAAGGCACAAAACTATTTTGACACTTGATTAAAATGCACAAGGCAAGATTAATCTTTTATACTTGGGACAAACTATATCTCATGTTATCAGTTTTACATAACTTGCTCTACATGCGGGGCCCGGTCCTATGCCGGTTCAAGATTAACCGACACACCACTATTCCCCTATTGGGAATCCCATACTGGGTATAATCAAATAATAAGCATGAAGCATCTGTCAGGTGTATGCCTACACCCCGTGCTTAGGTCGTGGCCATTGCAATTAATGAGTCAAGGATATCCAGGACACGGTCGCATTAATCCCCAATGTTTCAGTCAAGCAATACGAATTAAAACAGGTTATTTGGATTTCCCGACACATTGGTCTTCGAATCCCATACCTGACCATGCGGTATTTATATTACCGTATCCCAAGCCCGTAATAGGGAAAATAAGTTAAGAGTATTTACCTGAGCTAGCTCCTGTCTTAAATAGCAAGAATTATAATAACTCAGCCGTATTCACTTAAGTAGGCGTAGGTACAATTTACCGGAAGGCTCTCGTCTGGAACGATGGTATAAATAACCAATTAGAATACTAACGGGTCTTTAATTGAGCCTAAGCTCAGACCGGTTAGTTTTAAGGAAATATACGGTTCAAGCGCACGATTAAGCGAAGACCGGATAGAACGTGATTTAGACCCGACAAGTTTGAATACTTGTATAATATGGGTATACTAAATACATTCTGGATTTTGAGATAAAAATGATAACGTTTGACCCGTTTCGGTCAATTTACGCAAACTAGTTACGTAAACCGAACCGAACGCAAAAAAAAGGCGTTACGGGTAGTCAAATAAGTCAAATGCAAGTTCCCTGAGGTAATATGCTTTAAATATGATATAATATCAGTAAGTTATGTTCTATATTGCCCGGAATAATTTTAAACTCAGTTTATGCCTTATAAGGGCATTTTGGTCATTTGAAAGATTATAAAAGAGTAAAATTAGAAATCTGAGTTTCGGGTCTGGCTTATACAGTAAATATACTCCATTTAACATATTATATCAGTAGGGTATGACCCATATACCAAACTTAACATTTAAAAATCAAACTATGCACCGTATGGGTATTTTAGTAATTTCACAAGGGCTAAAACTGGAAATCTGAGTTCATATACTTATACTTACTGTTATTATGTGAGAATATGCTAATTACATCAGTAGGTATAAGTCCTATATGTTTAAAATGAGTATAACGCTTACTATGCGCTAAAAATGCTTAAATTGCGATTTAACGCCGTTTCCGGGTTTTCAAAATAAATCTGGGATTTTTATATTTCCAAAATACTTAAAATAATTTATTTAACATATAAAATCAGTAGGAAAAGGTTTCGGGTCAAAAGAATGCATAAAACTCATTTTATGGCCTAAACGGTCAACACCGGCATTAACCGAATCGACTTAGCGACGTATGATCCGATCAGCCAAAAATTAAATAAAAATCATCAAAAATCCCAAAATATTATATAACATCAGTGGGTAAAAAGTTTTATATCAAAACGTGGCCTTAAATAGGTTATACGCTAAATGCGCCGTTTATTAAACATAAAGATATAGTTTTACGCTATCGGCCATAACTCAAAATCTGGACCACCAACTGGTCTCAAATTTTCGGTGCAAGTTTATATATTAGAAATAAAGATTTCTACTCTTTCACTTTTCCAAAAATCACGTTTTATATCAAAAAGGGCAAAATAGTCAACTTTTAAGCATAATCGGAAACATGCGAATGAATCGGCTAAGCATAGACTCAGGCAACAAAAATTCCAGAAAGTTTTACCAAAATAAAAATGGTCAAAAATACTCTCCAATACAGATCTTAAACATGCATGTACGAATCCGAATCGATGGTCTACGAAATAGTCGTTTTACAAGACTTTCGGTTCCGATTCGTATCTATACTAAAGATTGTCGAGTTGATCATAGTAAAACACATTCTTATATTCATTATAAAGCTATTTTTAATGATCAAACGGATTGCATGTCATCAACATTACCATTTAAGCTATTTTTCACAAAAATCATTTCTGTTGACTTTTTAGAACCAAGTTTGACTCGACAATTAGCATGCATAAAGTGGGAATCAGAGAATACCCTTTTGAGGGTTTGTTTCCCACATAAATACCAACATATATCTGGTTTCAATTTGAGAAATGACTGAGTGAAACTCGTTTAATCAGAAAGTCAAAGTGTATGAACAATCAGTTTGACTTTTACTAATAATCGATGCAAGAACGAATTAAGGACTGAATTAGAAGCTTACAAGGGTCCTATTGAAGCTTAGTTAACACTAGGATGCTGCCTTGTCGTTCAGAATTGCTCCAGAAGCTCTTGAGAGGTTTTGCAAGTTTGTATGTTCTTGTTATCATCACAAGTGCCTCACAAATGAGAACAATTGATCTAATTTATGGCAATCCAGATGTTGTAGAGAGCTTCTCAGTAGCCTAGGCATGCAAGACCACCCATTGGAGCATTTTGGAGGTGATATTAGCTGGTATCCACTTCAAATTCAGACCCAAAATGGTCATTTTCGCGAAACTCTGCTTCTGATAGTCCCACGCGGCCCGCCTGGGCATGTCCAGGCGGGTCGCCTGACCCTCTGATCAGCCAAACAAGTTTCAAACATGGCAGATTTGGTCCCTGAACTTGCATGCGATGTTTCGGCTGCTTATTTTGACTCGTAAACCCCCAAACTTGGTTTCTAAGAACCTTGGGACATTTACCAACATGGTAATGTCCTCGGATAACTTTGCGCTCAACCGAAAAGCCATGAAATTCGATGTTCACGCTTTTAGCCCTTCAAGTACGGTTTTGGCCATAACTTTCTCATACGTTGACGAAACTTCATGAAATTTTTACCACATATTCTAGTGAGTATATTTTAGCATTATAAAGCTTCGGGTCTGCCAAAAGTTCACTCAGAGGTATAAATTCAACATGTTGACACTTTTGGCCCCTATAGTTTGCAATACTTCACTTTTGTGCAATTTCCGCGTCGTATGATCCATGAACCATCCGTTTAAGGTTATAAACATTGTGTAGGGTTATCATAGAGTCTATTTATCCATTGTTGATACTTTGGACCCTTACGTTCCATAGTTTCCAATGTTTGTCACTTTTAGTCCCTCTAAAGTATGTTTTCACATACCGGAACCTTATGACACGTGTCAAGACATTATTGGACGAAATTTTTTCGAGGTGTTACATCAAGGAATCAAGCACTAGGCCTAAGTGTTGAAGATCTACAAGATCTCCTTGAGCTCTCACTGTGCAGGGATGAGGATGATACAAGTTCCAAAGAATTTGAAGAAGAATTTAAAAGAAAAGCAAAGGAACGTCTGATGAAGAATAAAGATCCTGAATAAAGACAGGTTTTGGCATTATCTGTTCCAGGGGGAGATTGTTGGGATTGAACCCTATCAGAGGAACAGATAATATAAAGCCAAAACCTGATCACAACAATGGATTCAAAATAAGCAGAAGTTTACTCTAAACTCTCCCCTTGACATTGGTTAATCTAACAGCTGATGGATCTTAAGTGCTGCTCAACTACAACAACTGATAAACCAAACTCTGATGATTATCCAACGACTGCTGAAGACAAACACTGATGCTCTATCTACTACTGTTTCCTAAGTATTGCTGAAGACTCAAGCACTGCTCTCTCAAAGACTAATCACCTTTGAAGAATGCACTGAAGATTCAACATCTGTGCTCAGGCTACAACAGTGGAAAGTGAAGCAGTAGTTTTCCTTAGTTTTGCTTTTTACTACTTATCAGATGTTACATGCCAGTAGTTTGTATAGAACAGTGTTTATAGTTTGTTAGGTCGTTAGATGTCACTATCATGGTGACGTCAGCTGAAGCTCATCAGTAGTTTGGTTTGCCTATAAATATGACAGTATTCTGTACTGTTATATTTGATTCGTTTTGAGTGAGTTCTCCTCCTCAATTCAATCCTTTCATCTTGTGCAACCAACTCTGGAGTATCAGGCTGAGGGGGAGTTTAGTCTGTAAGCTTGCTGTAATCATTTGCTTTGTATTGTAATCATTTGACTTAATGTGAAGCAATTGTTTATCAAACTATATTTTCCTTTGATTGTGTTTACAAAGTTTGCTACTCATTTCCGCTGCACTTACATCATCACATATGTTTTGAATGTTCATTTTATGCAAACAAACACAATCAAGACGGCCTCAGATCCTAACAATACTGTTTTCTCAAGAATTGTTGTTGTCACACGGGCCCGCGTGGTTGTCACACGGCCCCGTGTTGTAGTTTGTGTCTGGCAGAAAACAGTTTTTGTTACTAGGGATGTGACACAGCCCCGTGTTGATCACACACAGCCCTGTGTTACTCTTGCAGAAAATAGAAAACTAGGAGAAAAAGAAGAAAAAACCTAAAAAGAAAAGTTAGAAAAGTATAAAAATGATTAGGCCGCCGATTTTAAACTTTCTTAAAATTCTTATGTCCACGGCAATGGTGCCAAAAACTTAATGTGCTTCGAGTGTGTATGGATTTTTATTGTATTTTTAAGTACCTTTTACTCTTTTATCAAGCTTTGAATTTATAAAACACGATATAAAACTATTACTCTCTACAACACGCTAAGGAAAGTGCACCCATTGTTGGCGTAGTATAGTGATGGTAAGATACCGAGGTCGTCCAAGGACATAAGAGCTTTTGATACCGGAATATCGTCGATGTCTAATCTAACTAAATTTTGAGAGAAGATTTTTGTTTTTGATAGATATAAGTAAAGAAACTAAATAAATAAAAGAACAGATAGACAAGATAGAATCACTTGGATCTGACTCGTCATTTATGTATCCTTTAATGATTTCTGCGCTTTGGGATTTTTAAGAGATTATCTTAGTTATAGTGGCATGTCCCTCTTTTGGAGACAATGCTACCCTCAACCATATTGGTCTGAGTCAACAGGGATACAGTCCCGCAAGGCCGAATTATTGAAAGATAATTAAGTAAGTTATTAATGCAAAATGTGGCATGTCCCACTTTTGGAGGCAACGCTACCCTTGGCCATATTGGTCTGAGTCAGCAGGGATACAGTCCCGTAAGGCCCATTTAAAGTTTTAATAGTAGTTTATAAGGGATTACAAGCCGTTCTTACTTCCCCCGATTTGATGTTATCTGCCACAAAGGAAGTCCTAATAAGCTTGAATCAAGTCCTCGCAGGATCTATACACTAAACGAGGCAAGAACTTTACCCAAACCACCATTCTAACCCCTTCTAGGCAGTTAACACACTTTACATAGACCGTAAAGACACAAATGAGTGAATCAACAAAACATGAAGAAATGATTGAATAAAGCTCACTTTCAATATAAAAAAAAAACTAGTTATTAAAGTCATTAATACATATCCAAATAAAAAGTTACCAAAGCTTAGAAATCAAAAGTAATACATAAATAAGTTGTCTTCACCAAGTGTTGTAAGAGATTAGCCAAGCATGGCCTTTGTTTGACAAAAACTCTTACTATCAATCTTGGATCCCGAGACTAGTACACATACTCTAAGGATGGATGATGGATGAATGTGGTGGATGATGGTAGTAGTGGTGGTGGAGTGGTGGCAAGTGTGAGAGAAGTGGTTTGCCAAGGGATAAGTTGCAAGTGAACCAATCACCTTCTTTTATACCTGAAAACAGTGTCTTTACACGGCCCCGTGCCTGGTAGGCATGGCCCGTGTCATTCTCCTTCTCTGTCTTCATTTAATGTTGTTGTCAGTCTATCTGCACACACGGCCCCATGGCCCTTGTACTTGCTGTATGAACCCATATTTGCAAATCTGAGAGTTGACCATGGCCCGTGTCCATGAGACACGGCCTGGTGTCCCTTGTCATCTTTTGTTTGTCTTTATCTTCAAGGAATCTTGAGTGGGGCATGGCCCCATGCCCGGCAGGGACGACGCCGTGCTTGGGTTCTGGTTTGTTGTTTTTGTCTTTGGGGTGAAGCTTGGAGGGTTGGTATAGTTTATCAACTTCCTTCCTTTGTATTTATGTTGGTTTTTGTCGTTAATTTGTTCCTTTTGTTCGTGTAAGCTCTTTTAATCCTAAAAATCAAAAGTAAACAAAAAAACACACTTTTTCCAACATTAGTACTAAAAAGGGTTGTTTTTATACCTTATTTGATACAATTTATATGTTGCACTTTATGCATATCAACCCCCACAAGTATATACTTTTATAGTGCTATGCCTTTTGGTTTGAAAAATGTAGGTGCTACATACCAGCTAGTCAACATGATGTTCAAAGAGAAATTGGGGGACACGATGGAGGTCTCCATAGATGACATGGTAGTTAAATCAAGAAAAGCTGAGGATCATCTCAGGGATCTTAGAGAAGCATTTGATATCCTGAATCAATATAATATGAACCCAAATCCTTCAAAGTGTCATTTTGGAGTAGAAGCAGGAAAATTCCTGGGTTACATGGTTACAAAGAGAGAAATTGAAGCTAGTCTAGAACAGATCAAGGCAATCCTAAATTTAGGATCCCCAGCTAATGTTAAAGATGTTCAAAGATTGACCGGAAGAATAGCGGCTCTAAACAAGTTTATATCAAGATCCCCATAAAGATGCAAAGAATTCTATGAGATCCCGAGGATGAACAAAAAGTTTGAATAGAAGAGAAACATGAAGAAGCATTCCAAGAACTGAAACGATATTTGTCTACAGCCCCTTTATTGATGAAACCAAAAAAGGAATAACCTCTAACTCTTTACTTGGCAGTATCACGACATACAGTCAGTGCGCTTTTAGTTAAGAATCATGAAGGCCAACAATATCCTATGTACTATGTAAGTAAGAGTCTATTAGATGTTGAAACCAGGTATTCACACCTTGAAAACTTATTTTAGCTTTAACTATGGCCTTTACTAAGTTAAGACAGTCCATAGAAAGCCCTAGATGTCAGGAAGAATGGCTAAATGGTCAATGAAATTGAGTTCTTATGACATTATATACGAACCTGGGACAGCTATAAAGTCTCAGGCTTTAGCAGACTTTGTGGCTGATTTCAGTCATGATATTGAAAATGAAGTGGACTTAGAAGTACAACAGTTACATGAGACAGGAGAAAATTGGACCTTATATACCAATGGTGCCTCAAATATAAGAGGAACAAGACTAGGGATCCTATTGAAATCGCCACAAGGGGACATATTACCCTAATCAATACATTGCAGCTTTCAAGCTACTAATAATGAAGCAGAGTATGAACTCTGATTGCAAGTTTATAACTAGCTAGGGAGATGAAGGTCAAGTATCTTCAAGTGTTTGTAGACTCTTTTTTAATTGCTAATCATTTTAATGGATCTTATGCAGTTAAAGGAGAGCTAGCCCAATACCTCAAAATTGTTAACTTTATCTGCACAATTCGAAACATTTGACATTATGCAGGCTCCTAGGGAGGAGAATTCTAGCCCCACAGATACTACATTTCATTATAACCCCATGCTTTGTGAGTTTCCCTGGTCTTTTTGGATCTTCATGAGGATCCATCTTCCTATTCTTCTCGGGCCTACCAGGAGCAGATTTGATTGGTGGTGGATCCATAGGATGATGGATCTTGGGCCAATACCTTTCTCTAGGCAATAAAGGTATTGAGAACTCATAAGCCTTCATGTATGTATCTTTTTGGTAACACACATCAACATAGTCTTCTGCACTCTTATGTAAAAAACCAGCAAACAACACATACATGTTAACAAGGATATCCCCTTAAATCCCATTTTCTACAGGTGCGGGTTCTTTTCTCCAAATCCACAGAGACATCATCAAAATCACTAACTTGAAAAAGATGATATGATGAGGGATACACCTCACATCTATAAGAAGCACCTTTTGAAAATTTAAGCTTTTCCTGGATTTTAGGGGCATATGATAACATCTCTGGCAGCCATTTCTATTCTTTTTGTGACTAACCTACTCATGACTTGAATCCTTATATCCTCTAACATATGTATTATGTGTTTTGACCTTGCATTAATGATAAGACCATTAAAGGTTTCTGCCATGTTGTTTACTATTACATCACACTTGGTGTGGGTGTCCAAATAGCACATGTTAAACCATTTGGGATTCTTCTTCAGTAAGGCCTCTACTGCATAAGGATTCATTGCTTTCATGTTATCAATGGATTGCATATAGCCAGGTTCACAATAAGCCCTAGCTGATTTCCAGAACAACTCCTTCAGCTCCTCATCTTTGAATGTTTTGTGCCAATTTGCAAAGATGTGCCTTGCACAGTTTCTATGCTCTGCATAGGGCCACACCAATGCAACATCATTTAACAGGCCCTGCCACAAGTAAACATAAGTAATGATTAGGAAGACAGAAGTAAGTAACAACCTTTTGCTGGTCAGATATGAATGTCCATGAAGCACCACCATCAATTACTCCCAAACATTTCCTGAGCTCATCCATGAATAACATCGATAGGTTCCATCAGTTAAGTTAAATCGGTGTGTAAAATCACAATGCAAACAACCCTAACATAAACCTTACCTCTGCGTTGTATGAATTTTGGCTTCAATCATCAACTAACAAAGACTTAGGGCTCGATCGCCATCATTGCAGTGGAGATTATGTATACAGGGGTTTGAGTTGAAATGCAACTGATTTTAGGGTTTTTATTAACAATACATGGGTTGTTTAATGGGTGAGTACACGTATACACGCCAGCTCAGAACTCCCTTAACACATAGGATTAAAAACAAACTGAGTTACTGATTATTTAACGAAGGGGTGACACAGAAACCTAAATGTTAAGTAGAGGGTGATGGGAGCCAAAATGAAAGTTGGGAGTGGCAGCGGCCAATTTTTATTAGTTTAGGGTGATAAAATCCATTTCTCCTTAATTTAAACGAAATATGAATAGTAACTTTATTATAATATATTTTGTTGATTTTTAATATTATCACTTATATTTTAATATACGCTTTTAACAATTTAGTTTTTATTTAATTAATTTTCTTTAATAATTTGTGTTTGTTAACATATAGATGTAGAGAAGAAAGTTTAAATAACAACTTATTATTTAATAGATACTCAGATGCATTTAGTTATATTTTCTCAACAATTCAGCATATATTTTGTTAAATTTCTCAACAGGTCGGCTTATATATTTTGTTAAAAAGAGAGTTGTATAATATCTTTTAACAAATAGATTTCGTTAAAATTCACCATTTGTGGCCTAATAGTAGAGAGGCTTAGGTTTCTTCAATGGAGAGTTCAATCAGCCGGCGGTATGGTTTCCAGGGAACGCCTAAGCCAAACTCTGAAGCTAGCATGAGCCCTGTTAAAACAACATAATCTGCTTGGAGGAAAGCAACGTGTAACGCCCCGTGTTTTCATAACTTTCCATATTTAGAAACCATTGTTCATATTCCTATCTTTGGAAACTTTGGATCCTTGTAATAGTCGTTTCGTTTTAATCGTTGAAAAATCTTCATCTTTAATCTAATCCGTTATAAAAATGGTTATTTATTCACGGTTTAATTAATTAAATTAATTGATTTTACTATTTAAAAGTTTATTTTTATAATAATCTAATTAGTCTCGTTGAACTTTAAAGTTAGAAAATGATACAAATTAACCCAGTTAATTTAACTGTAAAGATTATTTCTTTTAGTAATATAAACTAACCCAGTTAGTTAATTTTAAAGTAGATCTTTTTTTTTAAAACATCATGACATAGGTTTTGTTTATTAAGGTTGAGGGACTCATTGTGAACTAACTGGAAGTATAAAATACTCCAAACCCTTCTTTTCTTAACACCAGCCGACACTGGTCTTGCCCTTTGCCTCTTCATCTTCAATCTGGAGAAAACCTCCTCTCTAACTCTAGACCTCATCACCTACTATCAAATACTCACACACATCAACATCCGCACACTCTCCTCCCCTCGTTTGACTGACCGACGAGCACAAGCAAGTCCGACGGGACTCCGGTGACGGAACCAGCAGGTTTAACTGGCCGACCAAACACACCAGCGCCCCCTGCTCGATCGAACCGCCGGCGACCACCATCGTCTAGTGGCAGCGGCATACAGCGGCGACAGACGAAGAGCAACGACGGCATCATCGCCATCATCTGCGGCGGCGGCGACAGTTGTTCAGCCGATGCAGCTTCTGTTCGGGTTTCCCTCCAATTCACGTTTGTTTCCGAATGTTCCGATTCAGGTACGGGTTATGACTACTCGGTTTTGTTTGGATTATTTCGTTACTCGGTTCAAACCTAGTTCAGTTTCACTTTTGTTTGGATATATTTCGATCGTGAGTATTATTCGGGCTCGATTCAGGTCCGACGACTGACGGCTCGGGTCAGGTTCCGGTACGGGTCAGCCTTCGCGACATGATAGACTCGGGTTTTGGGTCAGATCGGGTTCAGTTCGGGTCAGTTTCGGTTCGGTAAAACATGGTCAGCAACAGTTTTGGTTCGATTCGGTTCGAGTCAAAGCTAGTCAAACATTCAACGCCGGCCAAACCGATCAAATTCAGTGTTCGGTAAAATTCTAACGTCTTGAAGTTCGTTTTATTATTCATGTTAATTCTACGCCAAACAAACTCTTATAACTTGTACACATCCATAGGAATATACATATGTAAATTAACCTTAACAATTTATTGTTTCGTATCGTTTTGTATTCTATCATTGTTAATGAATCGTTGAGTTTTGGCAAAATATCAACACTAAGTGTTGTCGGGATCGTCCAAAAACAGAGGAAACTCTGTCCGATTTTCATAAAAATCTATAATTCAAAATGCGTTAAAATTTTAAAACTAAACGTATCGGATTCAAATATTTTCGTTATTTTATAAAAAAAAGTAAAAATAAATATAAATGCATAGTAACTTTTGACAACTCTCCTAATGTACCCTTGATGGATTTTAATTAAGAATTTAAACTATGTAATATATATATACACACATACATATATATCAATACGTTATACTTTAATTTCCAATTCGAATCATCTGTCATAATTCCGTTACTCATGCACCAACGTTTACCCATATAGGGTGACCTTGGTGTTCCATCCTCCTGAACTTATACACTCGTCAACGCTTGGATAATCCGAAGACTTAGCAATATTGTGAGTATACTCGAATTCCCCCTTTTTACTTTTACCACTTTTGGGGTGTAACATGTTTATCTATCAACAAACTTACACATGAACATTTTGCTTAAACACATGAACATTCCTATAACATGCTTGTATACGTGATGGCTTGATGCTTTAAACTTGGATTAATCTTATGTGTTGAATTTATCATTAACTTCGTACGAGCCAAACCGTGACATATGTAGCGCTATAGGATTAACGACCCGCCTCTTTATCTTCGGTAATGTCATGAGCATATTGCGTTTCCTTGGTTTGATATGTTAGACACATACCATATTTAAATGTTCATCTTGAATCACATGCTTGCTATGAGGAATTGTTCAAACTTAACTTTTGCTATGTACGTATCAAACTTGTATACTCGCCTTTGCTTTTGCATTGAACTTTATTTTAACATGTTACAGGTGGATGTTGACGATGCATGGAATCTAGTAGGATGCTTAGATACACACTTAGAAAGAATTGTATTTGTATTGTATCATTTTATTATTCATGTTGTTGTACTTTGTTTCAAAACCTTGTACTTGATTCTTTAGAAATGAAATGAAACGATTATTTAAATACTTGACACAATTATTAGCGTTATGATGTCTCGAGCAATCTTCACACTTCGTCTCATCCCGATGTTTCCGCCATTGGTTGGGGTGTGACAGATTGGTATCAGAGCCATAACTATAGGGAATTAGGAAAAGTAGGAATGCTTTAACCTAGTCTATAGTTTTAGATCTTTATTCTCATGTATTGCTTGAAACTACTTGCATGCTACTTTACTCGCTTCTCATTTATTCGCCTTGACTTTTAAACATATAAGTCGGTTGTGTGTTAATACTTGAATTGCTATTCTTATGTGTCAATACTTGTTTACTATGTGTCGATACTTTGATTTATTGATCTATTCTTTGTGTGTTATTCTCAACATGCCTTTTGTGTGCTTATACTTGTTCGTTATTTCTTTTAACATACGCCTTTTTCCAAGGCATTTTACTCGATTTTTTTTCTTAAACTCGAAAACACTAATATTATACGAACGAGACGAGTTTACCAAAATAGGCGTGAAACCCACAATTTGGTAAACGACTCTCACCCCGCTTGATTCTATTTTTTTTCGCACGAAATTCACCATTAAGTTAGGAGTGAAATCCACATCTTAACGGAAATTTCAAATTTAAATTCTAGTGGACGCTCGTCAATGTGTCGAAATTAAATTTTGACTCGATGAGTGCCAACCACACTTAGGGTACGAAATCGTCAAGTTAGGGGTGAAACCCGCACCTTGTCGACTAGTTCCGCTCCTTGATTTTGAAAAATCCCGTCAGGTCTCGAATTTTCGATGGATTGGGAACATGTAGTAACTGGAAGGGTGAATATCATTAACCGAGATATCGGCGAGAGTATTCCACCTATTAGGCCAAAGCATGTTTCTCAAATTCAAAAGACTCTTCGACCTCTTTGGTTAGTCAACGTTCCGTTTTGGAACCATCCGAGTTTCCTTTTATCAAACTCACGCTTTATTATTTTCGATCTTTTGTCAATTTTGAACCATTTTGAGATTTCACTTTTGCGCATGCATCATGCTATTACTTTTCATACGATTATACATTATTTGCATGCATATTTTCACGTAATTTTATTTACACTTTTGTAACGAGTGGAGACATATCATCGAGATAGGAGTGATTTCCTTACCTTGACGATTAACTCCGCTTTATTTCTCACCTTATAACGACCTCACCAACGAGTTAGGGGTGATTCCCTTACCTAGGTGATCGTTACCAATGCTTTCTTCTAATAGGTTATATTATGTAAACACAATCATGTTTATACCTAAATCATTATGTATTTCAAAATGCTGCATTTATTTAAACGTACCTCTTATTCTATAATTTATTTTCACATCACTCGCACACACAAAATTCTTAGCTTTTACCATAAACACTTATTCCCCGACATTCAAAATTTCACGAAATGCTACTCATCAACTTAATCGTTCCAACAAAACCATTGCTCACAAAATTTTGTATACAACATAACTATTGAAACACTTATAAAATATTACAAATATTATTCAATAATTACTAAAACTTCTTTCAAAAACAATAAAACATTTTATTAAAAGACGTTTTTTTCAACAAGCACTAAGTTCATGCACCAAATGCCTTTTTCTAAGGATCAACTTTTTCACAAGAAGCTGTAAGTTTCAAAATTTTCTAACACAAACTTGCTTAAAAAATGATGCAAACTTAATAATCTCTAGAACTTTTTCAAAATCTCATTCAATATGTCAATTAAATCCAAAACACGTGGACAAGGGAACTTCATAAGAACCGACATATTTTCAACTTATGTAATCTCTTTTAAAACCGTAGTAACATTTCCATTCTTTTTACAAAGCACGTTTCACGTAACCAATAGCTGTTTTATATTCCCTTACATTCACAAACTAGATTCTGCATTTCATGACAACTCAATCTATTTAACTTCACGTTTTACGCAAACAACTACATATGCATACCATTTTACACGTTTTAGTCAATATCTCACAACAATCTCACGCGTGTCACTCGTTCACTTTTTCTTTCATACTCAAAACTTTCGATCTTTTACGCACATAAACTCGTGTATTTCGATTTATACTATAAACAAAATCATTATTTTCTACATCCATGCTTATACATTTTACGCCTTCACTTATGTTCACACTTACACATTTATGTTATACTCACGATTCAAAATTCATACGTTTTACATTAATAAATACACTCACAATTATACACTTACGTTGTCCTTACATTCATGTCTATACTACATTCTTATTAATATTCATATTCATACGCTTTATGTTTCCATTTGCACTTACACAACCTTGTTACACTTATATTCATACACATATATTTTACTCATACTTAACCTTCATGTTTTACACCTATATTCATATTCATATCTATGCTCATACATCTTATGTTCACACTGATACTTGTATTTATACTCATACGCCTTGTGTTTACGCTTGTACTCATGTTGTACTCGCATTTATACTCATTTTTTTTCATACGTTTATGATTATAATTATCCACATACTACTTACACGGTTTATGTTTATGCTCATACTTACGTGCCCATTCATACTTAAACTTATACTTATGCTTGTGCTTTCATTCATACACATGATTCATACATTCGTACCTATACGCGAGCGTAATCCAAGGGATTTGCTTGCGTGGGTCCCTTACATACTTAAGCATGGACTTGCTCATACTTTATTCTTCTACGCACACATTCTTATTTTTTTGTGTACCTACCCAAATTCATACACAACTAGTACGAGCTATACGGATCATGCGACGATCAATGTAATCACGGGTGCACACGGGATTATAGTGATAGGCGTATGAGAACCATAGAGTGTACTACTGTGTATGGTAAGACACAGAACGTAACATGACCCCGAGTAACGAAACGGACGTAATGTGGTTAAAACATGGTGGATACGCCGCTGGTACTTCTTATATATAAGTGTTCTCACCATGTTACCAAACTTTCGTAAAACATGCCATGAAAAATTCGGTGTGTTACAGACCTACTTAGACCTAATACGTGAACTTTAACAACTCACAAACGCATTGCTAAGCGTGCGATATCCGATTATTCACGAGGATACTTCATTCTTAGCACGCTACTTTTGTCTATTCGATACCTATGCTATCCTTATACTCATAATCGCTTATTAGATCAATCGTTCACCCTTATACATCCATTATTCGTTGCTGTCCTTTTTACAAGCCTCAACTTTTAAAACAATCCTCTTCTGTTTGCCAAAACCCTTTCAAGTCTTCCTTCTGAATAAATTTCGGGACGAAATTTCCTAAAGGAGGGGAGACTGTAACGCCCCGCGTTTTCATAACTTTCCATATTTAGAAACCATTGTTCATATTCCTATCTTTGGAAACTTTGGATCCTTGTAATAGTCGTTTCGTTTTAATCGTTGAAAAATCTTCATCTTTAATCTAATCCGTTATAAAAATGGTTATTTATTCACGGTTTAATTAATTAAATTAATTGATTTTACTATTTAAAAGTTTATTTTTATAATAATCTAATTAGTCTCGTTGAACTTTAAAGTTAGAAAATGAAACAAATTAACCCAGTTAATTTAACTGTAAAGATTATTTCTTTTAGTAATATAAACTAACCCAGTTAGTTAATTTTAAAGTAGATCTTTTTTTTTAAACATCATGACATAGGTTTTGTTTATTAAGGTTGAGGGACTCATTGTGAACTAACTGGAAGTATAAAATACTCCAAACCCTTCTTTTGTTAACACCAGCCGACACTGGTCTTGCCCTTTGCCTCTTCATCTTCAATCTGGAGAAAACCTCCTCTCTAACTCTAGACCTCATCACCTACTATCAAATACTCACACACATCAACATCCGCACACTCTCCTCCCCTCGTTTGACTGACCGACGAGCACAAGCAAGTCCGACGGGACTCCGGTGACGGAACCAGCAGGTTTAACTGGCCGACCAAACACACCAGCGCCCCCCCTGCTCGATCGAACCGCCGGCGACCACCATCGTCTAGTGGCAGCGGCATACAGCGGCGACAGATGAAGAGCAACGACGGCATCATCGCCATCGTCTGCGGCGGCGGCGACAGTTGTTCAGCCGATGCAGCTTCTGTTCGGGTTTCCCTCCAATTCACGTTTGTTTCCGAATGTTCCGATTCAGGTACGGGTTATGACTACTCGGTTTTGTTTGGATTATTTCGTTACTCGGTTCAAACCTAGTTCAGTTTCACTTTTGTTTGGATATATTTCGATCGTGAGTATTATTCGGGCTCGATTCAGGTCCGACGACTGACGGCTCGGGTCAGGTTCCGGTACGGGTCAGCCTTCGCGACATGATAGACTCGGGTTTTGGGTCAGATCGGGTTCAGTTCGGGTCAGTTTCGGTTCGGTAAAACATGGTCAGCAACAGTTTTGGTTCGATTCGGTTCGAGTCAAAGCTAGTCAAACATTCAACGCCGGCCAAACCGATCAAATTCAGTGTTCGGTAAAATTCTAACGTCTTGAAGTTCGTTTTATTATTCATGTTAATTCTACGCCAAACAAACTCTTATAACTTGTACACATCCATAGGAATATACATATGTAAATTAACCTTAACAATTTATTGTTTCGTATCGTTTTGTATTCTATCATTGTTAATGAATCGTTGAGTTTTGGCAAAATATCAACACTAAGTGTTGTCGGGATCGTCCAAAAACAGAGGAAACTCTGTCCGATTTTCATAAAAATCTATAATTCAAAATGCGTTAAAATTTTAAAACTAAACGTATCGGATTCAAATATTTTCGTTATTTTATAAAAAAAAGTAAAAATAAATATAAATGCATAGTAACTTTTGACAACTCTCCTAATGTACCCTTGATGGATTTTAATTAAGAATTTAAACTATGTAATATATATATATATACACATACATATATATCAATACGTTATACTTTAATTTCCAACTCGAATCATCTGTCATAATTCCGTTACTCATGCACCAACGTTTACCCATATAGGGTGACCTTGGTGTTCCATCCTCCTGAACTTATACACTCGTCAACGCTTGGATAATCCGAAGACTTAGCAATATTGTGAGTATACTCGAATTCCCCCTTTTTACTTTTACCACTTTTGGGGTGTAACATGTTTATCTATCAACAAACTTACACATGAACATTTTGCTTAAACACATGAACATTCCTATAACATGCTTGTATACGTGATGGCTTGATGCTTTAAACTTGGATTAATCTTATGTGTTGAATTTATCATTAACTTCGTACGAGCCAAACCGTGACATATGTAGCGCTATAGGGATTAACGACCCGCCTCTTTATCTTCGGTAATGTCATGAGCATATTGCGTTTCCTTGGTTTGATATGTTAGACACATACCATATTTAAATGTTCATCTTGAATCATATGCTTGCTATGAGGAATTGTTCAAACTTATCTTTTGTTATGTACGTATCAAACTTGTATACTCGCCTTTGCTTTTGCATTGAACTTTATTTTAACATGTTACAGGTGGATGTTGACGATGCATGGAATCTAGTAGGATGCTTAGATACACACTTAGAAAGAATTGTATTTGTATTGTATCATTTTATTATTCATGTTGTTGTATTTTGTTTCAAAACCTTGTACTTGATTCTTTAGAAATGAAATGAAACGATTATTTAAATACTTGTCACAATTATTAGCGTTATGATGTCTCGAGCAATCTTCACACTTCGTCTCATCCCGATGTTTCCGCCATTGGTTGGGGTGTGACACAACGAGACTCTCCAATTTACACTCTGTTCCCGAGACTCATTTAACAGGGGGAGGGGAGGGAAAAGAGATGAAAATATGAAAAACCATGTTCCCGAGTTTCATTTAACAGGGAGAGGGGAGAGAAAAGGGAAGAAAATATGACCAAATATGACCATATATTAATCCTCCCAAATTGGAGAGATTAGGAAGAGAAAATTTTCCAACCCCTCCCCTCCCCTCCCCTCTCCTCACCTCCCCCTGTTAAGTTAAATAAGAGTGTGATAGTGTAATGAGAAAAATGTCCGGATAGTCCCTGTGGTTTGCCATTTTTTCACCTATAGTTCCCAACTTTCTAAAATTACCTGAATAGTCCCCAACTTTTCATTTTTTGTTCCCGGATAGTCCCTGGCGTGGATGGAGGTTAGTATTTGTTGTTAACTATGTGTGAAATTACTAGAATGCCCTTACTCATCTTAAAACAAACTGATGGGACCCACCAACCCATGTTATCTTCATCACCCCAATCCCCATCCCAACGTTGGCCGCACACCACCCAAAAAACTCCGGCCACCACCTCCTTCTGCCTCACCCAACCTCAACCGTCACCATCTCAGTTAATTTCAAGCAATAAAAAACAATACATAAAAAATTACATTTCAACTAATTCACTAAATTCAGCTTTAAACTCTGTCCTGAATTCAGCTTTACATCTCAGTTAATTTTATGAACTTGAAAATAAAAAAATGAAGTCTTTGCAATTTGCAGTCCTCACTATATGCAAGGATTTTTAGATCCCTCGTATGTAGAAATTTTATATTGGAAATTCATGTATTATTGTTGCAAAAAAGGTGAGAAACGGATGCACACAGTTTCAAGAATGCTGCAAAGGTGACATCTGACGGTGTAACTCGTTCGGTTTTCGGTTTTCAATCGAAACCAGATCTGACGTGGTAGACCTCGCCGGTACCACAACACGCGCCGGATTCCTTGAATCAAGATCCGCCGCTCCGGATCCGCCATTAAATATCTTCGAGTCAGCTTCCATGTGTCTGATGTGAACCATAATATTCCGGTACAACTTCCATAATATTCCGGTGGAGGGTGGAGCTGTGGAGAGGGTTATGATGGTTAGGGTGCACGGGAAAAAGGGATTGGGTGAAGGGTTGGGTTTTGTATTTTTATGAAAATGGTGGGCCCACTTAGTTTATGGTGGGTGGAGGTGGAGGAGGGTGATGGTGGGTGGAGGTTGTAGATGAAGTGTGGTGGTGGGGTTTTTCTCTAAAAATGAAAAAGATGCTCGAATAGTCCTTGTGGTTTGGTCTTTTAAAGGAAATGGTATTTTTGTAATTTCACACCCACTTAACAGAGAAAACAAACTGAAGTTAGACCCAGAGACTATCCGGGAACAAAAAATGAAAAGTTGAGGACTATTCAGGTAATTTTAGAAAATTGGGGACTATAGGTGAAAAAATGCGAAACCATAGGGACTATCCGGGCATTTTTCTCTAGTGTAATATAAGAAAGTTTCCGTTCTAAAATTCTTTTTTTTTTTTTAAAAAAAAAAGAGAGTTTAACAAATACCTTTATGGGTACTAGCACTATCGTTGTTATTATTGGAATCGAACCGGCAAAAAACTTATTTATATGATTTTTATCAATCAGTGTTGTAGAGAAACAAACCAACCCGAATTCCCGCCGCTTGGAAATCTTTATCTGACTGGTACAAAATCAAACCGCAATTTGCTACTGCAAAATCCACACCTGCTTCAATCGTTTCTTCACAAGGTAACTTTTCATTTCTCCTTCCTTATATGTTTCTGCAGTTCACTAGATATACAAAATTACTCTACTGATTAGTTCACATCCTAAATCCAAACTCACAAAGCTGATTACTTAAAAATCTATGCCCACAACCTATTTGATAAAATGCTTGTGCGAGATAAACCCTTTTGACATGCTGATTACTTCAATATTAGGTTTGATTATGTTTTGTTTCATCTAGTTTCCTTTTCTAGCTAGCGTATATTTCGTTAGATGTGATTTACATATCTAATTCACAAGAAACAGGTTAGAATGTGGCTTTGGGTGAATGTAGATTTGTTTTTCAAAGACACAAAGGGTGAGCCTTGGGACTTAAGGCACTTTAAAAGCGAGAGGCCGAGATAGGTCAGGCGCATAGCATATAAATATATGTTTTTTTTGAGGTTTTAGACATGTTGTAGGCTTTTTCAGGGCTAGTTTAGGCTGGTTCCAGCCCATTTTTGAACGTTTCAGTCTGGGGCAGGCAGAGGTATAGTATTAAGAGGGGTATCACGGGCTATGGCTCAACCTCGTCTTCGTAGCGTATTTTTTTTTTCCGGTTTTATGTAAATGATACCCCTGAACAAATACGGGGATACCCCTAAAAATAGGTTACTTTAATCTATTAAAATTCCAAATTTTATAAGCCCAAACCTTTTACAACACCAGACTTGTATAATAATAATTAAGCGCAAATGATAGAGTTAACCCAAATTAAGTATAATATAATTGAAAGAGGCCCAATTGACAAACATAGCCCAAGCCCCAAAACAATAAAATATCCTTTTGTTTTGTGTATGGGTGGCAACGTAAGAAACAGAACGTCACAGAATTACGATGTGATGGAACGATTTCAAGCTATGAAAAAAAGAAGAGGACAAATCTATTAGGTATTTGTTTTTATTTATTTATTATCGTTTTTTGTTATTGCATGATTGGACGATAAAAAAAAATTGGGGATACCCCTAAATTAATGGGCTAGCTCCACCACTAGTTACAAACCAGTTTGCCCGATTTTGCCGGAATATGACTGAAATCTGGCCGGAGTTTCACCCAAAGGTTGCCGGATTGCCTAGTTGGCAACAGAGCTTTTTCCCTGCACCTCGCCTGAGGGCCTAGACGCGTGCCCGAAGGGCTTTTGACAACATAGCTAGCACTTTGGTATGCCAACAAATATCATGTTATGGTTAGGCATGGAAGGTGACATAATAAGACATGACACGTCCTTTTGTAAATTTGGTGCTCATATAAATAATCTCACAGTAATGGTTTGGAAATGGATGTCCGAAAGATTCTTTTGGGTATACCTTAATCATAGCTGATGTGCAATTGGTTAGCTTCTGATTGGTTTATTATGCCCACCTGACATAGCCTTAACTCTGTTGCTGAATTATTAAAGGCAGTTATCAGAGAAAGGAGAGCAGGGGGCACAAAACAATTTTGGTTTATTTAAGGTTTACCTTGAACAAGAGATGGATTTAAAATTAGAAAAAGAGGCGTAGATCAATTTATGATTGCTAAAGAAGAATATCACAATATTCTTGCTCTAATCGATTGGATGAAAACGTGTGCTATGGAAACAAACATCATAAAGTTTGCTTTTTTAGTTTATAGTGTTGTTGCTTATATAATGTAATGAATTATAAAACAACTTGTTTCTTATTGGTTTGATATACTATTGTAAGTTGTAACTTTTTAGTTGATGTGAATCCCTTGGTTTTAAAAAGCACAAAGCGCACAAAAGCGACGAGGTCTAAGACCGAGGCGCAAAGCGCAAAAGTGGCAGGTTTTACGTACCCGAGGTGCTAGACGATCATATGGTTTTTTCATATATCCCATAGGTTTTTAGCTATAAATAAGTTCCCCTGCCCAAAATATAGCTATAAATAAGGTTTTTTTATATGATTTTACCTACATATGCCAGCCAGAAGCCCAAGGTACAACAGCTTGATGCATAAAACACCCCAGGTACAAGATGCGCACGCCTCAGGCTAGAAACCCCCCCCCCCCCCCCAATTTGGCGCTTCTTGGAAAAATGCGCTTTTTGGGAAAAAGCGTGCCCTGGGTAACAAAAGGCTCCAACACTCGTGCCTCGCCCCTAGGTGCGCTTTTTAACCAAGATGAATCCTGATATCCACTTATCATGTAAAATATCTCTTACAACTTGTTTTTTTATTGGTTTGATATGCTATTGTAACTTTTTAGTTGATCTAAATTCTGATATTCACGTATCATGTACATATATCCCATACACTCGTTTTCATCCCTGTTGGGTTAAACTGTTTCCGATTAACCCGAAAATAATAATTAATAGTCAAACTTCTATAAAAAAATTTTAGAAAATATTTTTAGAAGAAAGGATAATAAGACAAAATAATTAGTAGTTAAGAATGTAGATGGAAAAACAAGAACATAGGGATGAGGATGGGGAATGGGATGTGGGAGGCTTTTAGAAGAGTAAATTGTCATTTTCGTCCCTGAGGTTTAGCACTTTAGCCACTTTTGCGACTTTCATCCAAAGGTTTGTTTTTCCGCATCTGGGTTCTCGTGGTTTCAAAATCTTGTCATTTTTGTCTCTGAGGTTTGGCAATTTATTGCGACTTATTTCCCTTGAGGTTTGGCCCATAGGGACGAAAATGACAAGATTTTGAAACCACGAGGACCCAGATGCAGAAAAACAAACATTTGGATGGTAGTCGCAAAAAAGATCAAACCTCAGGGACAAAAATGACAATTTACTCTTTTTAGAAAATGAGAGTTAGATTTAGGGAATGTTGATTTTTAGTTAAATTATAGGGATGCGATCATGGGGATAGGGAATGGAATGGAATGTGAATGCTCTAACCAAATTTATTATAACCAACAACATTAATCATTTTGATGTTTTAGGAAAAAAAAAACTATGATTTGAACTCAGAAGTGTTATGATGTACAATCCTTGCACAAGAATCAATATCAAGATTTTCAATCGAAATGCCGCACTGGAATCACTCAATCTCACTCATAAGCAAGAACTGGACCGTAGCATCTCGATTCCTAACAAGAACATCATCACGCCCGCAAGGTTTTCGATCAAATGCCGCACTGGAATCACTAACCAAAGCCCGCGAAGAACGCACACAAAACATTGTCCTCTACAATTACCCTTCGTTTTCCGGAGCTTTCTCGGCTCTATTTGCTCACCTCTTTCACCGTCACCTCAATCTCCCATGCCTCATTTTGCCTTTCTCGTCCGTCGAACCTTTCAGGTAACTCGGTGCAACATTCTCAGTTTCTCACGCTGTAACTCACAATTTTCGGTTGCAAATGATATAAAATTATACGTTTGGATCTCCATATGTTAAACAGGGTTGAAGATTTGTGTATCGATGGACTGAAGAAATCTTATTTTCTTGATTTCATTGGCCCCAAAGGGTTTGCAGTTGAGCTTTCACGAAGAACATCATGCCAGTATGTAATTAAGTTTCTTGATTTGCGTTTGTTTGTATCGCTTAATTCTCTAATTGATTATTAAAACATTTAGGGTGATAGGATTCGATCACCGGAAAACCACACTGTCGGATATCCATCTATATCAAGATGGTAACAACAGTCTCTCACTTCAAGTCAATTTGGAGAAGAACAGTTCTTCTGCTGCATACAACTATTTTTGTGACAAGTTATCAGAAATGAAGCGTGATAACGTAAGTAAATCAGGGATTTAATTGTTGTTTCAA
This sequence comes from Helianthus annuus, assembly GCF_002127325.2. Classification (NCBI taxonomy): domain Eukaryota; kingdom Viridiplantae; phylum Streptophyta; class Magnoliopsida; order Asterales; family Asteraceae; genus Helianthus; species Helianthus annuus. The sequence continues at coordinate 124,309,648 of NC_035442.2, read as the reverse complement.
GAATCTTTTATAAAGTTTCTTTGCAAGTTTACGTATTTTGGTAACCAGGGGCCTGCAAGTCTGTTGAACACCGAAGATCAAGAAAGAGTGGAAACGGTTCTTAAGTACATTGAGGACGGAGACCTTAGGCTATGGACCCTACCCGATATCAAAGAATTTAATATCGGTTTATCTAATTGGCGTTCAAAGTTGAATTGCGTCACAAATCCACACTTGTTTGAACAGGTTTAATGCTCTCCATAAACTAACACCCTTAATAAATATTATTTATTCACGAGTAAAATGGCATTTTCGTCCCTGAGGTTTGGCCAGTTTTGCAACGTTTGTCCAAAGGTTTGTTTTTCCGCATTTGGATCCAAAAGGTTTGAAATCTTGCCATTTTCATCCAGCTTATGAACTCCATCCATTTTTCTCCGTTAAGTCATGGGTATTTCCGTCTTTTTTGTTAACTTAAAGGGCAATTCGGTCTTTTTCACTTTATGTACAAGCATTTAGCATAATTTGAAAAAGACCGAATTACCCTTTAAGTCAACAAAAAAGACAGAAATACCCCTGACTTACCGAAGAAAAATGGTTGGAGTTAACGAGCCGGACGAAAATGACAAGATTTTAAACCTTTTGAATCCAGATGCGGAAAAACAAACCTTTGGATGAAAGTCGTGAAATTGACCAAACCTCAAGGTTGAAAATGGCATTTTACTCCTTATTCACTATGGTTTTAAGTGTCTATTATATGGTTGTAACTTGTCTTAGCTGAAGTCGTATTTGTTAACAGTTGATGAAGATTAGTGTTACGAATTTGGTTGCACGTGGAAGTGCTTACGTGGCGAGCCAGCAGAGTTTAGCAACTAAGCTTCTTGAAAAGGTGTTTAAAGTTAGATTGGGCAGAGGATTATACGGGGAGTGTCTGGTATGTTATTCTATATTCTTAATGATGCAACGTGAAAGCATAAATATAAACGCATAAAGATTTTATTTTTCAGGGGGTTAGGATCGACGGGAATTCGAATTTAAGTGATGTTATTGGCAAAGAACTCAGCATGAAGAGTGAAGCAGCTGGTTTGAGGTACTTCCAACTGACGATATTTATCAAATCTAAATATTTGTCCTGAATATGATTTTTTTTGGATAAAATCGGGGGTGATGTGGCATATATGATCGTAACCTCAGGCCTATCGGAGCCGTTATCTACATGCAAGGGAAAAATCTCAAAATGTGCTTAAGGAGTACGGATAAGCATGGTACTGATACATCTGCAATTGCAAAGGTATGCATGTTTAACCGGTTCAGTGATATCATTTTTTAATAATTATATTTGTCAGGCTTTTTAAAATACATTAGTTATATTTGTTTAGGAGTGAGTGAACCATAACCAAACAATATGGAAAACCGATGGTTGGGTTTTAATATATTTAATGACCAACTATATTAGTTCGGTTTTGGTAACATACTTTTACAAAAACCGATTTAACCAAACCGCTTATTGTATGCCTATTGTTAAGGGAGGAAATCCAGAATTTCATTGTGTACTAGGAGTCTAGGACCCAAATATGTATCAAATCAGTTGTGTCTTTCGTTTTTGACAAAGAACAAATATGTATTAAACTTTGTCCAATTTAGCCAGACCCAAAAATGAAGGCCCCTTGGTCAGTTAACTATTAACCCAATCGTTTTGTATAACTAATGGGTAACCAAAACGATAGGTATTACGTTCTCAGTAACCGAAACTTTAGTTAAAACCGAACTGAATGATACACACAATTTCCCTAACTTTCTCAAATGCTTAGGTTTATGGTGGAGGAGGCACCCCTTGGTCAAGCTCATTTATAATTAGAATGGATGAGTACAATCAGTGGATTTCAGGTAACTAAAGCTCATTTGTGTGCTCAACAATTGTGTGCCAAGCTATCAGAAATGAAGCGCGATAATGTAAGCATTTGATTGTTTTGCCTGGCATGTCTATTGAACACTGAAGGCCGAGAAAGAATCCTTAACGCTATGGACCTTGCCTGATATCAAAGAATTCAATATCGGTTTTATCTGTCACACTTGTCGTATTTGTAAACAGTTGTGTCACGAATTTGGTTGCGCATGGAAGTGCTTACATGGCTAAAAGTTGCTTGAAAACATTGGCTGGGCAGAGGATTGTAGGGGTATGTTATTCGACATTCTTAATGACATAGAGTGAAAGCACTAATATAAAAGATATAATATTTAGTGAAAATTACTTTTTGATCAGAGTGTTAACCACTTGATTCCAAAATTAAAATGTTTAACGCCTTGAGTCCCTAAACTCTTTTTTTGTAACTTTGTCCAAATTTTTAACTTTGTCTATCAAGTCTGTTAACCATATGGGTATTATAGTCATTTACAAATAAAGTACAATTTTTTTAATGGCAAATTTGGATCACTGACGGACCACTGGAGTATCATTGTGCCACCGGCGGAACCATTTGATCATATCCATCTCCACATAGGCAATAATAATGTCTATACACTAATTCAGAAGGAAAACCAATAAATCTAGGAAAAACCCCATTATGGGAATCGATATTGAAGGACATTGGTGGTAGCAATGAAGTTTAGAACTAGGCCTCTCTAGAGGTCTCTAGTTCGAAACCAAGCCGAATCGGGTTTTACCGCAGTGGGCCTTCAGGCGGCGGGTTTTCCCCGGAAGTGGTGGCTCAGGTATGCATCCAACTCTGACCGTTATGGAGGAGGGAATGCAATTGCTCGATTGAGGTCATCTCAGGATGCTTATCCGATTATTTAGTTGGCCGTTAAAAAAAATTATTAACTTTAGTTATCAATTTTAAAATATAAAATTGCCAAGTAATATAAATATAAAATTGTCAAGTAATACAACATTAAATAAAACGATAATCACGAAATCGATTTTAGAATGTAATAAATTCCTTAAAACATGCATAATTAAATGACATTTATTATTTTACTATTTTTAAATTTTTGGGTATTAAAGTTACGCTAGTTTGACAAGATGCTTATTGTACGATCAAAATCCCAATAAGGTAAATACAACTTAATTCAATATCTACAAAACCCATGAGGGGAATAGTAGTTGATGTCACACAATAGTGCAAGGTAACTGTCTCGAACTCTCATATTAGCCCAACAAATTTACGATTTTATCATGCTTTAAAATTACGATTTTGCAATCAGTTTAAAATTATGTTTTTGCCCCCTCTTAAAAATAAATTTACGCTTTTGCTCCCAGCTAAATATTTCAATTTTACCCCGGTTCAAAATTACGATTTTGCCCCGTTCAATTTACAGTTTTGCCATTAGTTTTTCCTCTTAAAATTACGATCTTCCCATCAGTTCAAAATTATCTTTTTACCCCCACTAAAAAATAAGTTTACGCTTTTGCTCCCAGCTAAAATTTCCAGTTTTGCCCTCAGTTCAAAATTACGATTTTGGCCCGTATAAATTTATAGTTTTGCCATTAGTTTTTTTTCACAGCCAAGTTACGATTTTGCCCTCAACTTAAATTTACATTTTGTCCATCGTTTTTGTTTGTTTTGCTGGTAAAATTACAATTTTGCCCCCAGTGTAAAATTACAGTCATGCCGGCAGCTGTCTGGCACTCCCCTGTCGGTTCATTTAATTTACGATTTTATTCCTGAATTAAAATTATGATTCGCCCTCAGTTAAAATTTACATTTTTCCCATCGTTTTAGTTTTTTTAGCAAAACTATAAAGGTTTTTTGTTTTAGTTAGTTGACTCGATTTAATTTTTTTTCGTGTCAAGTAGCTTCGTAACACTGGCTCATTAGTACTGAAAAATTACAATTTTGCCCTGAGCCCAAAATTATAGTCTTATCATCGTTTTTATTTTTTTTTTCTAGCAAAATTATAGTAGTCTTTTTTTTAATTGGTTGAGAATTATTCGGCTATCGCCCCGCAACACGGACTGGACATCAACTAGTTTTGTACAAAACTGAGATGAATGCTATGATTTTAAAACACTATGAAAACATCTTGATGCATGCAATTTGTTTAACGTGTAAGAACATCTAAGCTAACTATACGCGTATGTTGGTAGCAATATATACATTAAATGCTCATGAAACACCGCAATAGAAGGCATATGTAAAACTTGGAACATGCATCGCATGTGTACTTAGTGGAAACACCTTTGTGGACATTAATGATACGGGTCTTTGCTAATCAAACCTGTGATAAAGATATTGTTATCTCTTATTTAAAAACGTGCCTTTTAACTATATTTACCAACAAAAGCTCATGTATTTTTATAAGCATGTCTCTAAGGAGTTGGGTGACCAATAGAAGCAGTATTTTTCTAAGCATGTCTCTAAGGAGTTAAATGATAAAGATATTGTTATCTCTTAAACCTAGTGATGCTACCCAAGATAATTGACCTAGGTTTCCTCTTTTTGAAACATGAAACTTTTGTAACAATGTTGCTGCTACGTCACATTAAACCTTATGAAACCTGGTTGACTATAGACCTGATGTTTGTATATGGTGTGTTTAAATTAGTGAAACCTTTGTTTATATATTAGTTCCGTTGTATATATGAAACTGATATTAATCCTTCACATGTGCCTCACATACCTTTCGGGCCTACCAGGAGGTGGAGTATGACATGTTGGTATTAGAGTCATCATTTGAGATATTTAGACACTAGCCACATTGTCATCTCAGGTGGTAGTTAATAAATAATTGAAGGGGTAAGGTCCCAAAAACCTCGCTCTAAGTACTTGGGACCATACAACAACCTTGTCTTTTAAACCTCTTTGGACCTTGCGCGGCGCGCACTGATCCTACAAAGAGAACTTAGAAGAGAAATATCAGACAACACCTGCGCGTCAAAAGAAAGTCAATGAATTCTTGCGCTTTTCTCCATAACAAACAGGGATAAAAATCCCAGTTAACACTCCCGCTTAAATAATACCCAGGCTTGGATATTATTTACTTCACTGATACCACACGATAAGGAGTCACACTGGATTATGGCTGTAATCTTCTAGAAGACTCAACCGTGCACCACCAGACGGTTATAACCATCTGGGCCACGTGTCATCATCCTAGGCTCCGTTGAAGTCACGATGATGGCATGAAATTGGAAGGAACCTCCACTTGCCCACTTTCCACGTGGCAATACCCCAGACGTTGATCTAAATAGCGATCCGTGTACTCTCACGTCAGATTAAGAGGATTAACGGAGGGGGAAATAACCGCTTACGGAGTTAGCATATTCCGTCAACATTTCAATAACAGGTTTTCCTGCCCAAACTCCCGGCTATAAATAGAAGAGTAATTCAGGTACAAAATTCAAGTTACATTCACTTCACTTACACTTTTCTTCTTCATATACCGATACTTATTCTCACGCCGGAAGGTGGTCACGGAGAGAACCCCCATTCTCCCCGTGACGAGGCTGACGGTGTTTGTTTGCAGCTATCGAGAAGAAGAGAAGATCTGTCCCTTTAAACCAAACGAGAGAAAACCAACCCTTTTTATGCAGAACCTAACCCCATGAATTATTTGATTCCGGTCATTTATCCAGTGTTTCTTCAAGAATTGATATTATTATATTTATAAAATGCAATTTTACATATATCAATACACGGTACATTCAATATGCAACCGATTTGACGTAAAGAAATGTAGGAATCTCATAAACACTTGTAACTAGTGGATAAATGAAAATTACATGTAGCAAGAGAGAAGAGGTTATGCGATAAAAACTTGTCTTATATATGACAATTAAAGTAATATGTATAAGTGTTTATACGGCTCCTGCAAGTCTCTATTATAAATTGGTTTGTACTGAAAATCTTGTGTGTTGCTTAACATACTAAACGTGATAAGTGAATGGGGGATTTTTTTTTTTAATTTTTTCTTATCTTGTCAAACACATATTTTAGCCCATAACCTAAAAAGGGTTCGTGTATTTATACTAATTGAGTAATTATGTAATCACTCTAGTGTAATTGTACATAATTACTCTACTAGAGTAAATACACAAAAAAAAATCTTTTTTTTTTATATTTTGCAACTAAAATCATGCTTAAGTAAATTGAAAAAAATTAAAAAGATTTTTTTTCCTTCACTTCTCATGTTTAATATGTTAAGATCCATTTGTATTTGATCTTTGTCCTAAATAATTAATTATTTTCAAACACTAATAAACCGAGTAAAGTTAACAGTTTTAAGAGCAAATTACATGCCTCGTTTATATGGTCCTAACTTGAGAAAATTTACATACACGATTGATTGATTCCAATTACTTACTAACCCTAATCGTGTTTCACATTAATTTAATAGTAAGAGATGAGGGTGTTATGAGTGGAGTGGCAAACTGGTCAGCAAACGGTTTTGCCGATCGGCAAACACCGCCGTCAACAGTTTGCCGTTGCCGACAAACACATGAATCGGGGGATCAATGCCGACGCGGGGAACAAGGTTCAAACGGCTATAATGCCGTTGGTTTATTAAAAAAAATTCATTTTTACCTTTTATAAATTAACCTTTTCAAATCCATTTTCACCAAACATCAATCTCATCCAATTTTACTACATTTCACTCTCTTGTTGAATGAAGAAAGCTCCGGCTCGGGTCTAAAAAGAAAGTCTTCGGATTCGGAAAATTATACACAAGGATCACCGAATGTCGAAATCTCGAGCGGATTCGGTATTCCCGACATAAACGAGGATCCTTCACCACCACCAAGACGACAAACGAGAAAGGAGAAAAAGGACAAAGGGCCGTCTTCAAGAAACGAAGATCCAAGAGATATAACACACAAATTCGAAGAGTACAAGGCCATGAAAAAAGAGATAATGGAAATTAAACGTATACGAGAAGAAAAATACTTGACCTTGGCGGATGAGCAACGAGAGGGTTGCGGCAAACAATGTTCGACAAGGACTTGGAGACGTATAATCGGCCTACCGACAATGTTCACCCTGCGATGTTGAAAATCACACTCGCTAGAAAACGTGAGATCGCAAAAAAATATGGATGGCCTTGTGATTTTTAGTTTTTTTAAAGTTAGATTTTATTTAAAATGTAATGCTTTATTATTATTTAAAATGTAACTAGAACTACGACCTGCCGCAATGCGGCGGGGATTCTTTAGTTATAACTAAGTCGATTTAGGACGCCCACGTTATGTTGAATCTGTCAAACAGGAAAAAATAGACGATTTAAAAACGTTCACCCACACACGCACATTGTGTCGTGTTAACTCGCAAAATTTAGAACGAAACGTAAAAACGCTAAACCAAAGACGCACGTTGCGATGTGTTAAGTCACAAAATTTAGAACGAAGCATAAAGCGAAAAATTTGCGGAAAATGAAAACTATAAAGGACCAAAGTTGAAAGTAAAAAAATTTGTGAGGATAGATTGCAAAAGATAAAAAGTTTAGTGTTAAAAGTAAAAAAAAAAAATAGTTTTAGGTTAAAAGAAATTTATGAAATACTTTTGGGTGAAAAGTAAAAAAAATCAATTTTTTTTTTTGTAAAACCCCTAAAGCAAAGGTTACAACAACCATATGCATAACCATTTTTTCTTTGGAAAACCCCCAAAGCCAAGATTACAACACATAAGTAAAAAAAATCAAAGTGGTTAGATCGCAAAAGATGGAAACTTTTGAATTAGAAGTAAAAAATCAAATTAACCAAAGGGGTTAAATTACCAAAGATTAAAATTTTAAACTTAAATTGTCAAATATTAAAACTTTAGGGTTAAAAAGGAAACAAAGATTAAAAATTTTAAACTTAAATTGTCAAAGAATAAAACTTTAGGGTAAATTGTCAAAGATTAAAACTTTAGGGTTAAAAAGGAAACAAAGATAGAAGTTTAAACTTAAATTGTCAAATATTAAAACTTTAGGGTTGAAAAGGAAAATTACCATTTTTTTTTAAAAGACTCCCAAAACTTACATTACAACACATATATGCATAGTTGGGTTGCTTCTTTATAGTGTTTAATAATGCTTTATTTTTATTTATAAAAAGTTGATGTTTTTTCCATTTTATCTTAATTTAAAAAAAACAGAAAATAAAAAAAAAGTTTGCCACTCAGCAAGTGTTTAAACCGTTGCCAACAATTTTCAGCAAAGTTTAAACACTTTTGACTGATTACCATGGCGCACTCTGATTGATTGGTTTTTTGGTTTACCACTCCAAATTGTTTAACCACTCCTAACACCCTGACGAGTAAGCAAATGGTTGCGATCATATACCTTGTTTCTTAAAAATCAGAAACAAAAGGTAAATTCTCTTCTGAGCTTCACATTGGTGTCAAATCACCCAATTTTTCCTATTTCATCCCAATGAAATGATTTAATCTCGTTAACTCATACTAACCCTAACTTTTAGTGGTTTTTGGTCTAAAAAGAAAAAAAAAATTTAATTCAATCTCTTAATATCCCGTTAACATATACACTGTTAATTAACATGTTAGGTCATTGTTAACACCTCAGATGTTAAATGTTAGAGTCCACCAAAAAGGCATAAGGATCATACGACATATAGGTTACCAAGTATAGGGGGAGGTTCATTTGAGAAGACAATTAAATTGAGAAAAAAAGAACAAAGGTTACAATTGTAAAACATTAAATTGTTTTTCTCTTATCTCATTTATTATTATTTTTGACTAATTAATTAGTCACAAAGACTATCATCCTCCACACTAAAATTTTTGCCTAGACATATCAAAATTTATCCTACACGTTTTTTAAATTTATCATACACATACTGAAATTTATTCTACACAACTCGTAATTCATCCTACACACCTCATAATTTATCATACACTTTAAATTAAACATATATATATTTTTTTTAAATAAGTTACAAATTTAAATTAGTTAGCTATTAAAAGGGAAGACTAACAATTAATGATCTATCTAATTTTACCAATATACCCTTACACTCATATTAAATATAAAAATTAAATGTAGTAAAATAAAACATCTTATTGGTTGAAGTTTGTTCTTTTTTATTCTTACAAAAAATTTCTTCTCATTTGAATCTTCCACTACCAAGTATATTACTTCATATATGCAAAGATTTTACATACACTTTTTTATCCAAAAAGCAACATAACTATATACATGATAACCCACATAGGGATGGCAATCAAACCCGAATTCGTTGAGTAAACTCGAAACCTGACATATTTGGAACGGGTTTGAACGTTTTCGCAGCGCCATGCTAGAACAAAGCGCCCCACTACGGATCACCTTAAAAAAAGGTAGTTTTACTTTCTATAATTGACAACTTCATAAGGCTATAGGGTGTGGTCATGACCCTCATGACCACCATGACCCTCCATGTTAGTGTAACGCCCTGCGTTTTCAAACTTCCTACATTTAGAAACCTTACGTGAAATTCTAAATTTGGAAATCTTGTGTTCTTATAACCATTCTTTCATTGTAATCGTTGTAAAATACGGAACTTGCTTCGTAAATAAAACTTGTACATTACACTTTTTACCTAGTTAAATCATGTTTTATTTCATATTTCACCTTGTTACAAGTTAGGGGAAACATTGTTGCACATTATTACACAACTTAACTAACAAAATTACTCATTATAATGTTTTAAAAAAATAAAAAAATAAAGAAATATGGCAGCCCCAATTCAGCAAAATTCAGCCCATATAGTTGGGTTTTGTGGGCTAGTTTCAAGGTGTAACCCCTTCTAAACACTTCCAAAGCCCAACCCATTGAAACCCTAATCCTTCCCCCTATAAATACCACTTATAACCAGCCTCCCTACCACTTTTGCAACCCTAAAAACTCACAAAACATCCACCAAACCGTAGCTGAAAGCAAGGGTTCGAGTAGATTGACACCCCTTCACGAAAATGAGCATAACTCACTCAATTCTTATCCGATTCACTCGATTCTTTTTCCTACTTGCTTGTATAATCATGGGGTTCGATTCCTAGACTTCTCCTTGGAGAAATCAGACCTGGAAATGCCCCGAAATAGTCCATAAACTTTCTGTTTGTTTTTATGTTCATCAAAAACTTGTTTAAACCTATGCAACTTGTGTCCAACACATCTCATACCTATGTCCTAATGCTTACAACTTATCCCATGGTTGGTTAAGCTTAAAAACAAGGTTGAGACATTTAAAATCAGAGGATTAAACCTCATAAACTTGGTGTTTTGTTTAGGGTTTTTAACCCACAAGTCATGTCAAACTTTGTCTTTGATACATGAGTGATTATGGAACAACTTGGGTTGTCCAAACATACAATCCTCACATGATTTGATGATTTCTCTTAGTTAGTGTGTATATTTCTTATTCTTTATTGTATGTTCATGACCCTCCTTGGTTGTTTTTTTTACATCAAGTGTAGTGGTGAACACATAGAGGTGCCTAAATGGAAGACTTGATCTTCCTACCTCCTACATGACTTCTATGACATTTAGAGGTACCAAAATGAAGATTTTAATCTTCTACCTCATGCTTGAACTATTGGACATATATTATATAACCTAAATATATTATTCGAATAATCGAATCTTTGATGATGAACTAGTGTTCATATGTCGGGGTACTAGATTACATCATCCTAGACTATGATAACTTGTCACGATTCTAATGGAACCTTGTTCCATGAAAACATCTAAACTCCTTCGAGTTTCCTAGTGTCAAGAACAAGCATCAAATGTACTAAATGATTATTTTCCATGTTATTCTCATATCTTATTCTTATGTTGTTTTAAACACCGAATCTCGACTCTAAACATACTTGAACTTTAACCCTTATACATTCGGACTCTAAATCTCTACTCGTCAACAATTGGATAATCGGAAAACGTATGCAAACTTTGTGAGTATACTCGTATTTCCCCTTTTTACTTTTACCACTTTTGGGGTGTAACATGTTTACCTATTGAAAACTTACACATGAACACTTTGTTAAACACATGAACGTTCCTATAACATGCTTGTATATGTGATGGCTTGATACTTTAAACTTGGGTTATTCTTATGTGTTGAACTTATCATTAACTTCGTACGAGCCAAACCTTGACATATGTAGCGCTATAGGATTAACGACCCGCCCGTAAACTTGAGGTTATGTCTTGAGCATATTGCGTTTTCTTGGTTTGATATGTTAGACACATGCCATATTTAATGTTATCTTGAATCATATGCTTGCCATGAGGAATTGTTCACACTTTTTATCTTATGCTATGTACGTACCAAACTTGTATACTCGCCTTTGCTTTTGCATTGAATTGTATTTTTAAACATGTTACAGGTTGATGATGATGAAATGAAAACGGATAGCAAAGATGCCTAGATACTCACTTAGACGTTTAGGTTTAAAGTGTTGTATCAATTTTGTTTATGTTATGTTGAACAATGTTGTTATTTGCTTTTCTTGTAATGTTTTGACAATTTATTTTGGAAATGAAATTTGGATTATTAAATTATTGTCACAAATAGCGTTATGATGTCTCGAGCAATCTTCACACTTCGTCTCATCCCGATGTTTCCGCCATTGGTTGGGGTGTGACAGATTGGTATCAGAGCCATAACTATAGGGAATTAGGAAAAGTAGGAATGCTTTAGCCTAGTCTATAGTTTTAGAGCCTTATTCTTATGTTTTACTTGAAACTACTTGCATGCTACCTTATTTGCTCTTATTTATTCTCTTTTGATCTTTTAAGCATATATGTCGCTTATGTGTTAACACTTGACATGCTATACTTGCTTTATTATGTGCTAATACATGTTTTATTGTCCCACTCATTATGTGCTATTCTTAATATGCTTCATTGTGAGTTTATATTTGTTGTTTATTCCTTTAATATACTCTTTCCCTCATGCATTTTACTCGACTATTCTAAATCCGTAAACACTCGAGACGAATTCACCAAAATAGGCGTGAAACCCACAATTTGGTGAACGACTCTCAATCTACATATTCTTTTTTTACACGAGATATCGCCATTAAGCTAGGAGTGAAATCCACATCTTAATGGTAAAACTCAAATTTCAAATTCTAGTGGACCCTCGTCAACATGTCGAAATTAAATTTTGACCCGACGAGTACCAACCACACTTAGGATACGAAATCGTCAAGTTAGGGGTGAAACCCGCACCTTGTCGACTAGTTCCACTCCTTGGTATTTTTTTTTTTATAAATCCCGCCAAGTCTCGAAACTTCGATTGATTTGGGACATGTAGTAACCGGAAGGGTAAATACCGTTAACCGACTTGTCGGCGAGAGTATTTTACCTATTAGGCCAAAGCATGCTTCTCAAATTCAAAAGACTTTTCGACCACTTTGGTTAGTCAAAGTTCCATTTGGAACACTCCAAACTTTGGTCAAACATGTGTTTCTATTGTTCATTTTATACGATGCAATCTTTCAACCTCGAGTTTACCTTTGATTTCTCTTTTCACACGCACAACATATCGAACCTTTTCGATACATTTATATATGCATGATTTTCATATAATTTAAATTCATATTCCTTGTAACAACTAGTGGAGAGGTATCATCGAGATTGGAGTGACTTCCTTACCTTGACGATTGACTCCACCCCTCTTCCCTTAAAACGACCTCACCAACGAGTTAGGGGTGATTCCCTTACCTAGGTGATCGTTACCAAAACATCTCTTCAAAAATATCTTATTATGCAAACTCGATCATATTTTATACCCAAATTGTTTATGATTATTCAAAATACCCACTCATACCGATTTCAAAATGCATTGTTTTATCAAACGTACTTCTTATTCTACAATCTATTTTCACTCAACTCATATACGCGAAATTCATAATCATGTCTTAAAACGTTTTATTGCTCGAACTTCAAAACCTTACGAAATGCTACCTATCAATTTAATCGGCTCAATGAAACTCTTGCCCATGAACTTCATATTCGACTTAATCACTAAAACATGCTCACCTTCTACTTTTAATCAAAATCCAACCAACCTTTCTCAAATACTTATAAGATCTTATAGAAGTTATATGATTGTTTTACCAAATACCCTTTTCAACATCAACAAATCATTTGTTAATTTTTTTAATCACTAAGTCCTTTTGCTAAATTTCTCTTCTAAGGATCCTAGTTTTCACAAGAACCTCCTAAATTCATAATTTCTTCTTTGATGAAACGAACTTACTTTTTAACGAAAACCTTTTTCCTACACCAATTTACAAAACACGTGCGCAAGAAGACTTCATAGGGACCGACCATTTTTTTTCGGATTACGTAAACCCTTTTAAACAAAATTAGCATTTCTATTTGTTACAAAATACGTTTTGCATAACCAACGAGTACTTTATGTTCCTTTACATATACAAACTATATTCTACCTTTCAAACCAGGCTCAATCTAATTTTGATTCGATAAACTCAACGTTTTGTTGGAACAACTATACATGCACATCGTCATACACGTTTTAGTCGATATCTCGCGATAACACCATTTATATCGTTCGTATCTACATACTTAGCCTTTCTAATCCGCAATGCCTCAACGTACACTATATACGCAATATTTATTTTTTTATAACTACACCTATGTTCATACGTTTTATGCTTGTACTTATACGCATACTACTTATACGTTTTACGCTTCTGCTTATACACATACTACTTACACGTTTTATGTTTATGCTCATACATACATGCGTATTCATACTTAAACTTATGCTCATACTTTCATCCTTACTCATGGTTCATACATTCGTACCTATACGCGAGCGTAACCTGAGGGATTCGCTTGCGTGGGTCCCACACATACTTAAACATGGACTTGCTTATATACTATATTCTTGTACGTACACATTCTAAACTTTTTATGTATACCCTGATTCATACACAACTAGTACAAGCTATGCGGACCATGCGACGATCAAAATAATCACGGGTGCACACGGGATTATAGTGATAGGCGTATGAGAACCATAGAGTGTGCTACTGCGTATGGTAATACACGAAACGTAACATGACACCGAAGACAAAACGGACGTAACGTGGTCAAAACATGGTGGATACGCCGCTGGTACTTCCTATATATAAGGGTTTTCACCATGTTACCAAACTTTCGTAAAACGTGCCATGAGAAATTCAGTGTGTTGCAGACCTTTTGGACCTAATACAACTTCACGCAACTCACAAACGCATTATATCCGATTATTCATGACGAGACTTCATCCTTAACACACTACGTTCATCTATCCAACACTTATGCTATTCACATACTTGTACTCTTTAAGAGCCATTCGTTCATTCTATACTCGTATTATTTTATACAAAACTCGTTCGCAATCCAGCTTGTTTAAACATTTGAGTCCTAACTTACCTCATTACCTATAAAATAGCCTCCCTATTCTTGATTCTTGTGTAACTATACTTAGTATCTCTCTATTGCTTTATTTAAAGTAACAAACCTTTTCGTTCCTCTCAATAAACAGGTTTTACGAAAGTATGATTTTTTATACTATCCTTAAAAACTTCCCCTTGCAAATCTACCTTGATGTTCTCCAAAATTTGGTACTTTTCAAAACTTTCAAACTTCCCAAGTTTCAATTCTTAATGATCACCTTTATGCCAAAAACTCTTTCAAGCCTTCCTCTTAAATAAATTTCGGGACGAAATTTCCTAAAGGAGGGGAGACTGTAACGCCCTGCGTTTTCAAACTTCCTACATTTAGAAACCTTACGTGAAATTCTAAATTTGGAAATCTTGTGTTCTTATAACCATTCTTTCATTGTAATCGTTGTAAAATACGGAACTTGCTTCGTAAATAAAACTTGTACATTACACTTTTTACCTAGTTAAATCATGTTTTATTTCATATTTCACCTTGTTACAAGTTAGGGGAAACATTGTTGCACATTATTACACAACTTAACTAACAAAATTACTCATTATAATGTTTTAAAAAAATAAAAAAATAAAGAAATATGGCAGCCCCAATTCAGCAAAATTCAGCCCATATAGTTGGGTTTTGTGGGCTAGTTTCAAGGTGTAACCCCTTCTAAACACTTCCAAAGCCCAACCCATTGAAACCCTAATCCTTCCCCCTATAAATACCACTTATAACCAGCCTCCCTACCACTTTTGCAACCCTAAAAACTCACAAAACATCCACCAAACCGTAGCTGAAAGCAAGGGTTCGAGTAGATTGACACCCCTTCACGAAAATGAGCATAACTCACTCAATTCTTATCCGATTCACTCGATTCTTTTTCCTACTTGCTTGTATAATCATGGGGTTCGATTCCTAGACTTCTCCTTGGAGAAATCAGACCTGGAAATGCCCCGAAATAGTCCATAAACTTTCTGTTTGTTTTTATGTTCATCAAAAACTTGTTTAAACCTATGCAACTTGTGTCCAACACATCTCATACCTATGTCCTAATGCTTACAACTTATCCCATGGTTGGTTAAGCTTAAAAACAAGGTTGAGACATTTAAAATCAGAGGATTAAACCTCATAAACTTGGTGTTTTGTTTAGGGTTTTTAACCCACAAGTCATGTCAAACTTTGTCTTTGATACATGAGTGATTATGGAACAACTTGGGTTGTCCAAACATACAATCCTCACATGATTTGATGATTTCTCTTAGTTAGTGTGTATATTTCTTATTCTTTATTGTATGTTCATGACCCTCCTTGGTTGTTTTTTTTACATCAAGTGTAGTGGTGAACACATAGAGGTGCCTAAATGGAAGACTTGATCTTCCTACCTCCTACATGACTTCTATGACATTTAGAGGTACCAAAATGAAGATTTTAATCTTCTACCTCATGCTTGAACTATTGGACATATATTATATAACCTAAATATATTATTCGAATAATCGAATCTTTGATGATGAACTAGTGTTCATATGTCGGGGTACTAGATTACATCATCCTAGACTATGATAACTTGTCACGATTCTAATGGAACCTTGTTCCATGAAAACATCTAAACTCCTTCGAGTTTCCTAGTGTCAAGAACAAGCATCATATGTACTAAATGATTATTTTCCATGTTATTCTCATATCTTATTCTTATGTTGTTTTAAACACCGAATCTCGACTCTAAACATACTTGAACTTTAACCCTTATACATTCGGACTCTAAATCTCTACTCGTCAACAATTGGATAATCGGAAAACGTATGCAAACTTTGTGAGTATACTCGTATTTCCCCTTTTTACTTTTACCACTTTTGGGGTGTAACATGTTTACCTATTGAAAACTTACACATGAACACTTTGTTAAACACATGAACGTTCCTATAACATGCTTGTATATGTGATGGCTTGATACTTTAAACTTGGGTTATTCTTATGTGTTGAACTTATCATTAACTTCGTACGAGCCAAACCTTGACATATGTAGCGCTATAGGATTAACGACCCGCCCGTAAACTTGAGGTTATGTCTTGAGCATATTGCGTTTTCTTGGTTTGATATGTTAGACACATGCCATATTTAATGTTATCTTGAATCATATGCTTGCCATGAGGAATTGTTCACACTTTTTATCTTATGCTATGTACGTACCAAACTTGTATACTCGCCTTTGCTTTTGCATTGAATTGTATTTTTAAACATGTTACAGGTTGATGATGATGAAATGAAAACGGATAGCAAAGATGCCTAGATACTCACTTAGACGTTTAGGTTTAAAGTGTTGTATCAATTTTGTTTATGTTATGTTGAACAATGTTGTTATTTGCTTTTCTTGTAATGTTTTGACAATTTATTTTGGAAATGAAATTTGGATTATTAAATTATTGTCACAAATAGCGTTATGATGTCTCGAGCAATCTTCACACTTCGTCTCATCCCGATGTTTCCGCCATTGGTTGGGGTGTGACAGTTAGTGCCATGTAACTCACCTCTAATCCACCATCCAAAATCACTACCCTAAGGTAGCGTTTGGTATGAAGGAATGGAAGGTGGAATGGAATGGAATGGATCATTCTAATTGAATGAAAATAAACATGTTTGGTTATCATGTGGTACTGGAATGGAGCATTCCAAGGGAATGTAACTCCTTCCAAATATAATAATTTCCATTCATTGGTATGTAGGTGTTTTTTTTCCATTCCCTTAAGGAATGGAAAGAAATATGTTATTATTATTATTATTATTATTATTATATTATTTATACTTATACTTTTATTTGTATTTATATTTATATTTATATTTATTAATATTCATACTAATATTAATATATATGAAAAATCTATTACTAATTTTTTATCATTAATATATTATTATTATTAGTATTATTATTACTATTATTATTATTATTATTATTATTATTATTATTATTATTATTATTGAGTCAATTATATTTTTGTCGTTTTTAATACAGTTGTGTTTCGTTACTTCATCTTTTTTTGTTTATCAAATTGTACAAAGTAATAATTCATTCTATTCACATATGAGTAACCAAACATCACAATGGAATGAAATGATCCATTTCATTCCGTTGTCCATTCCATTACCTCGTCCATTCCATTATCTCATCTATTCCATTACCCCATACCAAACAGACCCTAAGGGTGTGGTCATGACCCAAACCATTAACCCCTTATTTGTTATCTTTGTCTAACGAAAAAGGAAATGATTTGTTGAAAAATGGAAAGGAGGACCATGGTTGCCATGGTTTAATCCATGCAAACCATGGTAGATCAATCAAGGGGTGGTGTAGCCTTCCATTCATTTTCCTAGGTGACAAATCATGTCCCAATCATGATCCCCACACCCTATAGCCTAACTTGGTAAATCACCAACTCCACTTTTATTCAATTTAACAATAGATTTAAACAGATACAAATCTTATAAACTACCACATAATAATAATTACGCAAAATCTTGATCGAATTGGACAACTAGTATTCAAAAAATAACCAAGACGAACCTTCATCGAAACTGCTCCAGCTGGATACCCACTATTTGACTTTAATTTTTCAACGTTTAAATCATTTCAATTGTTCATCCAACAATCTTGAAATCTTGATAATATTTTCTTCAATTTCTACATCATATTCTCTTTACAATCATCAATCGAATGAATATTCATTCATTCACTTCGAATTCAATTTTCCACACCAATTTTCGATCCTGAAATCGCTGATTTCACGGAGAATTTGACGCATTCAATACCGATTGTTGATCTTCAGGGTTTAATTTGATTACCCTCGTGCCGAATTTGGGTTTGATGACTTGAATTCCAGACACAGTTAGGGTTTGTATACTCTGTTTTCCCCCAATTCATCCAATCCTTTTAAATTCAAATTAATTCGATAAAATTCGAGAAGATTGTGATTTGATATGGGTAGTACGGATATTGAGGGAGATGAATTGGAGGCTGAATCATCATCTGCACGAGTACGTAATCACAACAATCAGGTGACCCCTTTCCGAACCCGATATCCGGGTTTAGTTAGATTAAAAGCATATATTTTTGATGGGTTAGGTGATTACTACAATAAAGATTGGGATTTGTTAGAGGGTAATGGGAAAGAATTCTGTTGGTATCATGTCGAAATCCCGAAAGGTAACCAAAAGCTTTCTCAATCTGCACAATATTTGATTGATGTTTTGTGTCCACCGTTAAAGCTGCAAGATATTCTTGCATTGATTAGTAATGGGCCTTATTGTGGGCACGTTGATGGGGCACTTGTGTTTCGGGTTAATTCGCCTGGACCGCCTGCTAGCAAGTTTACGTTTAGGTTAGCTGCTCGGGTGACTGAGAATTCGGTGATTACTGTGTCGTTGGGTCGGGTGCCTCGGTTGGGGTTTTCGCCAATGGGTCAGTCTTTGTTGTCTGAGATCCCGAGTGTGGAGAGCCCGGGTAATAAGCCTAGTGGGTCCCGGGAGAACGATGGGTTTGTGATTAAGGAGCATGTTCTTGATTTCTTGTTGACGATGAATCATTCTGAGGAGGCGGATAATCCTGTTCCTAAGTCGGTTTCGAATTTGGTTGTGCATATTGTGGATACGCATGTGGATCATCTCGAGGATGTTGTTACCAAGCTTGAGATTGAACTTGACTCGGTAGAAGTTGATTTGGATAAAGGTAAAGTTTTTAACTTAGAGTAAAGTACATGGAAGGTCTTTGTGGTTTGCAGTTTTGCATTTTGTGACTAATTTAGTCCCCAACTTTTGCTAAGAGTACATGGATGGTCCCTGTGGTTTGCACTTTGCAACTCATTTAGTCACTAAACGTTGGGGACCAAATGCGTTACAAAGTGCAAACCACAGGGACCATCCATGTACTTTTGGCAAAAGTTTGGTACTAAATACGTTACAAAGTGCAAACCACAGGGACCATCCGTATACTCTTTTAACTTTGTATCTTACTATTGATAGCACAAAAAATAGTTTTTGGAGTCTGCTATGAGTGAGATTATACTGGGTATGTTTGTATGTTACTATTGATGATAGTAACGTTTGGATAATGGTTGGTTGAGACAAATATTATTCTTATTTCATGAATCGTAATGTTTTCAGGTGGTTTTGCTTTGAAGAAACAAATGCTTGACGATAGAAGATTTCCAAAAATGCATCTAGACTTGCAACGGCTCTTGCAGGTGACCGGTCTCTTTAACTTTTAAAACATATTATGATCATGCAATGGGTTCTTAACGTCTTGTGGTTTTACACGCATTGATGAATGTAGGTGATTACACACGGAGAACAAGTGTTTCCACGAGTGAAGGAGAAATGTTCCACAAAGGATTGGTTTGCAGGTGAAGACATAAATTCATTGGAAGAGTTGATCAGAAGGTTGAGAAGGTTAAAGGATAATGTCGGTTTTATCTCTAATCGGGTCACTGCTGTTCAGGCCGGTCTTGACAGCTGGCAGGCTGAGCAAATCAACCGAAAACTCTACTACCTATCGTTTCTCTCCATCATATTTCTTCCTCTTTCCATCATCACAGGAGGTTAGATTCTATCAGTTTGACTTTTTAGGTCAAACAAACTCGTTTGAACTTTTATTTAATTAAGTACCGTATCGATTTTTAAGAATTGTTTGATCTTGCTGTTAAACTTTCAGCATTGATAAATTTCAAGGCAACAAATTTATCATAAAACGTGATAGATTTACGTAGATCTTGGATTGAGAAGGAACGTATTTGATGTCGAAAGTCAAACTCCCTTTGTATAGGGAGCTAGCCCGTTATTATAGATGGCTCTCGGTTATTGTTTAACGGGTCAAATAAAAAAATATTAGCTGACAGAGGCATGGGTCAACTAGGTTTAACGGGTTGAAAGTTGTCCAACTATGTTTACAGGTCAAACCAACCTGACGTGTGCTAAAACAACAAGTTCTGTCCAAACCGTCTTTTGTTAAATCTTGATTTGACTTTTGAATTGTAACAGTTTTCGGGATGAACGTGGGAGGCGTTCCTTGGACGGGACAAAGAGATCCAGCGCTAGCAGACGGTTTCAGAAACGTGATGTTTGTTTGTTTGGGAACGTTAGGTCTCGTGCTTTTATGTTTCCTGTTCCCGTTTCTTTACACCAAAATAACGGCTTGGAGAAGACAAAGAACTATAAAACGAAGTTGGTCTCTTAACCGGAGATCTTTTCTTAAAAGAACCGTGCCTGAAGAACGAGGCGGGTACCTTCGGCTCTGACCCGAATCAAGATTTGAACCGTTTCGTGATTGTTTTTTCTTGGTGTAATGTTGTTCATAGTTACTGCATAACTTTGTTCGGTCTGATTTGCCATGATCAAGCCTGTTTAGACCTGATTGTAGCGTGGTAAGCACTTGATTTGTTGATTTTTTTTTTTTTTTCATTTTTTGGTTAGTTGATCCTTTGTAAAATTGAATGCAAACTCACCATTGTATACATTCGAGTTTGTGGAAATTTCAGTTATTTATAATTGAATTAATCGAACTAACATTGATTAAGAAGGGGCCTAGAGCTCTAGACAAGTTTATTTGATTGACAAAAGTTGATTATTATGAATTTTATCAATCAATCATTATTATAATTTAAAAAGCTAAATTATTGAAATGATAACCTCTTTTAATACATACTTAAGTATATAAGAGAATATTTATTTATTTTATTTGAAATAAAATTAACTTTTTTTAAAAATTAAGTTGAATCAATCACATTTACGTGATCCAAAAAATAAGAAGTCATACAATGGGTGTCAAACGGACTTCGATTGACCTCATTCAGCGGTATTGAAACCGTCTTATCGAACTATATGATATGAGATTTTAGGTTTTCACTTTTGGATTTATAGGTTGTAGATTTTAGAATTTTTGTTTAGTATCATTGTGTCTTTTTTCCTTGACAATGTGTTATATTTTTCGGCATTGTGTTATATTTTGCAATCTATTATATCTTTGTACACTTCCTATTTTTAGGAGCTTTTATAGAATAATAGAATAACTTAACCCATATATTGGAAATCACAATAATATTCATCTTGATTTGCTTTTTGGCTTACTTTTAAATACACTTGTTTAAATGAAGAAAAATGAACATATTCAACAAATTAGATGTCACAATCTTACTGGTCATTTTCCTCGATAAAGTTGACAACGCACCATTTTTAATATATAAAAAAGTCATGTTCTATAAAATCCTTTATTTCATCAAACAGTTTGATGTTTGTGAAATAGTTTTTTTTTTAATATAACTATATATATCTAAATAAAAGATGTCCGTCAAAATTGAAACTTGACATTTTCGTTTGTTTCATACTAGTCGAATGGTCAAAACTCAAAAGAAGAGGTTTTTATTTGCAATTCTTTTCTAAAAAAATAGAAAAATTGCAGTTTTTTTTTTCTAAAAAAAAGAAAAAAGAAAAAGGTTTATTTGGTAGTGTAGTATCTAGAAGGTTCGTAAAACCTAATTTAGTCAATAGCCCCTTCTCCAAGCAGGGCCACCTCAATTTATTCTCCCCTTTTTTTCCCAAAACCCTAAACCCTAATTTCACACCACATTCATTCATTCTCTTCCACTCATCCATCAATGGCTACCGCTACGCTGCTCAGATCTCTTCGTCGCCGAGACGTCGCATCTGCTTCTTTCACCGCCTTCAAATCCGTAAGCTTCTCATCTCCACTTTCACATTTTCTGTCTCTATAGATCTATATTCATATCTGTATTTATGTTTGCTTAATACATGAATTGATCTGTTAAATTTGAGGAAACGAATGGTATATGATTTTAGCTTATTTGTTTGATGTTTACCTAGTGGATGAATTGATCTAATATTAAATCCGTAAGCTGTTTATTTGTTATAAATCGGAGAAAACGAATGTGTATATTATTTTTGAAGTAACCTGAATATCTCCTTCACTCACGTAGCTTGTTCATCTGCATAATCAGATGTTCTACTATTGGTACTATAGTTTGTAGGTTTTAGTTTGTTTCTCATATGATGATTTGAAGTTCATAAGTTGTATGTCTGTTTTTGTGTTTAACAAATTAAATTATTGTCAAGTTTGATGCTCAATGTGTAGTTAGATTTGTGTTTTGATACTGTGTGTTTTGGTTGTCTTATCTTATTATAAGATTCTAGTTGTTAAATTGTTGGATCAAATTGATCTGATGCCGTTGGAGTAAACGGACGGTGTATGATGTTTAGCTTCTTTATTTTTGTTTGTTTGGATATGATTTTATAAGTAACGTGAATATCTTTGCAAATTCAGATGTTTTACTACTGGTAGTACACATCTGGACTCCTATTTTAGCTTTTAGATTGTTTCTAGTATGATGATTTGAAGTTCATAAGTTGTATGCTCTTTTTTGTATTTAGTGAAATAGTTATTGTCAAATTTGATGTGTAGTTTGTACTGGGATTTGTATTTTTATACTGTTTTGATTAAGATGGCGGTTGTAAGAGTCTAGTTATTATTTGTTGGATAATTGGCTGCTTACTTACTGTGTCTGCTACTCAAACGAATCACGAAGGATATGTTTGATTGTTGTTTTATGCTGTATAATTATAAGTATAATGTCCTGTTTTAGTATTGTCCTGTTTTAATATGTCAATAAACCTTTTGAAAACTGTTTATGAATGTAACACCATGAATCTATATGCAGTTAAGTGGAGCTAAACCATCATTTACCGGGTCACATTTAAGTCGCAAGTTTGGTGTAATTGCCAGACCTTTCAGGTACCACGCGTCTACTATTTTGCATATGCATGTTTTTTCAGCTCTTTTCAATCTAGCTAATAAATCGCCTCTGATACAGTTCACGACCTCTCGGAAATGAAGTTATTGGGATTGATCTGGGTACCACAAATTCTTGTGTTTCAGTCATGGAGGGCAAGGTATGATCTGTATTTCAAATGTTTGAAGGACCTACAAGTTTTAAGTTTTACCATCTATTAAGTATTAAATATATTTGTTGATGTTCTTACTTCTTATATTCAGAGTGCAAAAGTTATTGAGAATGCCGAAGGAGCGCGTACAACTCCGTCAGTCGTGGCTTTTAACCAAAAAGGGGAGTTAATCATAGGTACTCCCGCTAAACGTCAAGCCGTCACTAACCCAACAAACACGGTATTCGGTACCAAGCGTTTGATCGGAAGACGATTCGATGATCAACAAACACAGAAAGAAATGGGTATGGTTCCATATAAAATCGTCAGGGCTCCAAATGGAGATGCGTGGGTCGAGGCCAATGGACAGAAGTATTCTCCAAGCCAGATCGGTGCTTTTGTTCTTACCAAAATGAAAGAAACCGCTGAAGCTTATCTTGGGAAAACGATTAATAAAGCCGTCATTACCGTACCTGCTTATTTCAATGACGCGCAAAGACAAGCTACTAAAGATGCTGGAAAAATTGCTGGTTTAGATGTTCAGAGGATCATAAATGAGCCGACAGCTGCTGCACTTTCGTACGGGTTGAATAACAAAGAGGGTCTCATTGCTGTTTTTGATCTCGGTGGTGGAACGTTTGATGTTTCCATCTTGGAGATATCTAATGGTGTTTTCGAGGTATATAAGTTTTCTGGTTATGATATATATATATATGATATGTACTAATCTTTTTGTCTCTACAGGTGAAAGCAACAAACGGTGACACGTTCCTTGGAGGAGAGGATTTCGATAACGCGTTGTTGGATTTCTTGGTTGGTGAGTTTAAAACCGCAGAAGGAATAGACTTGACAAAAGACAGACTTGCCCTCCAGAGACTTAGGGAAGCTGCCGAAAAAGCTAAAATCGAGTTATCATCGACAACACAAACCGACATCAACTTGCCATTTATCACCGCCGATGCATCGGGTGCAAAGCATTTGAACATCACTCTTACACGATCCAAATTCGAGGCGCTAGTAAGTGCTCTGATCGAGAGGACCAAGAACCCATGCAAAAACTGCGTGAAAGATGCCGGTGTCACAACCAAGGAAATCGATGAAGTTCTCCTTGTCGGTGGGATGACACGTGTTCCGAAAGTTCAGGATGTCGTTACGGAAATTTTCGGGAAGAGTCCTAGCAAAGGGGTGAATCCCGATGAAGCAGTTGCTATGGGAGCAGCTATCCAAGGTGGCATTCTTCGCGGTGATGTTAAAGAACTGCTTTTACTTGATGTCACTCCTTTATCGCTCGGTATCGAGACGCTTGGTGGCATTTTCACCAAGCTTATTGGCCGGAACACCACAATCCCAACCAAGAAAAGTCAGGTAAATCATTAGTAAAGTTTTTTCCAACTTATGTTTATATATACATACAGTGAAAGGTTTAAATACAAAAGGCTATTAACGTGCAACGGTACGCGACCACCAATATAACGTGTGTAATTATGCAAATAACGTGCGTAATCAGGGTTAACCCAACTCATGCGTAATTATGCAAATAACATGCGTAATTAGGGTTTTAACCCATCCCATGCGTAATTATGCAAATAACATGCATAATTATGTATTATGATGTGGGTATTTTAAAAATGAAGTCGCGTACTGCCGCATGTTAAGGGGCTATTGTACGTTAACCTTCTCTCTCTCTCTCTCTCTCACACACACACACATATGTATATCTACACACACACACACACACTTTTAAGTTATAACTTGAGCTTTTGTGCGTAGACGTTTTCGACTGCAGCTGATAACCAAGTGCAAGTGGGTATCAAAGTGTTGCAAGGTGAGCGCGAAATGGCATCTGACAACAAGCTGTTAGGTGAATTTGACCTCATGGGTATCCCGCCTGCGCCAAGAGGCATGCCACAAATCGAGGTGACATTCGACATTGATGCAAACGGCATTGTTACAGTTTCAGCCAAAGATAAAGCCACTGGTAAAGAACAGCAAATTACAATTAGGTCCTCAGGAGGTCTATCGGACGATGAGATTGAGAAGATGGTTAGGGATGCCGAGCTTCATGCCCAGAAGGACGCTGAGAGGAAGGCACTTATTGACGCTAAAAATAATGCCGACACTACCGTTTACAGCGTCGAGAAGAATTTGAATGAGTATAGAGATAAGCTTCCGAGTGACGTGGTGGCTGAAATCGAGAGTGCGGTGGCTGATTTGAGGAAAGCAGCGGATAGTGAGGATGCTGCGGAGATTCAGGCTAAGATAGACGCTGCGAACAAGGCGCAGTCGAAGATTGGACAACATATGCAAGGTGGTGGTGGTTCGGAGTCGGGATCGGGTGGATCACAAGGCGGTGAACAAGCCCCGGAGGCTGAATACGAGGAGGTAAAGAAGTAACATTTTTAAAATTTCATTTTTGCTCTATTCTTCCATGAGTACTACAGTTTCATGTATCTAAAACTATCATGAGAAGTAGAAATAATTAACAATTTGTTTTGTTGTCATATGGCTGTTATTTGCCAAGATACATTTTTGAGCGAAAAGGTTGAATGAGAATTTACCATTTTTGTCATGGTTTGAATTACTTCTTATTTATTACAATGTATCAAACCCAAAGATTTGGTTTTGCAAGTCTCCCACGCCTTTTGCAACCTTTTATATTAGTTCTTGGTGACTACGATGCGGCTAGCATAATTGGCCTTGCCTACCAAGGGGATTATGACATAAGTGATACCGTGGATGAACCAAAGCAGGATCTAATTCTCATAACATAACTGGTGCCTTGGTGAAAGACCACTGCCAAAAGTAATCGTGACAAGGGATTCTACACGCAAGAGAAAATGATAGATCCGGGAAAGGGTTCCTCTTGGTAGATTCTTACTACTTTTTTCCAAATCATACAAGGTTCACACTATTTTTTTTTCCAAACTTAGTGGGTTCTACTTCTTGGGAACCCACAAAACAGGGCTGGATCCGTCCTTGTAAAGAGATCTACACTAACTCAATATAATACCACTTACCGTACTCTAAAAGACATGCGTATGTGTAGAAGTGTGGTTTAACGCGGCAAACTGCCTCTTAATATACCACTGTAAAATACTTGCTATAGGTAGTGTAGTTTAATGCGGCAAACTGCCTTTTAATATACTGCTGTTAAATACTTGCTCTCGTGGGAGCATCTAACATCACTATGCCAATTATCATGTACGGAACCTCTGTGTGTAGATCCTTTCGGACATGACCAATGTCTTAGTTACTTGACCCACCTATAGCAGGGTCTTCCCATTGACCATCCAAGCATATACCTCGTCATGAACCCCAACACTTAACGATATGAACCTCTACACTTCACGACTAAGTATGTCACGTGATAGTCACATGGCTTGATGACAAATCAATTTTATTGTTCTTGAGCCCAAAGATCTACGTAATCATATATTTCATAATATTGTTCTTGAGCCCAAAGATCTACGTAATCATATATTTCACATAAGCTTTTAAAATAACAAAAAGTGAAAACATATGTATGGCAACCTAGAAAAAATCTTATATTTCATAATATTGAAACACTTGACTACTCGAGTGAGTTAAGATAAAGTTTGATTTAATAGGTGAGTTTGTTTACAATTGTATGAGTTATCTCAAGTTCAATTCCTACTTGTGTCACTTTGGTGGATTAGGCAATGATAGATAAATGCTAGCCTCCTTGCAGAGGTGTCAGGCTCTATCTTAAGCCCACCCGGGTTTTCGTCTCACCGTGTGTTTACACCAGAGAGTTCTGCTCTTGTGGTAGCACGACTGTCAAGTGGCAGCCGGCGGTATGGTTTCCCGGGGAATGCCTAAGCCAAACTCTGAAGCCAGCGTGGGCCCGGAGTGCTAGTGTTGAGGTGGTGGTTAACAGGGGTCGTGTCAGAGTTAGAATCAACATTGTGCGGTATTAGAGTGTTGGTGTTGTTTAGGCCGGAGGGTGTGGAGGGCGCCACCCCTGCCACCTCACCTCCGATAGCGCCTATGGAGCGCCACCGTCCATACCCAACCATTTAAACGGGGGGCGCCATGGTGCCTTCTCCAACATGTTAACGGGAGAAAGGGGGGGGGGTGTAGGCGGGGCCCACCTATTTTCAACCAATGAAATCTTTTTTTTTTTTTTTTTTAATTTTGTTTAATAGGGGTGCTTTATCCCACACCCTGCAAGTTAAAAGAAGGCGTGATAAAGCCCCCTTGCTGACGTGGATCTGACGTGACGCTGACGTGTCGTGATAAAGCTCCTAGGGGCTTTATCCCACACCCTCCAGCCTTAGGGTGATCAAAACCCCTATATTTGATGCATATTTAGAAACTAACTTTAATTATGGTAATGGGTATTTTGCTTGATCATTTTTGGGTTTTAGCTGTTAATGATCATGGTTAACCCATTGTGCAATCGTTTAATAAATATGTAACTATTGAATGTTTTTAAACTAGTAACTGGATGTTTCTACAATTATTGCTTCTTGTGTGATATTGTTGTTGATGTAAGCATGTTTGTTTATCTACTGTTATTGCTGGTTCATGTTGGCAGAATGCATTTGATCATAGCATGTTATTGGTTGTTGTTTGATACTTGCAATCTTGGTAATATCACTTTGATGTTGGTTTATTGTAGGATTCAGTTACAATGTAGGTGTTGATGGCACAAGACAATTATGCATAATAGGAATTAGTTATAATGTAGGTGTTGATAGTACATGACAATTATGCACAATGGACTCTATGGACATATGGCAACATGAATATTCAGCCAAGGATGTGATAATCAAGCCTTTAACCTGATCATCGTATAGTAGGATTTAGGTTTTTATGCAGAATATAACTTGAACAAGGATGATACACTCTTCTTTGCACAATAGGACTTACCTGTAACTTGAACAGGGATGATACGTTTTGGTTTGCACAATAGGACTTATATATATATATATATATATATATATATATATATATATATATATATATATATATATATATATATATAAATGAGATGGATTTGGGCTAGGTGGCATTTGTATTTGGCCATCTTGGCTGATGTGGCAATTTAGTTTAGGAGGGAAATCACACAAATTCACAATGGACACGGGATCCAGAAAGCATCGGGTCGGACTTTTGGATTTGGATCAATCATGATCATGGTTGCAAAAGTCGCTAGGCGCTCCCTAGTCGGTCGACCGGGGAGTTGAGAGTACTCGGTCTAGACGGAGAGTACTCGGGGAGTACTCGGACATGTAAATTATACAGAAATTACTTTTTGGAGATTAAATATATGTCAAATAACATAAATTAACTAATATTTATAACAAAATATGTGAAAATGATATTCATTCCTTAATATGAGAGGCATAGAAATTAATTTTTTATTATTATTTAAGTCAAAGTAGGCCCGAGTTGACCTACTAGATCCAATTATGGCCAAAGTTGACCGCGTTTGACCGAGTTCGAGTAATTAGGCGGAGTCGAAGAAAGTCGCCTCGGCAGCCTACCTTGTAGCGACTACTCGGGGAGTACTCGGCCTTGGAAACCTTGTTTTACAACCATGATCATGATGGATCCTTTATATATGTCTTTTTTTCTAATTCTTCTTCCATACTCTTCAATAATCTTCACAACCCTAAAACCAAACCCTAGATCAACTCAACCTTTCTGGACGTCACAGCGATTTCTCATCTCTCTAATAAGATCTTCTTCCGCTATTGAAGGTATGTGGTTTTACCCTTCAATCTATTTTTCTTAGCGTAGATTTTAATTTCATTCTTTTGATTTCTCTTTCTGATGTTATTTTGTTTCTTCACATATAATCTACCTCACATCTTTGTCGTTGTTGTTCCATAACAGATTCATGTTAGCAAGAAGTATTTTGATGATAAGCACCGAAAAAATTCTACCTGTACGTCTTTTTTCTAGGGCTTGAAGGACTATATTCATTTGATGGTGTCTGAACGTGGGATGCTTTTGGTCGGACAACTGAGGTTTTTTTTTTTTTTTTTTTTTTTGTCTATTAAAAAGTTTTGATTTAGTTTTTTGTGTTTAGATTTATCAAGATTTGATCAAATTCAAAGGTAAATCTACCAAATCAAAGCTAAATATGGTTTCTTTGTGTTATTCGATTATATAGATGTTGATTTTTTTACAAACTGATTCGATTGATACTAAGTTTGTCATTGTTCTTATTTTTTTTTGTAGATCCGTAAACATAAGTTGCAGGTATGTTAATCCGATTCGATGCTCTCTTTGTTTCCACCGTTTTCCAGAAGCATCATCATGTTGGTCTATCAAGATTTGATTACTGGTAATCTTTTCCTTTCAATCTCACATATACTTTGTATTTACGAATTTAGGCTTATTAGCTCTTTGATTGCGAATCTTATCGTTTTTGGTTTATTGATTAGGTTTAATTTGGCTGTAATCGTCTAGATCTATGTGTTACATAATCTATTAGGTTATTGTTTGATGTGAAGTTTTTTAGATCTGAAGATTGGTTTTTAGGTTTATTTTTTCATGTGATTCCGTAATCTGTGATAAAAATCGGACTCCGATAATTCCACAAACAAAAGAGGTTAGTTAAATTTTATATTTTTTTAATCTTTTTTAAGTTTGTAATATTTAATTTTATCCTTTCTGTTCAGTAATTTTTTTTAAATTAGTAATATATGTTCTGAATGATTTATGGTTTGTATTTTCCCATGGTTGACCGTCAATCTTTTGTGAAATTCGTACTCGGAATGTTCGTCTACCAAAACAGGTTAGTTAAATGTTGTTGGTATTGTTTGTTTTTTGATGTATAGTCTTTCTTATTTCTTATTAAATTTTGTGTCACTATTTTTTTTAAATTAGTAATATATGTTCTGAATGATTTATTGTTTGTATTTTCCCATGGTGAACCCTCAATCTTTTTTGAAATTCGCACTCGGAATGTTCGTCTACCAAAACAAGTTAGCTAAATGTTGTTGGTATTGTTTGTTTTTTTGATATGTATACTCTTTCTTATTTCTTATTTCTTATTAAATTTTCTGTTTAGGCATAATTTTGAAACTTTATGTCATTATCTTTTGAAGTTCATATTGTTAGTTTTGTCAGTTATGAGGTTTTCTATTTAGGCTTAAAGATACCTTTAATTTCTTTCTAAAGAGGTTTTTGTTTCCATAAACACATTACTGTTTTTAAGGTTAATTTTTGTATTCTCAATTATAACTCGGTTTCTGTAATTAGACATTGCTTCTATAAATAAGTTACCGTTATATTTTTTTAGAAAATTCATTATTTCCTTTGCAGTTATGGATCCTAAAAACAACGCTCCTTCGTTTTTAAAGTTGATTGATGACTATGATCCTATATTTTTTGTATGTTTCTTTGGTTTTCATTTTATCAACAGACAATAAGTTATTTAAGCTTATATGTTTTTTGTTTCGATTCATAGGAAATACCGTATGATTTTGCAAGCTTATTGTGGGGAGGAAAAGTTCCATATGGTCAATGTTTTGAACTTATTGATGATGACTTATCCTGGGTCGTTAAACTTAAAAGAAATGTTCCGGGACCTGCCTTAGGTGATGGATTCACCAAATTCGTTAAAGATTCTGGTCTCAAAAAGAATGATTATCTATTGGTCAAGGCTATTGGAACATCGACATTTTATGTTTCTGTATTTAAATCATGTGTTTTCGAGAACTCCTTCATCTCTAAGGTTGCTCCTGATGATACCTTTATTGTAAGTCATATTTATAATATAATAAGTCTGTTTTAGAATTTTTTTTTTGTTTTTTTACGGTTTGTTTATGTTATTTTGTAAATAATTTTCAGTTCCTGGCTGACAAATTCTGAAAAGATTTTTACGGGGAAAGGTTTAAAGGTGGAGAGGCAACTCTGTATGTTGGAAATAGGTATTGGAATGTTAAGATGGAGGGATGGCCCGACATAAGTGCCTTCACTGATGGTTTCTCTAAGCTGATTGACGATATTTCGTTAGATACCCGCTCTACTTTGTTGTTTACGAGTGTTGGATATAAAACTTTCGAGGTATCTATTTTTAATCACTTAACATTTACTGAAATATATTTCAAGAACGTTGAAGTTGTTGTTTTGGACGATTCTATTTATGGAGATGAAGGATTTGATTTATTGACTGCGGTTAGTGTTATATAATTTATTATTAATTATTTATTAATACTATCTTATTAGTTGAACTTTATTTTAACATTGTTACTAATGTGGATTTTTTATATGTAGTCTAAACACAAGGAGAAACATGAGACTAACGAAAGTCATGTTGAACAAGATCTTTCTGGTGATAGTGTTGGTGACTTTCAACTTTCAAATTTTGAGTCTATTTTTAATGTATGTAACTATTTTTTTAATATATACTAACAAACTTTAACAACCAGTACATTGTTGTATTCTTATTTTTTTTTATTTATGGTGTCATTTTTTTAGGACACTGAAGACTCCAAGTTTGATCGACATATAACTGCTCAAATTGAGATGGAAGATGCTAAGAACCTGGTAAGTGTATAAGTTCAAATTAGTAACAGATCTTATTATATCTATTAGATACGTATACTATTTAATTGTGCTACTATTTTATTTTATGTAGTTCAAGGATGGTTGGAATACAAAGAATGATGCTTTGAATCAAGATCAAAGGTAAATACACCAAGTCGAACATAAATCTTTGTTATTATATGTTCTGAATGAAGATCGGATGTTGATTTTATGTTATTCCGTACACCAAATCGAACTTAAATCTTTGTTATTATATGTTCCGAATGAAGATCTGATGTTGAATTTATGTTATTCCTTTGTATTTAAAGGTATGTTGAATCTTTGTTCTTTCTACTTCTATTAACTTTTTTTTTCTGATTTTTGTAAATCCGCCTATATATCTTGAAGGTATGTTGTTTTACTCTATTGTTTATGTAGTATTCATCTTTAATCTAAGCGATTGAACATGTTTAATTTTTTTTTAACTCTATTAACTTCTTTTTTTTCTGATTTTGTAGATCCGACCATAAATCTTGAAGGTATGTTGTTTTACTCTGTTGTTTATGTAGTATACATCTTTAATCTAAGAGATTGAACATGTTTATTTTTTTCTTAAACCAAAATCTACATCAATTTTTTTTGTTGATTTTTGTTATGTATAAAATCAAGTTTCCGGGTTTTTCTTAATCATCTATTCCACATTTATCGCAGTTAATGATTTTGGTTGTTGTATTTTTTCATGTGATTCCTTACATCCGTTATAACAATCTGAATCCCACTATTCGTCAAGCAACAGAGGTTAGTTTATCTTATTTTTTTAAATGTTTTTGGTATTGTTTTTTTTTATATATATAGTGTGTTTTGTTCTTATTAAATTATCAATGTTTTGAAGTTCATATTCTTTGATTTTTCAGTTATCATTTGTTCAATTTACCTTTAAAGAAACCTTTAATTTCTTTTTAAAATTTATTTTTTTTCCTATAAATAGACTACTGTTTTTAAGGTTAATTTTTTGAAATTTGAATTATAAGTCTGTTTCTTTAATTAGACATTGTTTCTATAAATAGGTTACGGTTATATTTTTTTACAAAATTGCTTACTTCCTTTGCAGTTATGTATCCTAAAAACAACTCTCCTTCATTTTTAAGGTTGATTGATGAACATCATCCTATATTTTTGGTATTTTTCTTTGGTTTTCGTTTTTTCAACATACAATAAGTTATTTAACCTTCTATGTTTTTTGTTTTATTTCATAGGAAATACCTTATGATTTTTCAAGCTTATTGTGGGGAGGAAAAGTTCCATATGATCAATGTATTGAACTTATTGATGATGACTTATCATGGGTCGTTACACTTAAAAGAAATGTTTCGGGACCTGTCTTGGGTGATGGATTCACCAAATTTGTTAAAGATTCTGGTATCAAAAAGGATGATTATCTATTGGTGAAGGCTATTGGAAGATCGACATTTTATGTTTCTCTATTTAAATCATGCGTTTTTGAGAACTCCTTCATCTCTAATGTTTCTCCTGATGATACCTCTATTGTAAGTCATATGTATAATCTATTAAATATGCTTTATAAAATTTTCCTTTTTTTAATTTCTGTTTGTTTATGTTGTTTTGTAAATAATTTTCAGCATATGGCGGACAAATTCTAGAATGATTTTTACGGGAAAAGTTTTAAAGGTTGTGAGGCAACTCTGTATGTTGGAAATAGGTATTGGAATGTTAAGATGGAGGGATGGCCCAACAGGAGTGCCTTTACTGATGGTTTCTCTGAGCTGATTCACGATCTTTCGTTAGATACTCGCGCTACTATGTTGTTTACAAGTATTTGATATAAAACTTTCGAGATATCTATTTTTAATCAGTTGACTGGTGCTGAAATATATTTCAAGAAAGTTGAAGTTGTTGTTTTGGACGATTCTATTTATGGAGACGAAGGATTTGATTTATTGACTGCGGTTAGTGTTATACAATTTATTATTCATTATTTGTTAATACTATCTTTTTAGTCTTACATTATGTGGAATGTTTGTATGTAGTCTAAACAAAAGGAGAATCAAGAGACTAATGAAAGTCATGTTGAAGAATGTCTTTCTGGTTATAGTGTTGGTGACTTTCAACTTCCAAATTTTGAGGCTATTTTTAACGTATGTAACTATTTTTTAATATATACTAACAAACTTTAACAACCACTTCGTTTTTTAATTATTTTTTTTATTCTTATAATGTCATTTGTTAGGATACTGACGACTCCAAATTTGATCGACTTATACCTGCCCAAATTGAGATGGAAGAAGCTAAGAAGCTGGTAAGTAAATAACTTCAAATTATTAACAGATTTTATTATATTTATTATATATGTATACTATTTAATTGTGCTACTATTTTATTTTATTTTATTTAGTTCAAGGATGGTTGGAATACAAAGAATGATGCTTTGAAAAATACTCCGTCTGCTACCTCTGAATGTGATGTAATATTTTTTTATAAGTTTGTTTATATATTGTATAGATTCTATTAATTACTTCATGATACGCTTATTTTTTATGTTATTCATTTTTTTGAAGTTTGACACGAAAGGGAAGTCAAAGGTTGTTTGTGGTGATCAAACTGTTCATCCAAAGGTTTAAATCAAATAATAACATAATTTAGTATATTTTTTAAATATGTAAATTTTATTTTGTATCATATAATGTATTTTACTTTATCATGAAGTTGTTAATTTGTTTTAGGTGTTAACCAATGTTGATATGGATCTCAATAATATCGCCTATCGTACGCGTTCAAACTTTCCTATCAACAATGACTGTGTTGACATTGATATGACGAAGCCTTCTGAAAACATTTCTGTAAGTACATGTTGTTTAATGTTTATTAATAAATTATTCATGAAATTATTATAGTTCTTTTTAACTATTAAACTTATTTTATATATTTTAAATATATAGGTTAAATCAAAGCGTAAGGCTTGCAGACCCACCACGTCCCCGTCTAATGTTTGCCCTAAACGTAAAGTCAAAAGGTCGAAAAACAATTCATTTTTAGAGTTCACAAAAGTTGCTGAAACCAGACTGGTATACCTTCTGATGTGTTTATAATAATTTTTTTATTAACTGTCTACAAATTCTTTGATTAATAAATTTAATAATTAATCTGTTCTCTTTGTTTCTCAGCGTTTACCTGTTGATGTTTCATATGATCTTTGTCTATCTGTTGACAACTTGCGTGACGTTAGTATCCAGAACCTAAGTTGTGAGCTAAGTAATATGAAAACAAGAGCCGAGAAGTCTGGTGATGGTTACAGGTATGGTTTTACCAAGTGGTCATCTTTCTTGAAATCAAATCACATCCCGTTCGGCGCCACTCTTTTCTTTAAGTACATCAAGTCTTCGCAGCTTTTGGTGTTGACGAACGTTGTACACAAGACTATAAAGAAAAGAGCTCGTGCGTGACTCTTGGCATTTGTGGTTTTTTTGCTTCGTTTTGGCAGAACAGTTAATGTAGTAGGTTGTTTTAGTTTTTTGATCTGTGGTGGGTATTAGTCAAGTATGGTTAGACGGTTATGTTTGTAGTATGTAGTGGTTGACATGGTTGAAGGTGGATAGTTGTATATGTTATCCTTTGAACTGTTGTTACTTAAACAAAGTTTTTTTTTTTTTTTGTGAAAAATCTGATAAATACCTATTAATCTTAGTTTGAATGCATAACACCATTTTGTTATTACATTCCTTTTCATACTTGTGTCTTTCTTTCCATATCAAAAACTTTTTTTGGTTATGATATTGATTCCTACAGTCAACCATTTGAACTGATACTGTAGCCGTTAACATGTCATATACAACATTTCTTCACCTATTCCAAACCGATACTGAAATAATGTTAATTGCTTTACGTAATCTTTTTTTTATTTTGAATTAGGTTTTTAAATGTATATAGACTTTTAAAATAATATGTTTTTCGAAAATGTCTTATATTTCAAACGAAAAAGAAAATAGTAATAATTAATTTACATACATATATTTTGTTATTTTTCCTACCTTTATTTACAACAAAAATATGGTAAATATTTTTCTAACTTTTGACTATATATAATAAAAACTATGATACATAATTTGATTTCCTTACTAATTTACAAGCAATTTTACCTAATATGGATTCTAAATTTTGTAGACTAATAATTTTAATGTATATTGTATGTTTAAAATTATTTTAATCTTTATATGTATATTCTTATAGATTATAGATATAGATTTTAAATTTCCGTATTTTTCCTCATTTTATATTTTAAGTATTATATATATTTTTTATATATCTATATAAATATAGAAAATATGTAAAACATATAAAAATTTAATAATCGTATGTTTTGCCATGACTATTAACAAAAGTCAAGGACAGTCTCTTTCCAGAGTTGGTCTGTACCTAAGAGACCACGTTTTCTCACATGGTCAGCTTTATGTTGCGTTGTCGAGAGTAAAGACCAGATATAGCGTGAAGCTTTTAATATTTGACAAAGATGGAAGGCCAACGAATACAACTTCAAATGTTGTTTACAAAGATATATTTGGAAAATTGTAGTTGAAAAATTAAAGTTTAATTTCAAATTTTTAGTTTTGAATTTATTTTTTTATATAAATTGTTGATTTGATTTTACATCTTGATTTATTATAATTGTAATTCACTTTTAAATTAAATTATTTAAGTATAACTACCATATTTTTGAATCGTTTAAACAATTTGTAAATTTTTTTTGAAATATAAATATTACAATTTATAAACTATTGGTAAAGTACTATTTTATGGTAAGTTGTTAGTTAAATTGATTTTGTAAAGTTTTGTAACTATTAGAGATCTATACGGGGTGAATTTGTAATTATATTTTATTTACTTCAAAATTGGTGCAACTCAAAACAAAACCATCATATCACCTGCAACATCATTACCCATCAAGATCACTTTCACCTCCTCTCTCGGTTATCCCTTCTTACCGCCATTGTTGGTTAGGGTTTCAAGAAGCCATTACTCTCATCTACTACACTACAATCAACAGAAGAAGGTATGTTCTTCATCTTTAATCATATTGAGAGGTTTTCGTCCTATTGTTTTGCAATGTTCCGATTTTGATGTTATATATAGAAGTTTTTCCAATGTTCGGTTGTTCAATCAACTGTTATACACAATTTTCTTTAATAACTATCCGATTCCGATTTTGATGTTATCTTTACAACAATTTCCCACTTTTTTATGTTTCTTAATTTCCTTTTTCATGGTAAACCGTAATTATTTGATAATAATGTGATTAATATTTACGTTCACAGAAAATAGGGTAGTCAAATTTGGTTATTGTTTCTACTATTGATTTATATATATACTTTCTTTATTTATCAGGAATATTTTTCCATCTTTAGTCATTGTTAATTGAAAGAATAAAACATTTTATTTATTTTGAATGTGTTTATTTTGTAATGTTATCATTTTATTTCTTGCTCTAAAAAAATGTTGATAATAATTTTACAGATATGGATCAAAAGAGAAGTAGTTGTTCTTTCTTGAAGTTAGTCGATGTTCATCATCCTACAAAAGTGGTATGTACTTTTGTTATTATGTTTACAAAAAAAATATGTTGATACTTATATGTCTTATGTTTCAAATTATAGGAAATACCGAATGATTTTGCTACATTACTGTGGGGAGAACAATTCCCATATGGTGATCGTATTAAAATTTTTGCTGCTGATAGCTTATGGATTGTTGAAATTGAAAAATATGGGTTGGGTCCTGTTTTAGGTGATGGGTTTGGTAAAGTCGTTACGGACAGTGGTTTACAAAAAAATGATTATCTGTTGCTCAACAGTCTTGGACCATCTACATGGTATCTCGATGCCTTTAAGTCATGTGTTTTGGATAACTCTTTTATTACTTCCATTAGAGTTGATGATAATTTCATTGTAAGTATTGTATATAAAATAATTATTTTTTTTATGTCAATTTTTTTTGTGCATATTTTGTTTAACATGATTGTTAACAAATTTACAGCTCATGGCGGACAAATTCTGGGGACAGTTTTATGGCAGCAGTTATAAAGGTGGATCAGCAACTCTTTATCTCGGTGATAGGTTTTGGAATGTGAAGATGGAAGCGTTGTCCGACAAATGTGCTTTCACTGATGGATGGTCTAAGTTGATTAGGGATCTTGAATAAGATTCCCGGACTACTTTTATTTTTACAATGGCTGGATATGAGACTTTTGAGTTGTCCGTTTTTAATCATGAAACTGGTACTCAAATGTATTTCAAGAAGGTTGACGTTGTTGTGTTGGATGATCCTATTTACGGAGATGATGGATTTGATTTACTGCTTGCGGTTAGTGTTATTATGCTTACAATATATTTTTTTCATAATATCAAGTAATTAGTTATTCTTGAAGTTAACATTGTTGGTTTTTTGAATATTATTTTTTTTGTAGTTGGAACACAAAGAGAAAGTGATTACCAACGAAAGTGATGTTGATGAAGATCTTGGTGGTCATATAGTTGGTGAATGTAACCGCCTTTCATCTTCCTTTGATTCGTATCGGTCTAATGTAAGTGATTCACAATGTGCCTTATATATATATTATATAATGCTTCTAATTACTTTCTTCTATACTTATATGTTTATCATTCATTTTTATTATGTAGAATGACCCAAAAGGAAAGTCAAAGATTGTTTTTGGTCACGAGACTGTATCTGCAAAGGTTGTTTGTTATATACTAATTTAATTTAATAGTTAATTTTAGTACATATAATAAACTTTTTATTCTATTCGGTGTATTTGTTTTCCATTATGTAATCCTTTTAAAGAATTTTTTTTAAATGTAATAAGATAAATCTTTTATGGTTTTGTAGGTTCATCCTAAGCTCAAATCAAAGTTTTATGTTGGAGATAAAGGACTTTCGACAAAGGTTGTTTATGATTAGATAATATAGTTTGATGTTTTTTTCTATATAAAAAAATAATATTTTCAAGTTTCGTTTTTGTTAATGTGAAAACCCAGTTTGATGTTGTTTAGAAATCTTTTTTCATACCAAACAACACATTACATGTATAAAAACATGCTTAATTAGTATATAATTCATTTAATTAATTATTTCTGTATGAATATGTTAATTGTTTTATTTTCTTTAGTTTGAACGAAAAGGAAAATCAGCTGATTATGTTTCTGAGCAAAATCTGTCTTCTCACGTTGTCTCGCAAGTAAGATACCGTAACCATGGATTCTGTGACACTCTAGGTTTTTCCCGAACAAATACCTTGTAATAGCCTTATGTGTATACGTTATTAAATGAAAAGTTGCGTGTTATCTTGCGTGTTATCTTGATAATACTATTTGATCTTTGTGCTAAGTATGTGGTATGATAAATATATATTAGATATATGTGTGTCTTACAAGTGGGCCGAGACCCCACGGATCCGACTCGAGACCACTCTTGGCCTCGAGTAAACACTAGTTAGCGGGCCGGTTGGGCCAAGCAATCAAGAAACCCATTCGGGAGCCCTCAACCCACTCGAGATGGGTATAAAACCCATGAGGGTGACCAACCTTTACCACTTTTGCAAACACTCTCCCTCACTCACTCCTTCTTCCTCACTAAACCCTAAAACCCTAGCAAACCAAGATCACTTCCTCACCCTCTCATCTCTCTCGGATCCAACCGTAGCACCAAGGCTCTCGGATTCTAGCTTGAGATCATCATTTGGAGCTTGGTTCATCAATCCCTCGCACTCCTACTTCTAACCGGTTAGCATGAATATCTTCATAGTTGTTTTGCTTGTTTGTCTTGTTACTAAAATGCTTGGTAGTGCTTGATTGTTGATGCTTGTTGCTATAAAATGCTTGTTTAATGATAAAAGTGGCTGCTTGAAATGATTTTGTATCTTAATGAAAATGATCCGGTTTTGTGTTTAAAGGTTTGCTATTCGGTTGTGGTAAGGGTTGGTTAGGAGGTTTTAGGCATAAATGTTTGGGTTTATATGATGAATCTTGTTTGTGTGCCTTGATATTGTCCGAGAAGTATATAGAAGGTTTAAACAGGATTTTGGGTTGGATTGTTGATAAATGGGGTTTGAATGTTCATAAATAATTGCTTGAATGTTACATGAATATGATGATGAACAGCATGAATGTCACTTAAATATTTTTGAATATGCCTTGTTTGATCCGATTTAGACACAAAATAGACAAACAGACATGTTTAGTGTGGATAGTACTATGTTTCATGAAAATGCAATATCATTGGTTAGTACATGTCAGGTTCTAGAAGATCTTCAGTGCACGTAATCACGGTTGCGAGTCGCAATCTTTGGTTGCGACTCGAGACCACAGCGAGTTTTGTCGAGATCTCCGCGTTGCGAGTCGCAATCAGCACGAGTCGAATCCGGTTGCGAGTCGTAATCACTGCTGTCAAGTCGGAACCGCCGGTTGCGAGTCGGAACCTCTGGTTGCGACTCGTAACCAAAACGTGATAAACCGAGACCTCGGTTGCGAGTCGTAACCTCGGTTGCGAGTCGCAACCACCCTTGTCTCGACTGGGCTATTTTGGTGTTATTGGGCTTTGACTGTTGGGCTTTCTGTTGACTGGGCTACGTGTTGTTGCTGCTGATTGTATGTTTAGGGCTGGCCCAATAACCCAACTGTTTGTTGTTACGCATGTTATACGTGTTTGCTATATGTGTTTGCCGTACGTGTTCGCTATGTGTTTATTTGTACCCAACTTGACCCATACTTGGTAACCATGCTAGGACGTGGTGACCAACATACTTGACCGGGTAAAATAATCTACCGAGCAACCCAAGGTGAGTTCACAACTTAAAAGCATGCGTCCCGGTGGTTTGGGACACGAGACTAAAACAACCCTATCCCCTTGTAAAGGGGATACCATTTACATTCCTTCCCTAGTTACTGGGAACAAACTTACTTTTCCTTCCCTTGTCATTGGGAAACCTTTTAGTTAATTACTGTTTATACGAAATGCAACCAAACGGCACTAAACGCAACTCTATCACTCAAGTCCCTACTACATAATACCGATTAGTCGCCGGGGCCAGGCGAACGGGTTATTAGTTGATAGCGCTATTTAGGTTTTACCAACCTCACACCGTGCCATGGTATGGGATCGGTCGTGAACTAATGTACTCAGGCATCCGTCAATGATGATAGAACATTGATATCGGGGCATCCTGCGGAAACGCAAACGGTTACCTAGTGTTCGGTATTGGAAAAACAGTTTAGTCGCTAACTTTTGGGGTAGCTCCCCATGGCATGTATAAACGGATAAAATAACTGGTGAAACAAGTTTTTGGTAATTAAAACTGGACAACTAGTGAACTCACTCAACATTATTGTTGACCCCTTACTGCATGCTTTGCAGGTAACCAGTGACTGAGGAGCTGCTGCTTGGGAATGTGTAGTGATCGTCAAAACCCGTGTGTTGGGTTTTATTTATCTTGAACCATGAACTATCTTTTAAAACTATTTGGTTTATGCTTCCGCTGTTTTGTTTAAACTTACTATCGAACTTAAACTAAGATGTTGCTAAACTACTCAAGATAGCAATTTACTTTACTAATAACCAATGCTTAGTATAATTGGTGGCTGGATCCTGGTCAGTCACGCCCTCGAATCGGGTGTTATCCGCAGGTGGAATTTGGGGGTGTGACAGATTGGTATCAGAGCCATTGGTTATAGTGAACTTGGTTTTAAAAAGGGAAAAATCTTTTTGAGAAAAACCAGACTATAACCCGTGACTCGTGACGACACTACACTCCAAGTGCAAGGCTCGGCTTATCTGACCTCCTAGCTCGGACCCATATTTACTTGCTTAGTTGTCTTATGCTTTCTGCTTTACTATACGTACTAGTTTGCCTGATTAGATAGATACGCCTCCCCTCTTCTATCTCATTCTCGCTATGTTACGACACCACACTCATACTATGTTTTCTGGTTATGAAGACAATGAGTGGACGCGGACGAGGAAACGTCAACATGACTCAGGCTCAGTTCACTAACCTGCTCAACACGGTGGCTGCAGCTTTCGCAGCTCACCCTATAGGTAAGCTCGTTGTTATAGGATGTCTAGATCCTACCGCCACATCGTCTTTTTGCCTCTAAACCTATTTCGCTTCACTCCTCACAACAGGTCAGCCTGCGCCTGTGCAACCACGTGTCTGTACCTTCAAGACCTTCATGGATTGCAAGCCTCTTCCATTCAGTGGCACTGAGGGTGCCATAGGTCTCCTGCACTGGATTGAGAAGGTCGAAGCTGTCTTCGCTGTCTGCGAGTGTTCCCCTGCTAATTGGGTGAAGTTTGCTACTGGTACTCTTGAGGGAAGCGCACTTTCATGGTGGAAGGCGCAAATTCAAATGCTTGGTTTGG
Organism: Helianthus annuus; assembly: GCF_002127325.2. Lineage (NCBI taxonomy): Eukaryota > Viridiplantae > Streptophyta > Magnoliopsida > Asterales > Asteraceae > Helianthus > Helianthus annuus. The sequence continues at coordinate 124,267,429 of NC_035442.2, read as the reverse complement.
AGACTGCAAACGCTACTGCATGGGAAGATTTCAAGGATATGATCAAGGAAGAGTACTGTCACAGGGACGACATCCACAAACTCGAGGACGAGTACTATGAACTCAAGATGGTTGGGTCAGAGATTGAGACCTACACCAAGCTGTCCAACGACTATGCTGCTCTTTGCCCAAACATGTCCCGACCCATGTACCGAAGGATCGAATTGTACATCAAAGGCTTAGTCCCTGAGATCAGGAGCCATGTAACTTCGGCCAACCTCACTACCATACAGCCTGTGGTCCGTCTTGCCCACAAACTCACTAACCAGGCTGTGGAAGAGGGCAGGTTGCCCAAAAGGATCAGTGCTGCGGAAGGAACTTCCAGTGATGGCAAACGAAAGTGGGATGGAAATCAGGGCAAAGATGCTAACTCTACTCAGGCCCCAGCTCAGCAAAGGAAAACTGACAACAACAAAGGCACTCAGCAACAGGGTGGCTACCGGGGAAGCTACCCTAAGTGCAACAAGTGTAACAGGCACCACAATGGGGCATGTAACAAGGGTCAGTGTCAGCGATGCCACAAGATGGGGCACGAAGCCAAGGATTGTAGAAGTCAGTTCCCAGCAAGGCAGAATCAGCAACAACCTCAACAGCAACAGCAGCAGGGAAACAACCGAGCATGTTTTAAATGCGGGGCAACAGGGCACATGCGAAAGGATTGCCCTGAACTGAATCAGAATCGCAACAACAATCAGGGAGCTGGGAACAATGAGCAAAACAACAACGCTGGGAATGGTGCAAGGGGAAGAGCTTTCGTGATTGGAGCTGGAGAAGCAAGGAACGACCCCAACGTCGTGGCGGGTAAGTTCCTACTTGATGATCGTTATGTTTCTGTGTTATTTGATTCCGGTGCCGATGCCAGTTATGTATCCCTTCGCATTAGTAAGAAACTTAAGCACCCGCCTGCATTATTAAGTTCTAAGCACGTCGTCGAGATAGCTAATGGTAGGATCCACGACTGCACACTAGAATTGTCTGGCCACACGTTTAGTATCGATCTTTTCCCTGTCAAGCTCGGAAGCTTCGACGTCGTCATTGGTATGGATTGGTTATCCAAACATCGCGCTGAGATCCTCTGTCAAAAGAAAGCAGTTCGTATACCTCGTCGTTCTGGCCAACCCCTCATCGTCCAAGGCAACAAAGGTGGAGAAGTCACAGGCATTATCTCGCTTTTAAAAGCCCAGAAGTGTTTGCAGAAAGGGCACACCGCTATCCTAGCACTCGTCACCGACACCCACGAAAAGGAAAAGAGGATTGAAGATTTTCCTGTAGTACGAGACTATCCCGAGGTATTTCCTGAGGAACTACCTGGACTCCCTCCCCACCGTCAGGTCGAATTTCAAATCGAGCTAGCTCCCGGAGCAGCACCCATAGCTCGTGCACCGTACCGTCTAGCCCCTGCAGAACTGAAAGAACTCTCTACGCAACTACAGGAACAATTGGATAAAGGATTTATCCGTCCTAGTTCATCACCCTGGGGAGCCCCAGTACTCTTTGTCAAGAAGAAGGATGGCACGTTCCGAATGTGCATCGACTATCGTGAGCTGAACAAGGTTACCATCAAGAATCGTTACCCTCTCCCGCGCATCGACGACCTATTCGATCAGCTGCAAGGATCGAGCTACTATTCTAAGATCGACCTACGGTCAGGTTATCATCAGTTGAGAGTACGTGACGAAGATATTTCCAAGACTGCGTTTAGGACCCGTTATGGTCACTATGAATTTCTCGTTATGCCTTTCGGAATGACCAACGCGCCGGCAGTGTTCATGGATCTTATGAACCGCGTATGTAAGCCTTACCTCGACAAATTCGTGATTGTGTTTATCGACGACATCCTGATTTATTCGAAAAGTCAAGAGGAGCATGAACAACACCTACGCCTTATTCTGGAACTCCTTCGCAAGGAGCAGTTGTACGCCAAGTTCTCGAAGTGCGACTTTTGGCTTCGAGAGGTCCATTTCCTTGGACATGTGGTCAACAAGGACGGAATTCACGTCGACCCCGCTAAGATCGACTCGATAAAGAATTGGCCTACACCCAAGACTCCGACCGAAGTTCGCCAATTCTTGGGATTGGCTGGATACTACCGCAGATTCATCAAAGGATTCTCAAAGATTGCACAACCCCTCACAACTCTTACTCAGAAAGGCATTGTTTACAAGTGGAATGAAGCTCAGGAGTCGGCCTTTCAGAAGCTAAAGGATAACCTCTGTAGCGCTCCTATTCTCTCGTTACCTGAAGGCACTGATGACTTTGTGGTTTACTGCGACGCGTCTATTCATGGGCTCGGTTGCGTGTTAATGCAACGCGAGAAAGTTATCGCTTACGCTTCTCGACAACTCAAGACTCATGAAAGAAACTATACTACGCACGACTTGGAACTAGGAGCAGTGATCTTTGCTCTTAAGATATGGAGACATTACCTGTACGGTACCAAGTGCACTATTTACACCGATCACAGGAGTCTCGAGCATATCTTTAGGCAAAAGGAATTGAACATGCGACAGCGCCGCTGGGTCGAACTCCTGAATGACTACGAGTGCGCCATCAAATACCATCCGGGCAAGGCCAATGTCGTGGCAGACGCCCTCAGCCGAAAGGACACTATACCAAAGCGCGTGCGAGCATTGCAACTTACCATCCAGTCTAACCTCCCTACCCAGATCCGACATGCTCAAGTCGAAGCATTGAAATCGGAAAACATCAGGGCTGAGTCTTTGCGAGGATCGAGACAGCGACTAGAACAGAAAGAGGATGGCGCTTACTATGTAACAGGGCGCATTTGGGTTCCACTCTATGGAGATTTACGTGAACTCGTGATGGACGAAGCCCACAAGTCCCGCTACTCAGTACATCCTGGTTCGGACAAGATGTACCACGACTTGAAGACTACATATTGGTGGCCTGGCATGAAGGCCCACATAGCAGCATACATCAGCAAATGTTTGACTTGCGCAAGAGTCAAGACAGAGTACCAGAAGCCAGCAGGTCTACTCCAACAACCGGAAATCCCGAAATGGAAATGGGAGCAAATTTCCATGGATTTTGTTACAGGGCTACCTAGGTCTCAACGCGGAAACGACACTATTTGGGTAATAGTAGATCGATTGACCAAGTCTGCGCACTTTCTGGCTATTAAGGAAACAGACAAGTTTTCTACCTTGGCGGAGATTTACTTAAAGGAAGTAGTTTCGAGGCACGGGGTGCCAACCTCAATTATTTCCGACCGAGACGCTCGTTTTACTTCGGAATTGTGGCAAGCTATGCACAAATCCTTTGGCTCACGCTTGGACATGAGCACCGCTTATCACCCGCAAACGGATGGACAGTCCGAACGCACCATCCAGACTCTAGAAGACATGCTTAGAGCGTGTGTGATCGATTTTGGCAAGAATTGGGAGAAGCATCTACCGCTGGTAGAGTTCTCTTATAACAACAGCTACCACACTAGTATTCAGGCAGCACCTTTTGAGGCATTGTACGGTCGTAAATGCCGGTCACCTCTCTGCTGGGCGGAAATCGGTGATAGTCAAATCACGGGCCCAGAGATGGTGGTAGATACAACGGAAAAGATCGCCCAGATCAGACAACGCATGGCGGCAGCTCGTGACCGTCAGAAGAGTTACGCTGATAAGCGTAGGAAACCATTGGAATTCCAGGTCGGTGACCGGGTTCTACTTAAAGTCTCACCCTGGAAGGGTGTGGTTCGCTTTGGTAAACGGGGCAAGCTTAATCCGCGATATATCGGACCATTCGAAATTACCGAGAAAATCGGTAAGGTTGCTTATAGATTGAACCTGCCTGAAGAACTGAGTGCGGTACACAACGTATTTCACGTATCTAATCTGAAGAAGTGTCTGTCAGATGAAACGCTCGTAATTCCTTTCAAGGAACTAACTATTGATGAACAGCTACACTTTACTGAGGAACCGATTGAAATCACTGATCGAGAGATCAAAACCCTCAAACGTAGCCAGATACCTCTTGTACGAGTCCGTTGGAACTCGCGACGTGGCCCAGAGTATACCTGGGAGCGGGAAGACCAGATGAAGCACAAGTATCCCCAGTTGTTCCCAAACGAAAACCCCAGCACTGAAGCTACAACCGAATTTCGGGACGAAATTCCAAACTAACGGGGGGATGATGTGACACCCTGTTGAAACGTTCTCATTTACATTAGCTTGACAGTGACTGCCTTAACTTTCGGGACGAAAGTTCCTAAAACTTGGGGATAATGTGACACTCTAGGTTTTTCCCGAACAAATACCTTGTAATAGCCTTATGTGTATACGTTATTAAATGAAAAGTTGCGTGTTATCTTGCGTGTTATCTTGATAATACTATTTGATCTTTGTGCTAAGTATGTGGTATGATAAATATATATTAGATATATGTGTGTCTTACAAGTGGGCCGAGACCCCACGGATCCGACTCGAGACCACTCTTGGCCTCGAGTAAACACTAGTTAGCGGGCCGGTTGGGCCAAGCAATCAAGAAACCCATTCGGGAGCCCTCAACCCACTCGAGATGGGTATAAAACCCATGAGGGTGACCAACCTTTACCATTTTTGCAAACACTCTCCCTCACTCACTCCTTCTTCCTCACTAAACCCTAAAACCCTAGCAAACCAAGATCACTTCCTCACCCTCTCATCTCTCTCGGATCCAACCGTAGCACCAAGGCTCTCGGATTCTAGCTCGAGATCATCATTTGGAGCTTGGTTCATCAATCCCTCGCACTCCTACTTCTAACCGGTTAGCATGAATATCTTCATAGTTGTTTTGCTTGTTTGTCTTGTTACTAAAATGCTTGGTAGTGCTTGATTGTTGATGCTTGTTGCTATAAAATGCTTGTTTAATGATAAAAGTGGCTGCTTGAAATGATTTTGTATCTTAATGAAAATGATCCGGTTTTGTGTTTAAAGGTTTGCTATTCGGTTGTGGTAAGGGTTGGTTAGGAGGTTTTAGGCATAAATGTTTGGGTTTATATGATGAATCTTGTTTGTGTGCCTTGATATTGTCCGAGAAGTATATAGAAGGTTTAAACAGGATTTTGGGTTGGATTGTTGATAAATGGGGTTTGAATGTTCATAAATAATTGCTTGAATGTTACATGAATATGATGATGAACAGCATGAATGTCACTTAAATATTTTTGAATATGCCTTGTTTGATCCGATTTAGACACAAAATAGACAAACAGACATGTTTAGTGTGGATAGTACTATGTTTCATGAAAATGCAATATCATTGGTTAGTACATGTCAGGTTCTAGAAGATCTTCAGTGCACGTAATCACGGTTGCGAGTCGCAATCTTTGGTTGCGACTCGAGACCACAGCGAGTTTTGTCGAGATCTCCGCGTTGCGAGTCGCAATCAGCACGAGTCGAATCCGGTTGCGAGTCGTAATCACTGCTGTCAAGTCGGAACCGCCGGTTGCGAGTCGGAACCTCTGGTTGCGACTCGTAACCAAAACGTGATAAACCGAGACCTCGGTTGCGAGTCGTAACCTCGGTTGCGAGTCGCAACCACCCTTGTCTCGACTGGGCTATTTTGGTGTTATTGGGCTTTGACTGTTGGGCTTTCTGTTGACTGGGCTACGTGTTGTTGCTGCTGATTGTATGTTTAGGGCTGGCCCAATAACCCAACTGTTTGTTGTTACGCATGTTATACGTGTTTGCTATATGTGTTTGCCGTACGTGTTCGCTATGTGTTTATTTGTACCCAACTTGACCCATACTTGGTAACCATGCTAGGACGTGGTGACCAACATACTTGACCGGGTAAAATAATCTACCGAGCAACCCAAGGTGAGTTCACAACTTAAAAGCATGCGTCCCGGTGGTTTGGGACACGAGACTAAAACAACCCTATCCCCTTGTAAAGGGGATACCATTTACATTCCTTCCCTAGTTACTGGGAACAAACTTACTTTTCCTTCCCTTGTCATTGGGAAACCTTTTAGTTAATTACTGTTTATACGAAATGCAACCAAACGGCACTAAACGCAACTCTATCACTCAAGTCCCTACTACATAATACCGATTAGTCGTCGGGGCCAGGCGAACGGGTTATTAGTTGATAGCGCTATTTAGGTTTTACCAACCTCACACCGTGCCATGGTATGGGATCGGTCGTGAACTAATGTACTCAGGCATCCGTCAATGATGATAGAACATTGACATCGGGGCATCCTGCGGAAACGCAAACGGTTACCTAGTGTTCGGTATTGGAAAAACAGTTTAGTCGCTAACTTTTGGGGTAGCTCTCCATGGCATGTATAAACGGATAAAATAACTGGTGAAACAAGTTTTTGGTAATTAAAACTGGACAACTAGTGAACTCACTCAGCATTATTGTTGACCCCTTACTGCATGCTTTGCAGGTAACCAGTGACTGAGGAGCTGCTGCTTGGGAATGTGTAGTGATCGTCAAAACCCGTGTGTTGGGTTTTATTTATCTTGAACCATGAACTATCTTTTAAAACTATTTGGTTTATGCTTCCGCTGTTTTGTTTAAACTTACTATCGAACTTAAACTAAGATGTTGCTAAACTACTCAAGATAGCAATTTACTTTACTAATAACCAATGCTTAGTATAATTGGTGGCTGGATCCTGGTCAGTCACGCCCTCGAATCGGGTGTTATCCGCAGGTGGAATTTGGGGGTGTGACAGATTCTTACTTTTATTATTTAAAGGACCATGTATCTTATTGTTGTAAAATTTTATGTATATTATGTTTACATTTATTGTGTCTTATTCAATTATGGGGCTAAAGTAAAGTGTAAGTCATTCAGATCCACAACATCAACCGCCCTTCAAGTTGGCCGTAAATGCTCTACATCAAAAAAGTTAAAACAAACTGATGTTATTAAATTCACCAAGAAAGCCGAAAGCAGACTGGTATACTTTATAATTTTTTGTTTCCTTCTAATAGCACATAATACAGTTCGGCTCTACTCTTTTTTTTAATCAATAAGGTAATTAATCCTTTTATATTTTTCTCAGCGTTTACCGACTGATGTTTCAAGACATCTATGTCTTTCTCTTCACAACTTGCACCATGTTACAGTTCAGAACGAAAAATGTGAACTACTTAAGTTGGGCACAAGAGGCGAGAAGTCTGGGAAGGGTTTCAGGTATGGTTTTAAAAAGTGGCCAGCTTTCTTGAAATTGAATTACATCGACTTCGGTTCTACTCTTTTCTTTACGTACGTCAAGCCTTCTAAGCGTTTGATGTTGACCAAAGTCGTACCCAAGATCACAAAGAAAAGAGGCCGTTCGTGAATGTTGGTTATTATGTTATGTTAGATGGTTAAGTATGAATATTAGATGTGGTTTTATCGTTGCTTTGTTTTGATACTTTGGGATAGTACTTATGGTTTGTTAGACATGTCTTTTGGTAATATGTATATGTTGTTAATATACTTATGATGTGGGTATGCGAAATTCAGGTTATGTTAGCATATAACCTAAATAATAAAAAATATATAAATTAAACCTAAATATATATCGATGATTATGAAGAAATCTCTTTTTTTTTATTCAATGACATTTGACTTTTATCATGGTTCTTCAAGAATGATTTTATTTTCGTAATGATATTTTATTTTTAGAAACTTCAATCTAATTCTAACAAATTATAATGGAATAATTACAATTGATTTCTATCAATACATATTTGGAAATATGTATCTTCGTTTGTTATATAAAATTTCAAAAGATATGTAATAACATTGAATTTTTATATGTTACTAGATGTCTCCTATATATATATATATATATATATATATATATATATATATATATATATATATATATATATATTCTGAAATTCGTTTTTGTGTATAATAACAAAAGAGTTTGTTTATATATCTAAGTTGTCCGAATCAAAATCAACTCAGCTGGTCTTGATCGTGGATTAAATCTACAAGATAAGATAATTAAACTGTGTATGTTTATTAAACCTATTAATGTATAAGAAACTTTTATTTTTACATCTTTATGACATTGTTGTTTATGTAACTAATCACCATGGATTATGTAATATGTTTTGAAACTAATAAGCCTATATTATCACATGCTTGATAACGTTTGGGTATGTGTTTTAATTTATGTTTTTTAAGTAATAATATATTATCACATGTTTGATAAGAATATATTATCACAATTCATTTTATTTCATATATCATATATGTTTTTGAAGTAATCAGAATATATTATGACTGAAATTAAAAAATAATTTAATTGTTTTTATAATTTATAATATACATATTGTTAATTGTTTTTTCTACGTTACATGTGTTTGTAGCTTTTAAATATGGCTGAAAGTTCTTCCAGGTATTTTTTTCTTTTTAATCTTAGACTTTGTTGTGCATTATACCCATTAACAAGTTATATTTTATTAATATCTTATGTTTTTCAATCAGTATTAGAGAACCTTTCTTTTGTAGACACATGAATCGAGCGGACGAAGTTTTACTGGTATTTTCTAAATTCAGACATTTATTATATTTTTTTTATTTGTTATCATGAAATACAATTTAAAATTATCTTATGGTTTATAATTTACAATTATAATTATAATTATAATTTATTTTGGATTCCTTGCTTTATTAGGCGATTCCTTTAGACGCTGCATCCAAATTGTGGGGTAACGATAAAGCACCCAAAAATGTTATGATACAAACTCAAGATGGTCGAAAATTTAATGTTACTTTAAGCGAAGCCAAAGGAAAACATTTCTTTTTCCCGCGAGTTGGTCAAATGTTGTGAAACATTTAAAACTCAAAAAAGGATGTTTGGTGCTCTTCAATTCTGTCGATTTATCTATATTCAAACTAACACATTTCATTGATGGTGTGTTTCAAAGCTCTTTCTGGACATCTCTGTTACCTACAACATCTAACTTTATTGTAAGATTAGTTTTTCTTTCATTTTATTTATGTTAATATATTTAGGTTTTATGAACTGATTACAAAAGTAACATTTTTTTTAATTATTTATACAGGTAATTCCTGAGTGTATACTGCCTAATTTCTATGATTATACTTCAGATGATATAATTTCCACTATAGATGTAGGCAACAAAATCCTTCACGTAAAGATTGAAACGCTTTTGGGTAAAGTTGGTTTCTCCGTTGGTTTTGATGTTAGTGTTAATTTGTTTCAATTGGAGGCCGGTTGTTATCTAATATTTACAAGAGGTTTTGCAAATTATTTCCATTTAAGAATTCTTGGAAAAAATGGTGTTGAAATTAATTATGCTGATGTACAACTTGATGAGGTAAGTATACATTTGCTTGGTTCTTTATATATTTAATTACTATATTGTTATTATAATAATTGTTGTATGTTATTTTCAGACTGTAGTTGCACCTATTGATGTAGTTGACGAGCCAACTATTGATGAACACCAAAATGTTCGTGTTTATAAGTTTAGGCGTATGGCTTCTAAAGATTTTGTAAGTTTTAATATTATTTTAGCAAGTACTATATAATAAAAATTATATATTTTTTTAGTCACATAGAAATACATTATTATTTTTATATTCGTCTTCTTATTAATTTTGATTTTATAAACAATACAACGACTGCCTGATAAGGTTTCAAGTATGGCTAAACTTGGTGCTGATTTAAAACCTATGACCGTTAGACTTTTGCATCTGCCCGAGCAAGACGAGTTTACCAACCGTACCAGACGTGAAAAGAGAGGAGAAAGTTGGCGTTATGCGTTATGCAAATGGTCCAGATTCATGAAACGTGCTCGCATTAACGAGCGTGATACAATTCACTTTTCTTTTGATGAAACTCATCAAGTGTTGAATGTTGAGTTGGTTGTACCTCACCCAAAAAAAGAGTAGTGATTAATTGTTTTACATTTAAGTTTTGGATATTTGGTTTTTGTATGATATACATTTACTTTGTTATGTTTAATAGTTTTTAAAATGTTTATTCATACACCTTATTCATCATAGATTTTTTCGTTTATTAATATATATGTATATATTTATTTGGTTACAAAGATAGATTGTCAACCCGTGAGTATTCACGAGTTATAACCTAGTATATATATATAGGGGATGGTTCAAATGAAAACCACTTTTATTGTGAAAACTCGAAAACTAACTAAAAAAAGCCTAAAAAACACACAAATTTTTTTTTTCAATTTTTTTTTATAAAAATCGCTAGTTTTTATATATAAAAAAACTTTTTTTCAAAAAAAAAAAAAAATTTTGTGTAGTGCACATGTGTAATAATACACATGTGTAGTACACATACATATGTGCAGTATTACACATGTGCACTACACAAAATTTTTTTTTTTTTTTGAAATTTTTTTTTTTATATTAAAAAACCTGCGAAATTTTGATTGCAAAAAAAAAAAAAATTAAAAAAAAAAAATTTTTGTATGTTTTTTTGGCTTTTTTTAATTAGTTTTCGAGTTTTCACAATAACTAGTGGTTTTCATTTGAACCTTCCCCTATATATATATATATATATATATATATATATATATATATATATATATATATATATAGAGAGAGAGAGAGTATAATGTACAAAAGCCCTAATCATACTTCACGTACGCGACTATCCTGACCGTCAGATCTTTGTGATTAAAGCGTGATTAATTTTAAACAATTAACGCGTCGCAGCGATTAAGATTTTTCATTAAGGGCAAATTAGACATTTTTCATTCTTCAACCAGGGCAATTCAGACATTTACTAAAATCAAGGAGATTATGCGAGTTCGTTATCTCCTGCGTCCCGGTAATTACGACCCGTATCAGTTTCAAATAATTTCCGTTTTTCAATTATCAAATTAGCGGTTATTTGTGGGCGATTAGGGTTTCCATCACTTATTGTTTGTAATGGATCCACAGAGTAGTAATGCTCGAAACATAGATGATATTGAATTTGAAGATGCTGAGGTCAATGTCGGTCATGATGCTGCAGAGCAATATAGGAATCCGACATCAGACAACCACGTTCTATTAGACGATCAGACCAGTAAGTTGTCAATTAAATCCTTTCAATTTTCCAGAATTCAACCAAATTATTGTTGTATGATGTGTTGTTTTTGCTCGTGCATCATTTTTTGATTAGTAGCTTTTTTGAAATGTAATATAATCACGCATGTTTATAAGCTATGTAATGAAGAAGACCTGTGTAATTTCACTAACCATGCGTTATTATTATGAAGTATACATTACTGGATGCTTTTTTTCCTTCCTGCGGTATTAATTTTGATGCGTTATTATTTTTGATGCAACTTGCGTGATTTGTTCTTTCTCTGTGTGTCTTTGGTTAGAGGTCATGTTTATAATTTTTTTTTGATCATTTTTAAAATGTGTAGATGAAAGATTGTATATTCCGGAGGTAGCTTCATCATGTGTTCCTGTTATCGGAATGGAATTCTCTTTCATAGAGCAAGCATATGTTTTTTATCAGACATATGCCAATAAGGCAGGGTTCTCTGCTCGAAAAGGAGGTGAACATCATGTTGGTGGTATTATCAAGACTAAATACTTTGTGTGTTCAAAGGAGGGGCATAAACCACAGGAATTTGATGATGCTTATTCGAAGTTGTCTAAGCCATATAAACGTAGTAACAGACCGACTATTCGAATCGGCCGTAAAGCTCAAATTAAGCTTTGTTCGACGGATGGGGTGTTGTATAAGGTTGATAAGTTTGTTCAGTCGCATAATCATTCATTCGTGTGCCCCAAAGATATGCATTTATTACCAGCTTATAGACATCTTTCCGAAACACAAGAAGAGATGATATGGGAGCTTGGTACATTGAATCTTGGGCCAGTGAAAGCCTTCAATATAATGAGACAAAGATACGGAGGTTTTGAAAATGTTGGCGCAACTAAAGATGATTGCAAGAATTTTAGAGCTAGGATACATAGCTATATCGGAGAGTATGATGGAGATATGGTTATCAATAGGTTGACCGATTAAAAAGAAGTTTATGGTTGATTATTCATTCGTTCATTCAGTCGATGAAAACAAACGATTAACTGGCCTGTTCTGGGCCGATGGTTTGTGCAAACGTAACTATGCTGAGTTTGGAGACGTCATATCGTTTGATGCTACATTTAAAACCAACAAGTTAGTCCTCACTTCAATGTTATTCCTGTTATTTTATTTTTTTGTATAATCTTCTTGTTTTTTATTCATTTTTTAATCCACATTTTGAAGGTATAAAATGGTTTTTGTACCTTTTACTGGTATTGATAAACCACTGTCGGAATGTGACGCTTGGAGCCGGGTTGCTAGCATCCGAAAGCATTGAATCATACAAGTGACTTTTACAATCATTTTGGACTCATTTGGTAAGCAGCCGAAGGTGGGCGTCACTGATCAGGATCCCGCGATGAAACAAGCTATCGAAGCAGTGTTCGATAAGAGTGGGCACAGATTATGTATGTGGCACATAATGAAGAAACTTGCTGATAAGGTTAGGCTCAAATACAACCTGCGTGATTATTATTACAACCTGCGTAATAACTATATTGATTTCTGATTTTTATTTGCCCGTAGTACAAAAAAAGTTCATCATGCGTTATTATTTCCTACATTCATTTTTTTACTTGCCCTTGTTCAATAAGTTCCAATTCTTTGTTTTAATAGGTGGGACATGTTGTGTAACAACGAAGAGTTCAAGAGATGTATGTGTGACATTGTATGGACTGATTCGATTACGCCAGAAACGTTTGAGAGAGAATGGAAGCTGATAATGATTGAATTCGGTCTAATCGAGAATAAATGGATTGATGATATGTTTGGCATGAGATCTTCGTGCATTCCAGCTTTCTATCGTTATGAGCCTATGTCTGGGCTTATGCGGACCACCTCCAAATCAGAGAGCGAAAACCATTTTTTCTGTCAAGTGGCGAATTCTCAACTTACCCTTGTTGAGTTCTTTAACCATTTCGATGGTGCAATGGACGTGCAAAGATTCAACCATCGGAAGAATGACCATATATCTAGAAATACAATCCCAGATAAGTTTTCTGAATCTACTTTAGAGGATGATGCTATGAAAATTTACACCAGGTCAATTCTTGCTGATCAACAGTCAGAGTTACAAGGAACACTGTCCGAGTGCCTTCCTATGGAGACTAAAATTGAGGAACCGTTTTTGAAGATAAGTATGAAGGATTGGAAAGCCCACGGCGACGGTTTACTAGAGGTAACACTATCTAGAACAACTAACATGCGTTATTACATAACAACGTGCCTTTTTTATTTGATTTTTAATTTTCAATTGTTTTTGTTTAGGTTTGTTTCAAGAAGGGGGAGGATGTAATTGCATCATGCAGTTGTCGCAGGTTTGAACAATATGGATTGTTGTGCAAACATATATATTTTGTGTTCAAGATGTTCAAAGTGAAAGAAATTCCCAACAAGTACGTTATAAGAAGATGGACCAAAGACGTGGTACCGAATGATCTAAATAATACATTTGATTTAAGTGTTGATGATAATGATGCGCATAAAAAGGCCAAAGAGGTTGCGTATGAGATTATGCAGACCAGAGAGTATCTTATTGGTAACTTGATGAAAGATTTCGATCATCTACTTATAGTCAGGGATTGGATGAGGGAGATGAAAGAAATGGTTGATAAACTTCGCATAACCAAGCCCATCGACCCTAAGTTTGATAGATATTCAAGGTTAATTGGTTACGAGAAACCGAACACTGATGCTCCTCCTACAGTCCGTGTGCCAACCGGTATTAGAAACAAAGGACGCGGTTCACATAAGCGGATTAAATCAAAAAAAGAGAAAATTATTAGTCTAAAAGGCAAGAGAAGTCGGACATGCAGTGTTTGCAATATCAAAGGTCATGATATTCGAACTTGCGAGGTTTTAAAGGGTAAAACTAGTGCTGCCGATAAGAATGCCGATAAGAATGCCAATAAGAAGGGGAGGAAAAGAAGAGCAATTCAGTTAGAGAATGATCCTGGTTTAGTTGACGAAGAGGACGAGGAGGTAGAAACTGGTGAGGAAGAGGAGGAGTATAAGGAGGTTGACGAAGCAGATGATAGTGATTCTGAATGGGAAGACGAGTAATTTTTGAACCATAATTGCATTCATTTAAACATTCCATATTTCATGATTTTATTAAGACACAACTTTATGTAATCTGTGACATTCACAACATTTTACCATGATATGCGTGATTAAATATCTCATTTGATTCTTTTTTACCCCTTTTCGATATGCAGATGCGTGATTAATCATAACTATACAGGACTATCTGAAATGGAGATCTCAAATGACCATTAAACCCCTCTCTAACATTTTTGCATAACCTGTCTTAACCCTTGTTCACAGCGATTTCCACCCAAAACATACCCAAACACAGATTTTCATCATCATAACTAGCGTCATAAAAAAAGACACATACGTGATAATAATTAACATGCATTTTTCATATTAATAATGCTAAAACAACATTCATAGATGCCTCAAAAAGGTCTGAAAGCATGTTATAATTAAGCCCCGGATGATTTCCCTAAATATACCCACATATGAGTTTAATACACCAAAAACCACCATAGTTCAAAATACCAACAACATTAGGACATCCCAAAAATCAACAAAAAAAGTGGATTAATCAGCCATACCACTTAGTTCGGTGTCAATATCTTCCCAAGCTCCTTCTCAGTCGTCTCCATCTTCTCTTTAATCGCCTCCATTGCATCTTTCAGATATGAGTAAACCAAGTTATCTGCAGATGACTGATCCTTCATCAACTCTATGCCATTGTCCCTCAATGAAGATTTTGGTTCTCCTAGGAGTTTCCCCCAGACTTCCTGGGTCTTCTTTTGCTGTTCTAAGAGCCTCCCCTGCACATCCAGAATACTGTTAGAAGAGTTAACATTAGAAGCAAGCTCTGTCAACCTGCGGGTTGACAGGAGCTCCTTGATTGCTTCGCTTGAGGGATCAGTAGACATTGTTGTTTTCTTTGAAGAGAGGTGTTATTATTTTTTTTTTTTTTGCATAAATCTATTAGGGGGGAATGATATATGTATATAGATTGTGAATTAATATGGTAGTTGAGAGAGATGTGGTAAGTAAAATTAGATATCTTACATAATGACTAGTCATATCGATTTAAGAGTGTATGTGTAGGTTTCATTATTATTAGGAATAATTACATTTTATATCAACTTGTTGACGGGTGGTCTATAGGACAACCCTTAATGATGTTAAAAGACGAGTTTATTCCCCACTTGATTGTGTAATTATCTTGAATTAGATGACTACAGTTGCTTATGTTTCAGGTACACTTTGGAGCTTAAAATGGATAAACCGCTGTTTTGGATGGAACGGAGTGAAACGAGTTATGCATGGAAGGAAAGAAGAGAAGAAACAAAGAATTCAGGGCTCCACCGTAATTTACGGTGGGTACCGTAAATTACGGTGGCCTTGAAACATGCATCTTCCCACCGTAACACAGGAAAGAACCACCGTAACATCCTGAGGTCTACCGTAACTTACGGTAGCTAACTTAACTTACGGTAGCTACCATAAGTTACGGTAGAGGCTGTGGAAAAAATGTAACTGCCTTCATTAAAACCGTTTTCATGTGCCTTTTCACATTATTCATGATTGGAACGTTTTCTCTGCACCTTGGGGGCGGAATTTAGCTTTGGAGATCACTTGGGAACATTTCTAAACATTTGGTTTTGGTTTTTGATTCCTATGAACTTGAACTTTGATGTTATGATGATCAACCGAACAATGTCCGGTTAAATTTGTGGTGATCATCTTAGGTGAATGTTTCTTTACAACTCTTGTGTGATTGTCTTTAATTTCTAGAATGATAACTTTGTGTTTGCTTTGATTATCATGGTGCATGATTAATTGATTGTAGCTTGTTAATTGGTATTGCAATTCTAGTCTAAATCGTACGTTCTTGGTGTCGTTGACAATCGAGATATCACGAGAAGGGTTAGGGTTGGATATTGATTGACTGATCATCGAGAAACGACCTCGCATTGATATAATCCGAGTACTTTGTTCCCTTTTATCACAACAATTATTTATGCATGAGTTATGTCTATGTAACTCTTTCTAGTTGGAATTTTGCACAAGTGTTAAAAGAAACTGAAACCTAGGATGATCATTGTTCTCATAATCTGAATTACAATCCAATCTTGATTAGCAATTAGTTGATAACTTAGTTTTAAATCAAACAATCCAAACTCTTGAATTTTAATTTTTGCAAATTAGTTTAATTGTAGTTTATTCACAAAGCTATAGAATCAACACACTTTCCACAAACTCCCTGTGTTCGATACCCATTTACTGCTATCTATTAGTTGTAATTTGGATTAAATTTGCGTGTGACTACGACAACACGTCAAATTTTGGCGCCGTTGCTGGGGAGTAGTGCGCAATGTGTGTTAATTTAGTAGTTTTGTTTGTTATTTCGGGTTTACGCTGGTTGTGTTTCGTGTGCAGGTACTTCAAGTGTATGCATACTTGAGGCTCTCACAAGTCATCACCGCTATCGTTCGATCCGAAAATTGAAAGAACTTTGCATCAAAACAGAGTTTTGCTAGGAGAAAACAGAATTGTTGGTTCACCTACTTCACCCATTACACCAAGAAACATCATGAAAGAATCCCAAATACCGCCCACAACGGGTCAAACAACACAACCCTTTATACCATCACCCACACAACCATCACCAAACACCACCATGCCTATTACCACTACCGAACCTACTCCACCTCATGAAGTTACACCAACCAATACCACTACATCGCCTGTTACTACCCAAGTTGAACCCACTCTTACCTTTAGCCCCTCTACCACAATTCCACCATTTTCACATTTCTTTCCCCCAACTACGGGTCAATCATCCTCTAATTATACAATAGCACCAAACTCAACCATTGTTCATGCTACTTCATCCTTTAGACCACCGAACCAATCGGGTTTTCAATACTCATCTCTTCCCTTTGGGCAATCTTCGGGAATAGGAGGAGATGGTTATGATGTGGGTTATGAGGACGAATTTGGAGGCTACGAAGAGGAAGGCTTTTATTATACTGGAGATGGAGGTATGTTGGGACCTCAAGGAGGAGCGGGTCAACAAAGTCAACCACTACAGCAATTTCAAGACATGGGTAGAATGCCGGTTGGGGTGCAACACATTATACCACAAGGGCCACAATTGCAACGCCCTACACCACTACATCAAGTGCGTCCTCAAAATACACAACCACAATTTCAAAGACCGATTCAACAACAACCGCTGATGCATCAATACCAATATCAACCACCATTTGCTCCTCAAGGGCCTATGCAAGGGCAAATGGGTCAACCAAGAGCACCATTGGGTGCCCCTCAAAGACATCATCGGGAAGTAGTACGGGGAATTGAAGTTCACTTCCGGCCTATTATCACTAACAATCCTTCGCCGGTAGTGATTCCTCATCATGCGGATGGAAGAACTTTTGAAGTTAGAACAACCGCCCTCCAAAGTCTACCAAAATTTAAGGGGTTAGCAATGGAAGAACCTTATTTTCATTTGGAGACGTACGACTCTATTTGAAACACCATTGGAGGTCAAGGTTTCTCTTCAGATGATGTCAAGTTAGTTCTCTTCCAATTCTCTTTGGAAGACAAAGCAAAGAGATGGTTTCATACATTACCCTCTGCGTCGATTTTTACATGGGCCGATATGCAACAGATTTTCTTGGATGAATATTACACCTCTCAAAAGACTAATGATGCAAGGAGAGGTTTGAGAAGCTTCCAACAACAATCGGGGGAGATGTTTCATGAAGCGTTTGAAAGGTTCAATATGATGCTAAGGAAGTGCCCTCATCATGGGATCCAACTTTGGGAGTTATTGAACGCATTTCATGAAGGATTGAGTTCGGAGGATGCACGTGATTTGATGTCGATTAGCAACGGTACATTCGGTACCAACTTTGAACATGTCGATTGGGCATTTTTAGAGCAAATGGCGGTGAATTCCAAGAGGAAGCCCCAATCTTCAAGACGGGCAAGGCATGTGATAAAAAGGCCGCAAGTGCATGGAGTAGAGAGTGGAAATGTGCAAACCACAAATCAAGTGTACAACGTGTGCACTAATTGCAATGAAATAGGTCACACGGCGGAAGTTTGTGTAGTGGGAGTGGTTGATGAGCAAGTAGAGGAAGTGAATGCCATTCAAGGGGGTGGTCGAAATTTCAATATGAACTCCAACACATACCACACCGGGTTACGAAATCATCCTAATTTCCGTTATGGGAACACGGTGAACCAAGCTAACCCAAACTTTCAAGGAGCTCAAGGTAACTTTGCATCTCGCCAACAATACAATCAAGGCAACTATAGGGGTGGAAACAATTATGGTTATCAAGGGCAATTTCAACAAACGGGTCAAAGTGGTTCGAGTCAAAATTCGTCAAGCGGGAATGAAGTCATGGATATGCTTCGGGCTATGCAACAAGATATGCAAAAACGAAATCAACTTGATGAAGTCCGGATGCAAAAGGATGAAGTTCGTGACAAGAGCATTCAATCACTAACAACCCAAATGGGTCAATTGGCAACCGACGTGACGGAGTTGAAGAAAAACAAAGGTCAACTTCCTAGTGACACCAAGGTAAATCCTTCACATAGTTCGTCACGAGGTAATGTTAATGTTCATCATGTTAGTGTATTAAGAAGTGGCAAAGAATTTAAAGCCAATTTGTCACCGGGTTTGGTTGAGGGGGTAGTTGAGGATGTCACGGGTAATGAAAGTGATGATGAAGTTTCACTGGTTAAACCTAAAGAATCAAATGTAAAAAAACCAGGGTTGGGTGAAAATGAAAAAAGTGAAAAAGATGAAGGTGAACCGAGTCAAGTCCCGTTTCCATCGACTTTACTTGACCCGGGTAAGAAAAACTTTATTGCATCGAGAGGTCCCCAAAAAGAAGAATTATGGGACATGTTCAAAGAAGTAAAAATTAACCTTCCATTACTTGATGCAATAAAACAAGTACCCGCATATGCTAAATTTTTAAAGGAATTATGTACACAAAAAAGGCAACAAAAGAAGAAAATGCCTAAGCGGGTAGACTTGACCGGGCAAGTAAGTGCGGTTTTGAATGGGGAGCTTCCTCCTAAGCTCCAAGATCCGGGCACGCCATTAATAAATATACAAGTTGGCAATTTTCAAATGGCAAAGGCGTTACTAGATCTTGGAGCCGGGGTGAGCATTTTACCGGGGGGCTTATATGACCAATATGACTTTGGTCCGTTAGCAAGGGTAGAGACAACGGTTGTTTTGGCCGATTTGTCTCATAAGCTACCTCGGGGGATGGTTCAAAATGTGATTGTGAAAATTGATGAGTTCTATTACCCGGTTGAGTTTTTAGTCTTGGACTACTCATCCGCGAACCCAAAACAACAACAAAATGTCATTTTGGGTCGTCCATTTTTGAGCACCGCGCATGCTGTGATCGATTGTAGATTTAGTACAGTCGATATGACTTTTGGAAACCGGAAAATGCGCAATGTTTTTACTAACAATTCTAATGCTGTTGGTGTTGATGAGTGTTTTATGGCAGATTTAGTCGACGGATGCAACACGCATGAGTATGAGGAGGATGGCATAGATGTTTGTTTGTGTGATTTTTCTGAACAGGTACATGCTTGTGCGCTAAGGGTTAAAGAGGAAAAACAGGACGCTATGGCATTGAAAGAGGGTCGACCGCCATGGACTCATCAGTTTGAAAGCTTGCCGGTGGAACTAAGCTCGGGTACTAGACCATCATTAGAAGAACCACCAAAGTTGGAGCTCAAAGACTTGCCAAGCCATTTGAAGTACGCTTTTCAAGGGGATAATGACACTCTACCGCTCATTATTGCCTCTAATTTAGAGATGGCGCAAGAACAAGCCTTATTGGAAGTTTTGAAAGAGAACAAAGGAGCTATCGGATGGACGATTGCCGATCTCAAAGGAATTAGTCCATCAATCGTCATGCACAAGATCATCACCACCGAGGATGCAAAACCGACAAGAGAAGCTCAACAGCGATTAAATCCGAACCTAAGGGAGGTAGTAAAGAAAGAGGTAATTAAATGGTTGGATGCGGGAATTATCTATCTGATTTCGGATAGTGCTTGGTTAAGTCCTACCCAAGTTGTGCCTAAGAAGGCCGGCATTCAAGTAGTCAAGGATGAAAATGGTGAACAAGTTGCCACCCGACCGGTTACCGGGTGGCGTGTTTGTATTGACTACCGTAAATTGAATGCACCACTTCTAAGGACCATTTCCCGCTACCTTTTATTGACCAAATTATTGAAAAATTGTCGGGTAAAAAATTTTACTGCTTTTTGGACGGGTACTCGGGTTACAATCAAATAGCAATACACCCAGATGACCAACACAAGACCACCTTCACTTGTCCATATGGCACCTTCGCCTTTCGGCAAATGCCATTTGGCTTGTGCAATGCACCGGCAACTTTCCAACGATGTATGATGAGTATTTTCTCGGACATGTTGGAGAGTCGCTTGAAGTGTTTATGGATGACTTTTCAATTTTCGGCACTAGTTTTGAATCGTGTCTCAACGAATTACAAATTTTTTTAAAAAGATGTGTTGAGAAAAATTTAGTGCTTAGTTGGGAGAAAAGTCATTTCATGGTGCAAGAGGGCATTGTGTTAGGCCATGTAATATCGGAAAGGGGTACAGAGGTGGATAAGGCAAAAATAAGGATAATATCATCTTTGCCACCACCGAAAAATGTTAAGGGTGTAAGGTCATTTTTGGGACACGTGGGTTTTTATAGACGTTTCATTAAAGGTTTTAGTGTTATCACGAAACCTTTATGTAATTTGTTGTTAAAAGATGTTCCATTTGACTTTACTGACGAATGTTTGCAAGCATTTACTGTTTTGAAGGAACATTTGGTCAAGGCTCCCATCTTGCAACCGCCGGATTGGTAAAAGCCATTCGAAATCATGTGTGACGCAAGCGACACTACAATTGGTGCAGTTTTGGGTCAACAAGTTGACAAAAATCCGGTGGTAATTTATTATGCAAGCAAGACTTTATCCGAAGTGCAACTGAATTACACCACAACCGAAAAGGAATTACTAGCGGTGGTGTATGCTTTGGATAAGTTTCGTTCGTACATTTGGGGGAGCAAAGTGGTTGTATACTCGGATCATAGAGCGGTCCGGTATTTGATGGAGAAAAAAGACGCGAAGCCCCGTTTAATCCGGTGGGTTTTGTTATTACAAGAGTTTGATTTAGAGATCCGAGACAAAAAGGGAAGTGGGAACGTAGTGGCAGATCACTTGTCTCGGATCCCGGTGGAAGGGATTGATGATTTGAGTGAAATAAATGAAAGGTTTCCTGACGAGCAACTCCTAGCCGTATCCATTTTTGTTGCACCGTGGTACGCTCACTACGTAAATTACTTAGCCATGGGTGCCATTCCAAATCATTGGACCAAGAAGCGAAGACAACAATTTATGGTCCAAGTGAAGCAATACATTTGGGATGAACTGGATCTTTTCAAGATCGGGCCGGATCAAGTTTTTCGGAGGTGTGTGCCCGAAACGGAGGTGTTGGAAATCTTGACTCATGCCCATTCATCCGCATGTGGAGGTCACTTTAGTGGGCATAAAACGGGTTATCGGTTTTTGTCGTGTGGGTTTTATTGGCCCACAATTTTCAAGGATGCGTGTGAGTTTGCAAGAAATTGTGTAAATTGCCAAAGGACGGGAAGCATTTCAAAGAGGGACGAGATGCCATTACAATCAATTTTGGTTGTGGAAATCTTTGATGTATGGGGCATTGACTTTATGGGTCCCTTTCCGAATTCCAATGGGTTTTATACATTTTGGTGGCGGTGGACTACGTTTCGAAGTGGATTGAAGCTATTGCAACAAGAACAAATGACCATTCGGTAGTTTGTAAATTTGTTCAATCCAACATTTTTTCCCATTTTGGTATTCCACAAGTTATCATAAGTGATGGTGGTTCGCATTTCAAGAACTTTAATTTTGGAAATTGTTGAAGCGATATAGCGTGAATCACCGGATTGCCGCACCTTACCATCCGCAAACTAGTGGACAAGTTGAAGTGTCCAACCGTCAAATTAAAGAAATCCTCATGAAGACGGTTAGAACGGATAGGAAGGATTGGTCGAGCAAGTTGGACGATGCGTTGTGGGCATACCGAACAGCCTACAAAACTCCAATCGGCACAACACCTTACCGAATGGTGTATGGAAAGGGTTGTCACTTGCCAATGGAGTTAGCTCATCGGACACATTGGGCAATCAAGACGGTAAATGCGGATTATGATGAAGCGGGGAAGATGAGGAAGTTGCAATTGAGTGAAATCGAAGAAATTAGAGATGAGGCGTATGAGTGTGCATCGGCTTACAAAGACAAGCTAAAAAAGGTACATGATGCAAAATTAAGGAAGAAGACCTTTGAAGTGGGTCAAAAGGTATGGTTGTATAACTCAAGGCTCAAGATGTTTGTGGGCAAACTTAAAAGCAAATGGATGGGCCCATATGTCGTTCGGTGAGTCGGGAGGTTTGGTGATGTAGATATCCAAGATGAGCAAACCAACAAACAACAAACGGTGAATGGCCATCGGTTGAAGCCATACTTGGAAGGGAACGATATTAACAACTTGGAGCTTGACAAAGCGGGCTACATTCTACGCCTGGTAGACGATGATCAACCATGAGAGGCCCAGGTTTGGTAGTGTAAATAGTTAGGATTTTATTTTGTTTGTTTTGTTTAGTTTGCACATTACCGTATTCGTTTGAAGTCCGTGTCTGAAACAAGTGTGGGGACATTCGGGTCACGAATAGTTCTAACATTCGGCTTATCAGAAATTCTGATGAAAGACCCACTTGTCTAAAATCACAACTCTATCCTGCCACCCATGACCGAAGCATGACATTATTGGTTTTCATGATTACAAATGCAACTTGAACGACGGATTCAATGAATATGTCAAATTGCTACTTTATGCAGGACTTATTGCATGAATAAACAATTGTTTATTCATGTCCACAGCCGTCTATAAATAGAAGGCTCGAGAGGCAGAAGATATTTGAGTTTGAAGCTTAGCATTCACATACAAACACTCAAACTCCACTGCTCTTCTCACCCACAGAAATCAAGATTCATTTGTATTAGATAATAATCTTACAATCACCTTGTTAAACTAATTTGTTTCAAAGTGATATAAACTTGATAATTCTGTAGGTCTCGTTTCTTGAAAGTCTGATTTCCATTTCCGCACATCTTTTTCACATATACTGAAATCACTTGCCATATTACGTAAAAAGAAGTTGTTAAGGCGATACTGGGTCCAACAATTGGTATCAGAGCAGATTGAATAAATTATTTTCAAACGATCAATCGCTCTTCTTCTTTTTTCTAAATATGGCCAGCTTTCAATGTGACACCTGTGTCACCTCAACCATCAAACAAATGCCAAACCAATGAAATATTATATTTCATACTTGGGATTTGTAAAAATATGTTTATCATTTGCACATATCAATTCTTGTCCGATTTCAAGCTCTAAATCGCTTTCTGGAAGGTTATACGCGCACTAATGCGTATATATAACCAGTTTAACGCAACAAACACTCCGGAATAGTGAAATAGGCTTAACATACCTTAAATAACCTCCACGTAACTTAGAAATAAGTTTTGGATGGTTTGGTGTGTTGAAATCAAGTTTGTTCGATGGCAGGGACTAATTGTGTCAAACTGCGAAACTATACCGATTTGTATAGTAACGAACATTCCGGAACTTGATCATAAGTTAAACATGCCCTAAATATCCTCTACATAGCTTAGAAATAGGCTTTGAGGGGTTCGGTATGCTAAAATAAACTTATTTGATCAATAGGTACTAAAAGCGTCAAAAAGTGCACAAGTTTGCATTTTCACGCATATCTTACGTTCTGAATATATCCGGACACCCAAAAATTTATGTAATCATTAAAATATTATGTTTTAGTGATTGGCATGATAAAATTCCATTCGTCGCTTAATTTGGATCGTTTTTGCGTTCGTTACGACTTCCGTCGTAATTAACCGAACAACTGTCACACCCCGATTTCCACGTGTCACCGGTGGGCCCGGTGGGGGAGTATCGTGACGTGGTTGGCAACATAATAGTCAAACAACACAATATTTAATATGCACAGCGGAAGCAATTTAAAAGATGTAACACAACCGAATTTAATTATTGTAATATCAAGTATCACAACGTTCGATTGTTTATCCACAGTCGGATCGTAATAAAATATGAGACAATAGTTCAACAGACTTCAGGCATCTTAAGCTTGCGAGACTTCTAATGATGCTAAGGAGAAATCCCAGCCAATTTCTCTTAGTACCTGCATTTAATCTTTTTGGGAAAATACGTCAGTTTACACTTGTAAATACATTCAACTGACTCATTTTGGAAAAATGATTGAAAATTGGTTTGGATGCACGAGGCATAAACATTTTATTTAACTTGGGAGAATTATTTAATATTATAATCTTGTGAACGAATTACATGTTACTTGTGCGTTCAGTAGCCCGGATCTTGTCCGGGTTAAAGATCAATAGACACACCACATCATAGAGTTATACACTGACAGGTGTACGCCTACACCCCGTGCTCAGGTCGTGGCCATCTCGTAAGATGATGCCAAGGATATCCGAGACATGGTCATTAACCCCCCCAAAGACTTTAAGTAATCAAGACTGTTTAAACGAGCCGATCAAATTATTCAACTACCCACTTAACTGTG
Source organism: Helianthus annuus (assembly GCF_002127325.2). Classification (NCBI taxonomy): domain Eukaryota; kingdom Viridiplantae; phylum Streptophyta; class Magnoliopsida; order Asterales; family Asteraceae; genus Helianthus; species Helianthus annuus. Next base: position 124,242,566 of record NC_035442.2, on the reverse strand, counting down.
GAGATTCGATGCTCGATCAAGCGGTACGCTATATACCGTAACCCAAGCCCGTATAGGGAAAATAAGTTAAAAGTATTTACCTGAGCAATGTATAATTCAAAATAAGCAAACACAAGTAGCTTTTACTGGTCCTCCTAATCTGGAACGAAGGTTTATAATAACCTATTAGAATCCTAACAGGCCTTTAATTAAGCTTATGCTTAGACCGGCTACTTTCAAAGATACAGTTCGTACGCATGATTAAGCGAAGACCGGATAGAATGTAATTTAGACCCGACAAATTCAGAGACTGTTTAATATGGGTTTATTATTCACATTCTGGATTTTGAGATAAAACCGTTAAGGTTTAACCCGTTTAGGCTAGTTTATGTAAACTAGTTACGTAAACCGAACCGAACGCGGGTATGTCCAACAAGATTTTAAAACATACTATGCGTTAAAAACGCTAATTAAGGCGATTAAAGGCCATTTCCGGGTTCGATACTTAAATCTGATATTTTTATATTTCCAGAAGGCTTAAAGTAATTTATTTATCATATGTGATCAGTAGCAAAAGGTTTGGAGTCGTTTAGATATGTAAATCTCATTTTATGGCCCGTAAGGGCAAAACCGACATTCACCGAATTGAGCCTACGACTATGAGTTATGCTCAGCCTAAAATTAATTAAAAATCTTTAAAAATCCCAAAATAATATATTACATCAGTGGGTAAAAGATTTGATACCAAAAAGTATGTTTAACTAGGCTATACGCTAATTACGCCATTTTATTAGCATAAAGCATTAATTTTGCGATAATGAGCATAACTCTTAATCTGCAACTCAAACTGATGTCAAACTTTGCATACAAGTCTATATATCAGTAACTAAGGTTTCTACACTTTTACATTTTCATAAATCACGTTTTAAGGTAATAAGGGCATAACGGTCAACATATGTGCAATTAACGGAAACATGCATATTAATTGGATAACTAATGAACCAAGGTGTATAATCACAGAGGGTTGTTCTAACATGTAACCTAGTCCAATTAAAGCTCTGAGGCATTTCTAAAATATGCCTAAACGGGTCAGAACTGAAAGTCAAAGTGAAAGTCAAACTATGTGACTTTCGGTTCCGAACCGAGTCTAAACAGGAAATTGTCGGGTTTGAACATGTTTAGACATGTTCTTACACTTATTACTAAGTTATAACAATGATCCAACAGGTTGTATATGATCTACAATGTTAATTATGCATAAATGGCATTTTAGACTTCCTGTTGACTTTTTAAGTAAAGGTTTGACCCGACTTTTGACCTGGTTAGAGTGATGATCAGGGGAAACCCTTTTGAGGTTTTATTACCCACATAAATACCATCTTATATCTACTTTTGATTCGAGAATTGACTGAGCCATTACTTATTAATCTCGAAGTCAAACCGTAATTACGACGGTTTGACTTTTAGCTAATAACTAAGCTAAAACCTATTTAAGAAAGGTTAAGTCAACTTACGAGAGTCCTATGCACGAAATGTGATCACTTGAGAGCAGACTTGAGCTCCAGAAATGACCAGATTGCTTGAATGAAGGTGTGAAGACCAATGTTGCATATCATGGGCTTTATATAGTGAAATTTTCACCACAATTTGTTGACACATGGTTCTACTAGTGCCCACAACTGATCAACACTTGTTGCTAGTGCTTAGGGGGTGTCTAGGGGTCAATAGAAAGGTGGTAAATCAGAAAAAATCGATCAGGTTGCACTTCAGCAGGCAAAACCCAAAAATTTCGGAGCTGGGCACCCCTCGCGTGACGCCACCCCCCCTCGCGTCACGCTAGGCCTAGTATGATCAGCACTTTTGATTTTTTGCGATTTGATCCTTGGCTCTTCAAAATTCGATTAGGCACTTGATTCTTGCATTGTAAACCCTCGAAATTGATCTACAAGGGCCTTAAAACATATACCCACTTTGTTAAGTCCCCGGGTAACTTTATCGTTACCCGAAAAGTCCTAACTTCCAGCGTTTACGTTTTAACTCTTCGCACACGAATTTGATCATAACTTTCTCATACGATAACGAAACTTTACGAAATTTAAATCGTGTATTCTAGTGAGCATAATTATCGGTTACAAAACTTCGGGTTTGTTAAAAGGTCACTCAGAGGTATAATTTAAACATGTTGACACATTTAGTCCCTGTAGTTTGAAATATCTCACTTTTAGCTTCGTATGATCCATGATTTATTCGTTTGAAGGTATGAGCATCATGTAGGGTTAATGTACATTATATTTATTCATAGTTGACACTTAGAATACGTATATCCACATACTTTCCATGTTTGTCAACTTTAGTCCTTTTATAATATTCTTTCACACGTTTTAAGCATATGACACGTGTCAACATATTATAGGACGTGAATTTTCAAGGTGTTACATCTTCACCCCCTTAAAATAAATCTCGACCCGAGATTTACTGAAATAAATAAGGGTACTTTTCTTTCATCGTGGATTCAACCTCCCACGTGTATTCGGGACCTCTACGGGCATCCCATTTGACCTTAACAATGGATACATGCTTCCTTCGAAGCTTCTTTACCTGCCGATCTTCAATCGACAAAGGTTTTTCAACAAATTTCAGGCTCTCGTCTATATGCACATCTGTGTGTGGTATAACCAGTGATTCGTCAGCGAAGCACTTTTTCAGATTGCAGATGTGGAACACATTGTGAATCCCACTGAGCTCTTCCGGTAAGTTTAACTTATAGGCAACTGACCCGACACGTTCGATAATCTCGAAAGGTCCTATATATCTTGGGCTTAGCTTGCCTTTCTTACCAAATCGCATCACCCCCTTCCAGGGTGATACTTTTAGCAACACCTTGTCACCCACTTCGAAGTGGAAAGCCTTACGCTTCGGGTCTGCGTAGCTCTTCTGCCTATCTCGGGCAGCTTTAAGACGGTCACGAATCTGGACAATCTTGTCCGTCGTTTCGAAGACTATTTCCGGTCCTGATAACTGGACGTCTCCAACTTCCGCCCAACACACGGGCGATCTACACTTTCTACCATATAATGCCTCAAAAGGCACAGCCTTTATGCTGGTGTGGTAGCTATTAATGTAGGAGAATTCGATTAATGGTAAGTTCTTATCCCAACTATCCTCCAAATCGATCGCACATGCACGTAGCATGTCTTCCAACGTTTGAATAGTACTCTCACTCTGACCGTCAGTCTGAGGATGATAAGTCGTACTAAAATTTAAACGTGTGCCCAAAGATTGCTGGAAATTTTTCCAAAAATGCGACGTGTATCTAGTATCTCTGTCAGAGATAATAGACACATGTATGCCATGCAAGGCTACAATCTTATCAACGTACAACTGGGCTAACATGTCGGAGCTATAAGTCTCCTTGATGGGTAAGAAATGTGCTGACTTAGTCAGTCTATCAACTATAACCCATATTGTATCATTTCCTTTCCTTGTCTTGGGTAACTTGGTAATAAAATCCATAGTTACACATTCCCACTTCCACTCGGGAAGTTCAGGCTGTTGCAACAAGCCCGACGGCTTTTGATGCTCAGCTTTGACTTGCGCACAAGTCAAGCATTTGGCTACATGGGCGGCTACAGACTTTTTCAAGCCTATCCACCAATAATTTGCCTTTAGATCTTGGTACATCTTATCAGCTCCAGGATGAACGGAATATTTGGAACTATGGGCTTCCTGGAGGATAACATCACGAAGTCCTCCATGAACTGGGACCCATATTCGTCCGTTTAATCTTAAAATTCCGTCTTTGCTAAGAGTTAACTGCTCCTCAGTTACTCCTAACTTTTCATTTGGATAGTTAGCTTCCAACACAGCTTCCTTCTGTGCAGCTAACAACCTTTCCATCAAATTGTTCCTTACTTCAATGCTCTTGGCATTGATTCGGATGGGTTTCACCCTTTCCTTACGACTCAAGGCATCGACGACTACATTCGCCTTGCCGGGATGGTATCTGATTTCACAATCATAATCATTCAAGGTCTCCATCCAACGGCGTTGCCTCATGTTTAATTCTTTCTGATTAAACAGATGCTGGAGGCTCTTGTGATCAGAATAGATCACAAACTTGATTCCATAAAGATAATGCCTCCACAATTTTAGTGCGAACACAACGACACCCAATTCCAAATTATGGGTGGTGTAATTCTTTTCATGCACCTTTAACTGTCGTGATGCATAGGCAATAACCTTGCCTTTCTGCATAAGCACACACCCTATGCCAGTGTGTAAAGCATCGCAGTAAACTACGAATTCTTCAGTGCCTTCAGGTAATGTCAGCACAGGAGCGTTGCTCAACTTTTGTTTTAAGATATCGAAGGATTCTTGCTGCTTAGGGCCCCAAACGAACTTTACCTTCTTCTTAGTTAAGGAGGTTAGGGGTGCAGCAATCCTTGAAAATTTTTCAATGAAACGCCGGTAATATCCTGCCAATCCTAGGAAGCTACGAATCTCCGAAGGCGTCTTTGGCTCCTGCCAATTCATAACAGCTTCTACTTTAGCGGGATCCACTTGGATACCACGCTCACTGACCACATGTCCCAGGAATTGGACTTCTCGAAGCCAAAATTCACACTTAGAGAATTTGGCATAGAGCCTCTCATGATGTAAAAGTTTGAGAATACATCAAAGATGTTTCTCATGATCGGCTTGGTTCTTAGAGTAAATGAGAATGTCGTCAATGAATACGATGACGAATTTATCTAGGTACGGCTTGCAAACGCGATTCATGAGGTCCATGAATGCAGCCGGTGCATTAGTGAGCCCAAAAGGCATCACTAGGAACTCGTAATGACCATAACGGGTCCTAAATGCAGTTTTATGCACGTCCTCATTTCTGACCTTCAGTTGGTGGTAGCCTGACCTCAAATCAATTTTCGAGAAATAACTTGCCCCTTGCAATTGATTGAACAAATCGTCGATCTTGGGTAAAGGATATCTATTCTTGATCGTGACCTTATTAAGCTCACGATAGTCGATGCACAGACGCATCGATCCATCCTTCTTCTTTACGAACAGAACTGGTGCTCCCCAAGGAGACGAACTAGGTTTGATGAAGACCTTGGCTAGCAATTCGTCTAGCTGCGTCCTCAATTCTTTCATCTCCGTTGGAGCCAACCTATAGGGTGCCCTGGCAATTGGTGCTGCTCCGGGGATGATATCAATCCTGAATTCCACTTGCCTATCTGGTGGCAAACCAGGTAGTTCTTCCGGAAAAACTTCTGGGAATTCAGAAATAACAGGGATGTCTTTTATCTTTGGTTTAGGCTCATCAATAATCACTTGTGCCATGTAGATGACACAACCCTTCTTTAAACATTTTGAAGCCTTGAGCATAGTCACTTGCTTAGGCAGTCCATACTGGGTGTCTCCCCGAACGGTAAGTGATTCACCCGACGGGGTCCGTATCACCACTTGTTTCTTGTTGCAGACGATTTGGGCTTGGTTGTGAGATAACCAGTCCATACCCAAAACTATGTCAAAACCAGCCAACTTAAAGGGAAGTAGAGTCAGAGGAAAAGAATGGTTCTTAATGGATATAAAACATCCCTCTAACACAGTTGAGACGGTTTCTATGGTACCATCTGCTAACTCTACCTCATAGTTTACACTTAGGGTTTTGACAGGTAAATTCAACAATTTACAAAACTTGTTATCTACGAAAGACTTATCTGCGCCTGAATCAAAAAGTACTCTTGCAAAGACATCGTTTACAAGGAAAGTACCTGTTATGACTTTATCGTCTTGCACAGGGCCTCCTTCGCGTCCATTCTGAAGACTCTCGCATTGGTATTCTTGGCCTCTTCAGGCTTCTTGTTGTATTTAGGGCAGTTGGTCTTAATGTGCCCCTTTTCATTGCAACGGTAGCACGTTGCGTCTTTCATTTTCTTGCAATCTAAGGTTTTGTGATCTGTGGACTTGCATATATATTACACCCTTAAATTTATACTAGAACTAATAGCTAATTTATACGAAAAGATAGTAGTTTAACATAAGTTTCAAGAAATATTACACTTCTTAGTCTTCTAAGGACTAAGGTAGAACGTACTAAGTGTGTTTAAGAATTTGTTTACAACCAAAGAACAACAATTTAACAAGTTCAAACATAGCGGAAGCTTCGAAGTGGAGTGTTCGGTTCATCTTCAAAATCACTTGATCGCCATCCTTGTGACCCACCTAATTACCTATGATCAACCAATAAATCATTAGCTTTGATGTTTGTAAATAATAAGATATCAAGGTTTAACATCGTATTGAGAATAGCAAAAATATAAAAGTTTTCCAGGCTCCACCGTAACTTACGGTGCCACCGTAAGTTACGGTGAGTGCTGGAAATTCTTGGATCCACCGTAATACAGTAGAGAACCACCGTAAATCAAAACCCTCTACCGTAAATTACGGTGACACCGTAATTTACGGTAGCACCTGGGAATTCATGTTTTTGTTTGGTTTGAGCATTTCAACCAAAATCCCAACTCTCGGGTTTCAACATTCTGCATTATCAATGTAGTAAAAGTCTAATATTTCTAGTACATCATAATATAACCACTACATACATCAATTTATCATGTTTGGAATGTAGATCATGTTTACTTGATTATTTGACCTGTTTGGCTTGCCTACGGAATTCCTTCCTTTATGACAACTACCAACGAGTTAAATTCGTTATTCAAACAAGTATTCAATACAACAATGCCTTCGCTTCAATTCAAAATAACTAGAAACTTTGATAATCAACTACAATGATCTAATGTCACATAATGTAACGAGTCATGTTACATACCTTGGCGCACGCCCTTCAAACGAGAATCACCACCGGCTTGTCCGCTCGACGTCCCGGTATCTTGTCCTATAGAGTTCATTTACAAGACATGTTTAGAACCCTCTTAGACATCATTTCGCATAATATACCGAAACATCTTAATTAAGCGTTAAAGCTTCAAATTTCTATTTGTCAGCCTTCTTTGAGGCATTTCCACAAACATCAAGAGGGCAGAATTTCTATATTATTCATATTCATGTTTATGGATTGCTTAGTAGTTGACTTAACTTCAATTAAGCCATCATATATCATGTAAACATCACATCTTTTCTGGAACTATCTTCTAAGGTCGAATTTTACTAGAATAACCACTAAGAACCCTAGAATTCATCATCATCTTGTAAAACCCACAACCCACCTTCAAGGTGTTCATGGATTTTTCTGAATTTGGTCATGATTTCACATGTAATTGGTTGAGTCTAACCTCTAAACACCAAATCAATTCTAAACTAACCAAATAACACTCATGCAACATCAATTTTCCAGATTTCACAACATCATGAGAAATTCAAGTTAAGGGATTTCACTAATTTTACATACCTTACAATCCTCTTGTGATGAGGATTATGATTTTAGGCTCAATTCTTGATTTTTACTTGGATTAATCCTTCAAGTTGCAAGTTTATTGAGATTCTAGGGTTTGGAATCTCTCCTGGTCGCCCCTCTCTCCCTCTGTTCGATCGATGTCCACCCAAGATGGGTGAGTTTTGGTGTTTTGTTCACTAATTAGTATTCAAGTTTCAATTTTGACAAGTTCAGTCCCTTAACTACCATTTTCTCTAAGTTAAGTGTTTTAACCATATTATAAGTTTATTTCAAGACTAAATTTTTAACTAGGTTAAGTTCCTAGTTAGTAAATTCTTGTTTATTAATTTCTTTGAATTTTCTAATATGAGGGTTTATATTTTCGGGTGTTACAAGTCCACCCCACTTAAAAGGGGTTTCGTCCTCGAAACCGAGATTACGTACCAAATAATGTAGGGTGGAGTCGCCGCATTTCTTCCTCGGACTCCCATGTAGTGTCTGACCCTTTTCTGTGCTCCCATTTGACTTTGACTTGGCTTATTATCTTGTTCCTCAAACTTTTCTCCTTACGATCTAAAATCGCAATCGGTTTTACCGCATAGTTGAGGCTGTTATCCACCTCGATGTCATCGTAGTGGATATGAGCAGTTTCGTCGGCCAAACATTTTCGAAGATGTGATACGTGGAATGTGCTATGAATTCCACTTAACTCTTCGGGTAATTCAAGTCGATAAGCCACTTTACCAACCCGTTCAGTGATTCTAAATGGCCCAATAAATCTCGGGCTTAACTTTCCTCTTTTTCTGAATCTAATGATACCCTTCCATGGGGAAACCTTTAGCATGACCATATCGCCAACCTGAAACTCAATTGGCCTATTTCTTTTATCTGCGTATGCCTTTTGCCGGTCTTGAGCCGCTTTCAAGTGTGCCCGAACTATATCAATTTTCGCATTTGTAGCTCGGATTATATCGGTTGGTGCTAGCCCCCGCGGACCCACTTCTCCCCAACATACCGGAGTCCGACACTTTCTGCCATATAATAGCTCATACGGGGCCATTTTAATGCTCGCGTGATAGCTATTGTTATATGCGAATTCGACCAAGGGTAAATGGACATCCCAACTACCCCCAAAGTCAATAATGCAAGCCCGCAGCATATCACCCAATGTTTGTATTGTTCTTTCGCTCTGCCCATCCGTTTGTGGATGGTAAGCAGTGCTAAGGAACATTTAGTCCCCATCTGTTCTTGGAATTCACGCCAGAATTTCGAAGAAACCGAGTATCTCTATCTGACACAATGGATATCGGTACCCCATGCCTTGCTATGATTTCATTGGTGTAAACCTCCGACATTTTCTCAGACGTATAAGTCTCACGAATCGGAATAAAGTGAGCACTCTTAGTTAACCTATCCACGACTACCCAAATAGCATCAAAGCCACGACTTGTTTTAGGCAGTTTGGTCAATAGGTCCATCGTAATTTGCTCCCATTTCCAAACCGGGATTTCTAACGGTTGAAGTTTACCATATGGTTTTTGGTGTTCTGCCTTGACTTGTAGGCACGTCAAACATTTCTCCACGTACTTCACCGTGTCCCGCTTCATTCCGGGCCACCAATAGTTTTGCTTCAAGTCATGATACATCTTGGTCGCTCCCGGGTGAATGGAATAACGGGATTTATGAGCTTCATCAAGTAGAAGCTTTTTAACCCCACATGTGTTAGGGACCCAGATTCTATTAAAGCGAGTCTTCAGGCCGTGACTGCCTACCTCTAGGTCCTTAACTTGGCCGATAATTCTTTCCTTTTTCCAGTTTTCTGCCTTTACAGCTTCATCTTGTGCTTCTCGAACTCGTTCTAGCAAGCTTGAAGTCACAACCAGTTGCATTGATCGTACCCGTATTGGGGTATAATCCGATTTGCGGCTCAGCGCATCGGCCACTACATTAGCCTTTCCTGGGTGATAACTTATTTCACAATCGTAATCCTTCACCGTTTCCAGCCACCGCCTTTGTCGCATATTTAACTCCTTCTGATCGAAGAAGTATTTCAAACTCTTGTGGTCGGTGAATATGGTGCACTTTACTCCGTACAAGTAGTGCCTCCATATTTTTAATGCAAACACTACCGCCGCCAACTCGAGATCGTGCGTAGGATATTTCTGTTCGTGTACCTTTAATTGCCTCGAGGCATAGGCTATCACCTTGCCCCGTTGCATCAATACACATCCGAGTCCCGATAGTGAAGCATCCGAATAAACCTCCATGTCTTCAACTCCGTCCGGTAGTGTTAGTACCGGAGCTTGAGTTAACTTTTCTTTTAGCGTTTGAAACGCTTTCTCTTGTTCAACACCCCAGATGAATCTTTCTGTCTTTCGGGTCAGCTTGGTTAGTGGTGACGCAATCTTGGAGAAATCTTGAATAAATCTCCTATAGTATCCCGCAAGTCCCAAAAAGCTTCTAATTTCAGAAGGGTTCTTTGGGGAATTCCATTTTGACACCGCCTCGATCTTTGACGGATCCACCAGTACTCCGTCAGCACTTATAATGTGGCCAAGAAATTGTACCTCTCGTAACCAAAAGGCACATTTAGAGAATTTTGCGTATAGCTTCTCTCGTCTAAGGGCTTCTAACACTTCTTGTAGGTGATGTGCGTGTTCAGCTTCACTTTTCGAATATACCAATATATCATCGATAAACACGATGACCGACTTATCCAGCATTGGTTTGCAAACCCGGTTCATGAGGTCCATGAAAGCCGCGGGTGCGTTTGTTAGTCCGAATGACATCACAAGGAATTCGTAATGTCCGTATCTCGTGCGGAAAGCCGTCTTCGGCACATCTTCTTCTTTGACCCTTAATTGGTGATACCCCGATCTAAGGTCAATTTTGGAAAACCAGTTCGCACCTTGTAGTTGGTCGAATAAATCGTCTATCCTCGGGAGCGGGTATCGATTCTTTATCGTGAGTTTGTTTAACTCCCGATAATCGATACACATGCGCATACTCCCGTCTTTCTTTCTCACGAACAATACCGGTGCGCCCCAAGGAGACACACTCGGCCTTATGAATCCCTTGTCGAGCAGGTCTTGGATTTGGGACATCAGTTCTTGCAATTCTGACGGCGCAAGTCGATACGGGGCTTTTGCTACGGGTTTCGCGCCCGGAATCAATTCGATTCCGAACTCTACTTCCCGTTCGGGCGGTATCCCCGGTAAATCTTCCGGAAAAACATCCTCATAATCTCGTACTACCGGTACATCTCCAATCTTTCGTGATTCCTTTTCGGGTTCATTAGCGTATATCATAAATGCCTTGCATCCTTGCTTCATTAGCTTGTGAGCTTTCAACATTGAGCATACTATGGGATTACCTCCTTTTTCGCCATAGATGGTTACGTGTTTCCCGCTCGGAGATGTCAATTTTATCTCTTTACGGAAGCACACGACCTTTGCATGGTGTCGAGATAGCCAATCCATCCCAACGACGACTTGAAATTCTCCCATCGACATCGGGATTAGATTTATCAAATATTCTTCATCGTCAATGCTCAGTTTGCAATTTTCACATACATCGCAAACAATAAAACTTTTATTATTACCTATCTCTACTTCTAAGGGCACAGGTAATTTAGTTAGAATAAATGAAGGATGTCGAATAAATCCATATGAAACAAAGGATTTATTCGCACCCGTATCAAATAACACACGTGCAGGAATCGAGTTTACAGTAAATATACCTGAGACCACGTCAGGTTCAATCTTTGCTTCTGCGGCGGTTAGTTGAAAAGATCTTGCCTTTGCTTTAGGGGCTTCACCCTTCTGTTCCTGCCCACCCTTCTTTTTGACCAATTCCGGGCATTCAGATTTCTTATGACCCGTTCGATAACAATTGTAACAAACCGTTACCTTCTCCGGGCATGATAAGGCTATATGTCCCGTTTTCTTGCATATAGGACAAGGCTTATCCTTGTAATGACATTCGCCTCTATGGCCCTTCCCGCAAATTTTGCAACTCGGTGACCCGCCTTTCGTATCAGATTTCCTTGAGCTCTCACTTGTTCGTGCCTTTTTAGTAGGGCTGGGATTTACATCAGGTGCTCTCCGTTCACCCCTTTCGATACTCTTTTTCAGCTCTATTTCCCTCTCCCGAGCAGCATTTATAATCTCGGTAAGGGTCTCGTGTTTGGAAGGGGTGATAAACTCCCTATACTCAGCACTCAACATGTTATGATAGTAGTATATCTTTTGTTCTTCGTTTGTCACAAGATCATCACAAAACTTCATTTTATCCATAAACGTTGCCGTGATCTTGTCTATGGTCTCGTTTTTGTGCCTGAGCTGCATGAATTCTTGCTTGATTTTATTCATAACCGCTTTGGGGCTATGATGCTTCAGAAATGGCGTCTTGAATTCATCCCAAGTCATGACCTTAACAGCTTCAATACCGATCTCTCTCTTCTTGTTATCCCACCAATCTTTTGCTTGATTTCTTAGTTGACCCGTACCATAGGCTACATAGTCATTTACATCACAATGGGTTCTCTCGAATACCCCTTCGATATCACTTAGCCATCTTTGGCACACTATTGGGTCAACCTCCCCATTGTATATCGGTGGTTTACAAGCCATGAATTCCTTGTATGAACAAGGTTTCCGTCCTCCATGTTTTTCCTTTTCAAGTTTTGAGTCGTCTTCTAATTTCTTGATTCTATCTTCTACTATTGATAGAACTGTGTTTTGAATTCTATCAATGAAGCCTGTCAGACTGTTTTCGATTGCCTTTCCAACCTCTTCGGCAATCGCCTCCCTGACTTGTTCGGTGACTCTTGGCACCGCATCATCATTACCTTTATCAGCCATCTTCGTTTCTGAAATGTTTACACAAGTTGTTAAAACATTCCATTTATAACACATGCTGTTCTTGTTTGATTCTATCAAGTTCATAACTTGATTTAGTCGTTCTTGCTTTTGATTCAATCAAGTTCACAACTTGATTTGATCGTTCTTGCTGTTGATTCAATCAAGTTCACAACTTGATTTGATCGTTCTTGTTGTTGATTCAATCAAGTTCACAACTTGATTTGATCGTTCTTGCTGTTGATTCAATCAAGTTCACAACTTGATTCAATCGTTCTTGCTGTTGATTCTATCAAGTTCACAACTTGATTCAATCGTTCTTGCTGTTGATTCTATCAAGTTCACAACTTGATTCAATCGTTCTTGCTGTTGATTGAGCTTACTTGCTCTTTTCATGCATATTTGTTCATTTCTCATTCTTTACGTAATATAAGATTTATTAACTGAAATTAGTTCTTACCGGATGGTCGATCAAGCTTGAACCGAACACTTATTGACAACCTGAGGCTCTGATACCAACTTATTACACCCTTAAATTTATACTAGAACTAATAGCTAATTTATACCAAAAGATAGTAGTTTAACATAAGTTTCAAGAAATATTACACTTCTTAGTCTTCTAAGGACTAAGTAGAACGTACTAAGTGTGTTTAAGAATTTGTTTACAACCAAAGAACAACAATTTAACAAGTTCAAACATAGCGGAAGCTTCGAAGTGGAGTGTTCGGTTCATCTTCAAAATCACTTGATCGCCATCCTTGTGACCCACCTAATTACCTATGATCAACCAATAAATCATTAGCTTTGATGTTTGTAAATAATAAGATATCAAGGTTTAACATCGTATTGAGAATAGCAAAAATATAAAAGTTTTCCAAGCTCCACCGTAACTTACGGTGCCACCGTAGGTTACGGTGAGTGCTGGAAATTCTTGGATCCACCGTAATACAGTAGAGAACCACCGTAAATCAAAACCCTCTACCGTAAATTACGGTGACACCGTAATTTACGGTAGCACCTGGGAATTCATGTTTTTGTTTGGTTTGAGCATTTCAACCAAAATCCCAACTCTCGGGTTTCAACATTCTGCATTATCAATGTAGTAAAAGTCTAATATTTCTAGTACATCATAATATAACCACTACATACATCAATTTATCATGTTTGGAATGTAGATCATGTTTACTTGATTATTTGACCCGTTTGGCTTGCCTACGGAATTCCTTCCTTTATGACAACTACCAACGAGTTAAATTCGTTATTCAAACAAGTATTCAATACAACAATGCCTTCGCTTCAATTCAAAATAACTAGAAACTTTGATAATCAACTACAATGATCTAATGTCACATAATGTAACGAGTCATGTTACATACCTTGGCGCACGCCCTTCAAACGAGAATCACCACCGGCTTGTCCGCTCGACGTCCCGGTATCTTGTCCTATAGAGTTCATTTACAAGACATGTTTAGAACCCTCTTAGACATCATTTCGCATAATATACCGAAACATCTTAATTAAGCGTTAAAGCTTCAAATTTCTATTTGTCAGCCTTCTTTGAGGCATTTCCACAAACATCAAGAGGGCAGAATTTCTATATTATTCATATTCATGTTTATGGATTGCTTAGTAGTTGACTTAACTTCAATTAAGCCATCATATATCATGTAAACATCACATCTTTTCTGGAACTATCTTCTAAGGTCGAATTTTACTAGAATAACCACTAAGAACCCTAGAATTCATCATCATCTTGTAAAACCCACAACCCACCTTCAAGGTGTTCATGGATTTTTCTGAATTTGGTCATGATTTCACATGTAATTGGTTGAGTCTAACCTCTAAACACCAAATCAATTCTAAACTAACCAAATAACACTCATGCAACATCAATTTTCCAGATTTCACAACATCATGAGAAATTCAAGTTAAGGGATTTCACTAATTTTACATACCTTACAATCCTCTTGTGATGAGGATTATGATTTTAGGCTCAATTCTTGATTTTTACTTGGATTAATCCTTCAAGTTGCAAGTTTATTGAGATTCTAGGGTTTGGAATCTCTCCTGGTCGCCCCTCTCTCCCTCTGTTCGATCGATGTCCACCCAAGATGGGTGAGTTTTGGTGTTTTGTTCACTAATTAGTATTCAAGTTTCAATTTTGACAAGTTCAGTCCCTTAACTACCATTTTCTCTAAGTTAAGTGTTTTAACCATATTATAAGTTTATTTCAAGACTAAATTTTTAACTAGGTTAAGTTCCTAGTTAGTAAATTCTTGTTTATTAATTTCTTTGAATTTTCTAATATGAGGGTTTATATTTTCGGGTGTTACAATATACCACAAGCATAGGTTTTTGGTTGGGTCTGTGAGTTCGACTCAAGTCTGCACTTTCCAAAGTGCTGCTTCTTGCAAATCTTGCATTTGGGCTTCTCACCCGAATGATGCCCATCTTTCTTTGACTCATATCCTTTCTTGGTGTCACCATTCCCACGGTGTTTCTTGTTCGACCTACGAGAACTATCATCTTCACGCTTTCTTTTCTCGGCTTCCTTATTCCTCAGCGACCTCTGCCTGACCGCATCCAGAGTGAGGGATAAGGAAATGTCCGCTACTGATCTAAAAGTAGTTGGCCGAGAAGCCTTCACGCTTGCCTTGATCTCGGGGGCTAAACCACCTATAAAATGAGCGATTCTTTTTGGTTCCGGGGTTACCAGATAGGGAACCAACCGGGACATAGTGTTGAAGCTCATTAGGTAAGCTTGACAGTCAAGGTTTGTCATCACCAATGATAGAAAATCAGACTCTATCTTCTCCACCTCATGCTGAGGGCAGTAATTTTCCCTGATAAGGGCAACAAATTGATCCCACGACATGCTGTACAATGGGATTTTCCCGGTGGCTTGAATCAGAGATCTCCACCATGCTAAAGCTTCGCCCTTAAAAGACTGCGACACAAACTTGACCACGTCTCTCTCAGCGCATCCGCTGATATCAACAACCGTATCCATCTCATCCAGCCACGTCATACAGTCAATAGCTCCTTTCTCCCCAGTGAAGTCCCGGGGCTTACATGAAACAAAATATTTATAGGAACAACCCTTCTCACGGGGTCCCCTGTTCAGTATAACCTGCTGTGATGGAGCACTGTGGTTTGAGGAGTGTCGATCATCGTCTTTCTTCGGGTCATCCTTCTTGGACGGTGGCTTTGAAGGCTGTGTAGATAGGGTCCTACTACGAGTCCCACTATAGTCTTCGTACTGTCTTTCCAAAGCCTTTGTAACCGCGTCGTCGACCAACGCCTTTAATTCAGCACCCGTTAAGGTAACCCGAGCGTTATCAATATTCTCCGTTGGATGGCTATTTATCTCGTCTGAGTTAGCCATTTCAATTGAACTGTTACAGGAAACAAGGACAATAGTTTATGTGGGAGTTTATTATGGAATTTCCCCTTGGGTAATTCATTAACCATGGTCACAAAGACCATATTTGGTTAATTTATTAATCATATCTATTTAGGATTTCTATAATAATTTATCCTAGTTATAAAACAATAACAGTTTTATTTGTTGCACAATAGGCCTAGTCATATGGACAGTTTATTTTATGGGTTATGATTTCAAAGAATCAAACATGAAGGTATACTGGCACAATAGGCCTAGTCACAAGGACATTTATAAATTATGTGCTAGGATTTCAGAGAATCAAAGCATTTGAGGTTGAACCTAGTTCATTACTTTTATTTGACAGGGAGTAATCGCTACTACTGTCTTTTGGCTCATGTGGAAATGAGCAGGGCCCGCAGGCACGTATTACCACGTAGGGTAAAAGTATGGTCATCTTAATTGATGATTTACCCCATGATTCAGAGATCGATAATTGGGTTTGGAATCTTTGAAGGATCCTTATATAATCAAATAACGCGTGTGATTCAAATGAATCACATCTGCCAGGAGTGTTAACCTGTTTTCAGATGTTTAACAGGGATTTGAATCTTTCTAACAGGTCTTACCATCTTGGCCTGGCCTTATAATGACCCGAAGGCTAGGTTTCACACTTTAAGAAAAATTTTACATAGGCAGACATTTACTTAAAAGGAATGATTTTTGATTCATTTATTTCATATGTAATAGTTATGCATATAATAGCAACATGAAATTTATAAAACAATTATTCATTACTTTACTACAATATTACATGCTGCCCTAAACGGGTTTTTTCAAATAGCAACTTACCCACGCAGGGGTTTAAACAAGTACTTACCTTCGCAGGGGTTTAATAACACATGTACCCACGCAGGGGCTTAATAACAAAACATACCCACGCAGGGGCTTTAACAATATAATAGTCCACGCAGGGACTTACACAAATAAAATACCCTCGCAGGGGTTTATTAACAAAACATACCCACACAGGGGTTTATACTACAAGACTGGCCCACGCAGGGGCTCAACAATACTTGGAAGGATTCAGTGGTCCTTCTTGCTCTTTCCTTTGATCAAGCTTGTCAATCCTTGGAAGAACGTTTGTCGCTCCCTTCGCTCCCTGTGAAATTCTCGCTCTACATAGTCCAACCTTTGCAGAATTTCTTCGCGCTCAGGCGGAGAGAACCTTGGTGGTTGCGATTGTGTCCGTATAGTAGGTCTTGCAGGTATCTGGTACCCATGAGTTGGGTACCCTACTACCCATGGATCTCCATAGGGTCCTTGGGTGTTATAGTTAGCCGCTACCACGTACGGATCGGCTTCGGCGTAATTGTAGTTGGTGTGTACTGGCTGCTCAAACGGGTTGTACACCATGGAACCCGTGTATGCCGGAATTGGGTTATCAAAACCCATAGGCGGTGGTTGTGGTGCAACTGGGTGTGAAGGCCCACCCATTTGCGGATCTTCTTGATGTGGCGGGTAGTGGCTGCCACTTGATTGGAGTGGAGAACTAAAATGAAAGTCTCCTGTTCGCGCGGATATGCGCGCTCCGGTTCTCCTACGCCTTGGTGGTTGCGGGGGTGCCGGTTGAACTGGTGGCGGAGGAGGTGGTGGCGTGACTGCCACGAACCTTGGATCCTCAGAGGGATCTTGTTGCTGTTGTTGCTGCTGCTGCTGAGGTGATGTATGGCGAGGAGGCGTATAGTACCATTCGTGCCTGGTAAACATAGCTTGAAAGCTATCTGGACCAACATAGGGTGATCCGTGGAAGGAAGATCCATCCAAGATCTCTATCGGTGGTTTGGTGTGCCACTGGCAGGCTCGACAGGGTCTGTATCCTCGTCCATGTCGTCCGCATGATCTTCAGAGAAATGATCTTCTGGACCTAATGGGTTAAAAATCCCTGGTTCTTGCAGGAAGTTTGCCGGGTTAAACCGGCCCCTAAAAACTGGTGTAGGGTCACCGAAGGAGTTGTGCGATAAGGATCGCTGTAATGGTATGTATGAAGGTTGAGGGTTGTTGGGCTCATAATCTGGTTGTGGCCCATAAGGGTTAGGAGGTGTTGAACTGTGTGAGACCGACCGTCTAGCTGGCTCAAAGAGGTTCCTCCGGTTCTGCCGGGGATCGTCACTCTCCGTGGTAGATGGAGCTCGCGCATTCGAGGGTCCAGCTTCATTATTATTGGGGGCGGTGATTGGCCCCTTGCCCCTTCCTCTTCTCCTGAAGAATCTTGGCGGCATTTTGTTCGTTCCTGAGCAATATGGCATGAGATAACAAAACAAAATATATACTAAAATAAAGGACAATACAATTAAAGTGGAATTTGTCTTATGTTGTAGGTCTAGACTCGAAGTTTAGAATTGTGCAATTGTGTAACTGAGATTAAACACAAAAGGCTAGTGTTACTCAGTGTTTGCTCTGATACCAACCTGTCACACCCCGATTTCCACGTGTCACCGGTGGGCCCGGTGGGGGAGTATCGTGACGTGGTTGGCAACATAATAGTCAAACAACACAATATTTAATATGCACAGCGGAAGCAATTTAAAAGATGTAACACAACCGAATTTAATTATTGTAATATCAAGTATCACAACGTTCGATTGTTTATCCACAGTCGGATCGTAATAAAATATGAGACAATAGTTCATCAGACTTCAGGCATCTTAAGCTTACGAGACTTCTAATGATGCTAAGGAGAAATCCCAGCCAATTTCGCTTAGTACCTGCATTTAATCTTTTTGGGAAAATGTTTACACTAGTAAATACATTCAACTGACTCATTTTGGAAAAATGATTGAAAATTGGTTTGGATGCACGAGGCATAAACATTTTATTTAACTTGGGAGAATTATTTAATATTATAATCTTGTGAACGAATTACATGTTACTTGTGCGTTCAGTAGCCGGGATCTTGTCCGGGTTAAAGATCAATAGACACACCACATCATAGAGTTATACACTGACTGGTGTACGCCTACACCCCATGCTCAGGTCGTGGCCATCTCGTAAGATGATGCCAAGGATATCCGGGACATGGTCATTAACCCCCCAAAGACTTTAAGTAATCAAGACTGTTTAAACGAGTCGATCAAATTATTCAACTACCCACTTAACTGTGGAGATTCGATGCTCGATCAAGCGGTACACTATATACCGTAACCCAAGCCCGTATAGGGAAAATAAGTTAAAAGTATTTACCTGAGCAATGTATAATTCACAATAAGCAAACGCAAGTAGCTTTTACTGGTCCTCCTAATCTGGAACGAAGGTTTATAATAACCTATTAGAATTCTAACAGGTCTTTAATTAAGCTTATGCTTAGACCGGCTAGTTTCAAAGATACGGTTCGTACGCATGATTAAGCGAAGACCGGATAGAATGTGATTTAGACCCGACAAATTCAGAGACTTGTTTAATACGGGTTTATTATTCACATTCTGGATTTTGAGATAAAACCGTTAAGGTTTAACCCGTTTAGGCTAGTTTATGTAAACTAGTTACGTAAACCGAACCGAACGCGTAATAAGCGTAACGGGTATTCATGAGAGCTATTTACAGGTTTCCTGAGTTAATTGTGCCTCAAATATGTTGTGACATCAGTAAGATGCCTTTCATTATGCCCGAAACGTGTTTAAACACAAACTAGGCCCCGTAGGGGTAGTTTGGTCATATAAAAGTTTATAAAAGAGTTTAGGTGTTTAGCTGAGTTACAGGTCTGATGTGATCAGCAAACATACTCAAATTAATGAGCTATAACAGTAGGGTAAGGTATATATGTGAAATTTATCATTTTTAACCAAATTATGCCCCGTAGGGGTATTTTGGTAATTTCACATAAACCGAAAAGCTCAAAACTGAAGTCTGAGTTTATCCACCTTTGCTTGCTGTTAAAATATTATAATTTGCCTCTTATATCAGTAGGTATCAACCCGGGTATGTCCAACATGATTTTAAAACATACTATGCGTTAAAAACGCTAATTAAGGCGATTAAAGGCCATTTCCGGGTTCGATACTTAAATCTGATATTTTTATATTTCCAGAAGGCTTAAAGTAATTTATTTATCATATGTGATCAGTAGCAAAAGGTTTGGAGTCGTTTAGATATGTAAATCTCATTTTATGGCCCGTAAGGGCAAAACCGACATTCACCGAATTGAGCCTACGACTATGAGTTATGCTCAGCCTAAAATTAATTAAAAATCTTTAAAAATCCTAAAATAATATATTACATCAGTGGGTAAAAGATTTGATACCAAAAAGTATGTTTAACTAGGCTATACGCTAATTACGCCATTTTATTAGCATAAAGCATTAATTTTGCGATAATGAGCATAACTCTTAATCTGCAAGTCAAACTGATGTCAAACTTTTCATACAAGTCTATATATCAGTAACTAAGGTTTCTACACTTTTACATTTTCATAAATCACGTTTTAAGGTAATAAGGGCATAACGGTCAACATATGAGCAATTAACGGAAACATGCATATTAATTAGATAACTAATGAACCAAGGTGTATAATCACAGAGGGTTGTTCTAACATGTAACCTAGTCCAATTAAAGCTCTGAGGCATTTCTAAAATATGCCTAAACGGGTCAGAACTGAAAGTCAAAGTGAAAGTCAAACTATGTGACTTTCGGTTCCGAACCGGGTCTAAACAGGAAATTGTCGGGTTTGAACATGTTTAGACATGTTCTTACACTTATTACTAAGTTATAACAATGATCCAACAGGTTGTATATGATCTACAATGTTAATTATGCATAAATGGCATTTTAGACTTCCTGTTGACTTTTTAAGTAAAGGTTTGACCGACTTTTGACCTGGTTAGAGTGATGATCAGGGGAAACCCTTTTGAGGTTTTATTGCCCACATAAATACCATCTTATATCTACTTTTGATTCGATAATTGACTGAGCCATTACTTATTAATCTCGAAGTCAAACCGTAATTACGACGGTTTGACTTTTAGCTAATAACTAAGCTAAAACCTATTTAAGAAAGGTTAAGTCAACTTACGAGAGTCCTATGCACGAAATGTGATCACTTGAGAGCAGACTTGAGCTCCAGAAATGACCAGATTGCTTGAATGAAGGTGTGAAGACCAATGTTGCATATCATGGGCTTTATATAGTGAAATTTTCACCACAATTTGTTGACACATGGTTCTACTAGTGCCCACAACTGATCAACACTTGTTGCTAGTGCTTAGGGGGTGTCTAGGGGTCAATAGAAAGGTGGTAAATCAGACAAAATCGATCAGGTTGCACTTCAGCAGGCAAAACCCAAAAATTTCGGAGCTGGGCACCCCTCGCGTGACGCCACCCCCCCTCGCGTCACGCTAAGCCTAGTCTGATCAGCACTTTTGATTTTTTTGCGATTTGATCCTTGGCTCTTCAAAATTTGATTAGGCACTTGATTCTTGCATTGTAAACCCTCGAAATTGATCTACAAGGGCCTTAAAACATATACCCACTTTGTTAAGTCCCCGGGTAACTTTATCGTTACCCGAAAAGTCCTAACTTCTAGCGTTTACGTTTTAACTCTTCGCACACGAATTTGATCATAACTTTCTCATACGATAACGAAACTTTACAAATTTAAATCGTGTATTCTAGTGAGCATAATTATCGGTTACAAAACTTCGGGTTTGTTAAAAGGTCACTCAGAGGTATAATTTAAACATGTTGACACATTTAGTCCCTGTAGTTTGAAATATCTCACTTTTAGCTTCGTATGATCCATGATTTATTTGTTTGAAGGTATGAGCATCATGTAGGGTTAATGTACATTATATTTATTCACAGTTGACACTTAGAATACGTATATCCACATACTTTCCATGTTTGTCAACTTTAGTCCTTTTATAATATTCTTTCACACGTTTTAAGCATATGACACGTGTCAACATATTATAGGACGTGAATTTTTGAGGTGTTACAACAACGCAACCGTGCGACCAAACGAACCGACATCCGAGATGTTTTTGAGCATGTTTTGAGTTCCCTATACTTTAACTTCATTTTAGAGCCTTGAAATGAGGTTAACGGGGTTTAAACGCATCGAAAAAGGCCTTAAACATGTGCAGGGACCATTTCTGTCATTTTTGAAACTTTGCTGAATATGGCACTTGGTGGCGCTACGCGAGCAACTTCTGCCTATCCCGTGGCGCTACGCGAGCACCTCATCTGGGTAGAAACTCCATTTTTGCAACCCAAGGTCCATTTTCAGCACTTCTCTTGAAGTTTAGGGGCTATTTTGTAACATTTTCAATACCGTTTGCTGGTTTTGGGGCACCCCTAGTATTCCAAAACCATGTGCCCTATGTGTATGGTCCAGATTAAAGCTCAATTATCGAGGAACGATCCTAACGGTTCTTGAATTCCTATAAATACCCACCCCCTCTTCACTTCTTCTTCACACATTTGCTCTCAACTTCTTCTCTAAGTTGAAGATCCCCTTGTGGAACTTCATACCTGAGAAATTTTGGGTTCAAATGTTCAAGGCTTGGACCCGTTGTAAGTATTCTTTCGTTCTTTTACGTTTTAGCGTTAAAGTCAAACTTTGTTTGACTTTCTGCATTGACCAGTTTATGGTCAACGCGAAGTTCGTTTGAACTTCATAACGTGAGCGTAATCACGATGGTCATAGTCCCTAGTGACTGAACCTACAGATTACCACGTTATCCAGGCTCAGTGACGAGTAGTAGTTTCGGCCAAAATGCGTTTCCTCGCGTATTTTGTAACCAAACTACTCTAGGGTATTAAAACCGTTTATTTTAATACCAAACATGTTTTCTAACTTTACTAAACATGTTCTAGCATGTTTAGCTCGTCGCTTTTAGATTTGTGCTTGTTTAGGGTCGTAAAGGTAAGCGATCTAATCAATCGCTTATACTTTCGAACCCGACCCATTTGGTCGATCATTAGGATCCGACCAAACACTTTAGGTGACCATAGTTTTATAGGGAATAACCTTTTGAGGTTATACCTTATGGTCACGTCGTTTAAGTAGTTGTATGATAAGTAGTTTATATGCCTTAGGTAAATTACCAAAATGCCCTTTTCATACATAATTGGTAATTAAGCATATGTAACCCAAACTTTCGTCACTTAACTAATTATGCAACATAATTAAACATGTTTAGGCATATAATACTTGTCATAGGACTAGTTAGGCGATCCAAACGCGTTTCACGCGAACGACGCGTTAAAGTAGCATAAGCTACCTAAACGGGTCGTAATGGGTCGTAAGCACTTAGGTTAGGTTTCCTTTTAGTATGTAGGCCTTGTTAAACCATATCATATGAGTTCCCACACTCATTTGGTTTACGAGACCTCATCCTATCCGATCTTCCGATTTAGGTCCGGTTTATTTATGTAGTTATCAAATTAGATGCCGTTTGATTCCGTGCTTGATGTTAAGTCAAATATGCGTATTTCATACTAGTTCGCGTCGAGTTTTAGTGTGATAAATATGTCAATTCGTTGTCGTTTAGATACTTATAATGTGTGATGTTTTGTGATTTAAACAGGTGAATAAAACAAGTTAACGAGAGTAACGAGCAGAAAGATAGGGGCTACGAGTTAATACGAGACGAGAAACAAAAGAAAATCAGTTGGTTCAAGCGCGCGACACGTGCAAGGTTTGGCATGCCCAATCTGGCTTAATTAAATAGGCATGCTTGGGCATGCGTGTCCCGGTGCGAAAGGAAAAATAAACGAACTTAAGCGTTTAAATAAACAAAGAACAAGGAGTTTGGAATAAACTTGAGGGGCTGAAGTGTAAAAGGATAAAAGTTGTTTAAAAATAGAGCACAAAAGATGGAGGACTAATATGGTCATTTGGTTGAAAGTTAATTAATTCCATATGCTACATTACAAAAGTTAAAAAGATTCAGACACTTTTATGCAATATTGACCGCATATGAATTTGTTGGCCAAGCATATTTACAACTAATGACATCAGATCCTTTAATCTTGGGTGTGGGCCGATTGGACATTAGTGAAGAGCAGGCCCATGTTGATTTAAGAAATCCGTTGGACAAACCCAATCGTGACACAAGTGTTTTAGTTTAATTCCATTCCATTCCAATACGTAAAAAAGAAAACAACTTGGAGGAAAGAAAGGGGGGATTTTTGGCAGACGACCTTTGGGGATTGAGAGGTGATTGACGGCAGTTTTGACGCACGACGGACGCACGGAAAGACAGCCGCCTTTTGGCGGCTGTGCACGGTTTAAGGCATGAACGTTTAGGTGGCTTTTTTCAAGTGTACGGTTCACAGGGGTTGATACTTTTCTTAATTTTATTTATGATTGGATTTGTTTTTGACATTGACAACGTTGTTAAACAATTTGATGTGTTGGTTTCTTTGAACTATTTTTATGTATTTTGAGTTCTTACTTTACAACTTGCACGGTTGATGACAAAACTTTGTAGCTCGTTGGGTGACATAGAGTAGGTTGACTCACACTAGTAAATAGGGTAATTGAACTGTAAAAGATCTGATGACAAAGACCTATTTTTGATTACCAACTTAAATTAACCAACTTTTCAGCACCATGTCTATGTGGTGTCCAATTAATGATTAAACTGAGTTTTGTATAAACCTAGAATCTGAAACTTGGAGGACATTACCTTTATCTTTTTGCTTGTGGCTTCTGCCCGGATGAACGATTACTTTGTTTTTCATTAAATTTTGTTTTCGGATTCTTTTAAACTGGTAAAGCTTGACCACTTGTGTTGAATTCTTGGTAAACGTTTTTTATATTTGAATTATTTGTCGTTTATCAAGCGTATTGGCGATATACTTGCATCGTTAGCGGGTTGGTAAATTGGTGGGTAGTTGATATAAATAAACGGATTATTAGGTTGTATGGTGAATCTTAAAAACTATCCCTAATAATTAATAAAATTCATTAATTCCGAGGCCATGTCTATGTGGTGTTTTGAATCGGTAAACATGTTTTCGTGTTAAACTTGCAATCGGGATTCTGGGTGGGAGTTGCTTTCATTTAATATATAATAATTCTCTAGTTAAACACTAACCACATATTCCCCGTGGATACGATACCCTACTTACGCTATCTACGTAGTTTAATTAGGTTTTTGATTGACTCGGACGACAGTCATCAGTGCTCCTCTAGCTTTGCTTGGTAGTTGTTCAAGACTCCTAAGCACTCTCAAGTGAGTACATAGTCCCCTCTTTTACTGTTTTCAAATGTTTTGGGGTGAAGCATGTGTACCTATCTGTTATTTTCGTGTTTTCAAAAGTATAATTAATTATACATGTTAGTACTTATCTTTTGACAAACTAAATGACTATCTATGGTTTAAACACTGATTTTTCAAAGATTATAAAATTAATTGTTGGAATAGTACTTATTTTTGTTCACCAGACCGGTTGGTAGTATGATATAGCGCTTAGTGTTTTTCTAGTTTCTAAAAAATTAAAAAAAAAAGAAAAAATATACAAAACAAAAAAAAAATACAAAAAAAACCCAAAAAAATATTTTTCTTTTACTTTGTATTATTTATTGTTGTTTAGTTCGGTATTACGCTTGGGTATCTTTGTTTGAGTTTGTACAGGTGAATTTTTTGAAACATTGATAGAGCTTATCACACCAAGATTCAGTCAGACCTGTCCATACTCAATCTCCATTTGGACGGGGATGATCTGAAAATCATTTACTGAGAGTAACCCGAGTTTTTGCCGAACGCGGCCGCGAAAGAAATACTATACGGTCGCATTGGAATATTCACGAGGATCCTGCCTCTTTAACTAGGGGAGTCTGTTCCAATCTTTTGTACATATGTCTTTTCTTTTATCTTTGAGTCATAGTTTCCTTCCACATTGAGGACAATGCAGGAATTAAGTGTGGGGAGGGGAGACTAGTGTCTGGAGTGTCTTAGTCGTGTCGTAAAACTAAAAATAAAAAAAAATTAGAAAAAAAATTCAAAAATCATAAAAAATTGAAAAAATTAGAAAATGTTTCGAGAAAATTTTTTGCAATAAATGGAAAATGATAGGTATAATTGGATCGTTGGCATTTGATTACTATATATATGAGATAACGAACGGTCGGTTACACGTCTAACTTAGGATATGTGGGTAGGCCCAGCCAGTTGAAGAGTTTCTTAGGATTGATATAAAATATCTTAAATTGGAAGTCTTGTGGGTTCTCACCTTAGGAGCTATGGCAAAACTGAAACTGTAGAGAGTATAAGGGGTACGTCATAAGTAAAAAACTTATAAGTTTTTCCGATTAAACTGGCACACCTGTTTCTTTTTGTGAAAACAAATCCGAAACAGTGTGGCGCCCAAAAAAAAAATCCATCCATTCATTTGAGTACATGTAAAAAAAAACGTGAAGTTTATGGCATTAACCATGGGGATGGTGACTCGTGTGGCGTATGTCCGCTAAACTGATCGTATGCAAAAGCATGTAAAGCTCGCAATATCATCCATCTATCCATCAAAAGTTTAATCGGAATAACATAAAGGTTTTTTTATATAAGACGGTAGATATAATCTTTTAACCTCATAAGCTTGAAACGGGATTAGGTGGCGTTGTAGTCTTTTGAGTGTGAGATCCATAGATAACTATAATTATTTGAACTTAATGGATCGTGAATAAGGGCTTGGAAGCTGGCGGTTGGGTTTTAGTGGATCGAATACTTGCAATCTTAATTAAGTGTGATTTGATTTGTTAATAAATTAAACGAATATATTGAATACCGATGTTTCTAATTATGATTCCATTGCAGATAATTTTTTCGGGACGAAAAAAGATAAGTGTGGGGATGTGATGTTAAGTCAAAATATGCGTATTTCATACTAGTTCGCGTCGAGTTTTAGTGTGATAAATATGTCAATTCGTTGTCGTTTAGATACTTATAATGTGTGATGTTTTGTGATTTAAACAGGTGAATAAAACAAGTTAACGAGAGTAACGAGCAGAAAGATAGGGGCTACGAGTTAATACGAGACGAGAAACAAAAGAAAATAGTTGGTTCAAGCGCGCGACACGTGCAACGTTTGGCATGCCCAATCTGGCTTAATTAAATAGGCATGCTTGGGCATGGGTGTCCCGGTGCGAAAGGAAAAATAAACGAACTTAAGCGTTTAAATAAACAAAGAACAAGGAGTTTGGAATAAACTTGAGGGGCTGAAGTGTAAAAGGATAAAAGTTGTTTAAAAATAGAGCACAAAAGATGGAGGACTAATATGGTCATTTGGTTGAAAGTTAATTAATTCCATATGCTACATTACAAAAGTTAAAAAGATTCAGACACTTTTATGCAATATTGACCGCATATGAATTTGTTGACCAAGCCTATTTACAACTAATGACATCAGATCCTTTAATCTTGGGTGTGGGCCGATTGGACATTAGTGAAGAGCAGGCCCATGTTGATTTAAGAAATCCGTTGGACAAACCCAATCGTGACACAAGTGTTTTAGTTTAATTCCATTCCATTCCAATACGTATAAAAGAAAACAACTTGGAGGAAAGAAAGGGGGGATTTTTGGCAGACGACCTTTGGGGATTGAGAGGTGATTGACGGCAGTTTTGACGCACGACGGACGCACGGAAAGGCAGCCGCCAAGGCGGCTGTGCATGGTTTAAGGCATGAACGCTTAGGTGGCTTTTTTCAAGTGTACGGTTCACAGGGTTTGATACTTTTCTTAATTTTATTTATGATTGGATTTGTTTTTGACATTGACAACGTTGTTAAACAATTTGATGTGTTGGTTTCTTTGAACTATTTTTATGTGTTTTGAGTTCTTACTTTACAAATTGCACGGTTGATGACAAAACTTTGTAGCTCGTTGGGTGACATAGAGTAGGTTGACTCACACTAGTAAATAGGGTAATTGAACTGTAAAAGATCTGATGACAAAGACCTATTTTTGATTACCACTTAAATTAACCAACTTTTCAGCACCATGTCTATGTGGTGTCCAATTAATGATTAAACTGAGTTTTGTATAAACCTAGAATCTGAAACTTGGAGGACATTACCTTTATCTTTTTGCTTGTGGCTTCTGCCCGGATGAACGATTACTTTGTTTTTCATTAAATTTTGTTTTCGGATTCTTTTAAACTGGTAAAGCTTGACCACTTGTGTTGAATTCTTGGTAAACGTTTTTTATATTTGAATTATTTGTCGTTTATCAAGCGTATTGGCGATATACTTGCATCGTTAGCGGGTTGGTAAATTGGTGGGTAGTTGATATAAATAAACGGATTATTAGGTTGTATGGTGAATCTTAAAAACTATCCCTAATAATTAATAAAATTCATTAATTCCGAGGCCATGTCTATGTGGTGTTTTGAATCGGTAAACATGTTTTCGTGTTAAACTTGCAATCGGGATTCTGGGTGGGAGTTGCTTTCATTTAATATATAATAATTCTCTAGTTAAACACTAACCACATATTCCCCGTGGGTGCGATACCCTACTTACGCTATCTACGTAGTTTAATTAGGTTTTTGATTGACTCGGACGACAGTCATCAGTGCTCCTCTAGCTTTGGTTGGTAGTTGTTCAAGACTCCTAAGCACTCTCAAGTGAGTACATAGTCCCCTCTTTTACTGTTTTCAAATGTTTTGGGGTGAAGCATGTGTACCTATCTGTTATTTTCGTGTTTTCAAAAGTATAATTAATTATACATGTTAGTACTTATCTTTTGACAAACTAAATGACTATCTATGGTTTAAACACTGATTTTTCAAAGATTATAAAATTAATTGTTGGAATAGTACTTATTTTTGTTCACCAGACCGGTTGGTAGTATGATATAGCGCTATAGGATTTGACACCCCATTCCTGTTGTCATGGAATGTCTGAAACCAATTTGTTGCTCCATCGAAATAGGGATTGCCTTTGTGGTATTTCTATAGTCTCAAAGGTGTATTTTGATGCACTAGGTCTGAATGAATTCATAAATCACATTATTTTTGTATATTAAGTTATACTCCCAAAAGTATAGTTTGATATGCTCTCATATGGGATATTGTACAAAAACCAACATATATTTTGTTGATCATTAAAACATAGTTTGATATGTTATTTTCACAATCCAAAGCATAGTTTTAATATGTTATTTTTAAACCAAAAACATAATTTAATATGTTATTTATAAATCCAAAGTATACTTCTAATATATTACTGAAAATCATTATTTTTAACAACTAAAGTGTATTTAATATACTATTTGTTTTACAATCAATATATTTTCATACAAACTTATTTTATTTACTTATTTATTTTCCTATGTATTATTATTTTATATCATCTGATTTCTTATAAATGATTTATAAAAGAAAACCTTTTACAAGGATCATGACTACTTTTATTAAAACCTTTTTATTTAAACTTACAAGTCATGAATCCTAAATCAATAAAACCTATGTACTCGCCGGCATTTTTATGCTGACGTACCTATTTTTACACATGTTTCAGGTACTGCTCTGTGATGATTGATGATATATGCTACACATAGGATGGACTCATGCCTTAGCGACTTTAAAACTTGGAAGATAATAGTTGTACTTATTTGATTGTATTAAAACAATAAGTTCATTTATTCAATAAAACAAAATTATTTATTCCATGGTTGTGAAACAATGATTCTGTTACAACACTCCCCGACGTTTCCGCCACGTTTTGTTGTTTTACGTGGTCGGGGTGTGACAGAAAAGTTGGTATCAGAGCCAATGGTTATAGGGAATTAGGTTATTAGTGATGCTTTGACCTAGACTATAACCTTCCTAGGACCCTAACACAAGTTATCTTGTGTTTAGTTTTAAAACAGTACCGTCACTTATCCTTAGGTGACAACCACAATAAGAGCACAAATTTTGAATCCGCTTTGAAAACTAATTATCTGTTCTAGGATGATTGATTACTAGGTTTTGAACCTTCAAAGTTTTCAAAATCTCGTCAAAGTTTGGTCTAAATAATGTGAACACGTGCAAACTGGAAGGGTGGGTGCCTGTACCCTGGGTCTTCTGTCTAAGGCTAGAGTGTTCGTACAAATCCGCAGTATCGGACCAGTCACTCTTACCTGGGAACTCTTGGGGTGAGTGTCCACTTATAGGCGAGCATGTCTTCACGATACATTATATTGACCCATTTACTTTGATTAGTCACCGTCTCATTTGTTTGCCTTAGGTAACAAACAAATGATCGCAATTTTATGCATTGTTATTCTATTTTCATTTCCCTTGTTTCCTCCCATGTCTCCCATTTTCTTCATGGTGCCTCTTCATCGTAACAACAATGTCCGAACTAAGTGCTGCAATTGTCCATCAATTAGGCATCATACTACCAGAAGGCCACTGATTTAGCTATCACCGTGACTCGTCTCAGGGATGAAGCCATACAAGGGAACCGCTCCTTAGAGCAATCAATGCCACCGTCATCATCCGAATCAAATACCTTGTTTAAAATTTACCCACGGTGAACGATGGGGACATTTGGTTAACATGTGCCGCTTTGCAATCCAAAGCAAAGCTGTTACAAATCCTGCTGCTACTCAACCTTCAAACTCTGCTTCATATGTCGCCTGACATATCTAGCGCCTCAACCTCATGAACTTTCTACCTTGTGTATCGACTTAAGCACGCCTGGTGGAAGGTGACGAAACACCTCTCGTTACACAAATTCCAAAATCCATATAGGATCTTTTTATCTTCACAATTAGATCTTTATGGATGATTATCGCTCAAATCGGATCCCTTAATTGAATTATTCGTATGCCTTAATACGTATATTACGATTCAATAAGGATAAATCCGAATTCCTATTAAAGGTCTTTCTATCTCCATAATTAGATTCTTATGTTTAAAGTGCCAAATGAAATCCACGAATTGGATTCCTGGTGTGCTTTAAATATCCGTGTCTAAAGATAACAAATTAATAATCAAGCTAATCAATTATGTGATTATGTGCTTATGTGTTTTCATATATGTTTTGTGTTTTGTGTGATCCATCCAAATCCTCATAGAATCTTCCATATCTCATATGAAGGATTCATAGTAGGATATCTAAAGGTACTATCTTAAATCCTTATTGGACTTCAACGTTGTAGTTAAGTCCCATGGATTATAAAGTACTATTCTATAATTGGACCCCTTGAGTGGTCTAGTTAAACAAATTGATTTGAAAATTTGGTTAGGAATATCATGTGATGATATAATTGAAAAGATCCCTTTAAGTGGTCTATTTAAGGAGATCGTACGACGGTCTAGTTAAGAAGATCATGTGTTGATCTAGTTAAAAAGATCGTTCGTTGATCTAGTTGAAAAGATCCTTTGGTGGTCTAGTCAAATCGCTTCCTGTTTATTCGATTGATTTTTCCTATACGCATTATGAAATGAATTGTGCGGACTGTGCAAGGAATTACGTAATTATGGAGGCCTACATAATTATGGAATTCAGTGCACAGAAACCACAACAAGTTTTGTTATGTGTTAAGACCTATAGTGACAAGAATAATGATACGGGAGAAGTCTTGGACTTTGACCGATGTCATTTTATATTACATTCCCCAATTCTGATTTCAAGCACACAAAAGTTTCCTATGATAAGTCTTCATGAGAAACGTTCTTCTGTCCATAGTTCGAAACTCCATGTTTTGTTACTATAAGGACTTCACTTTGATAGTAGACAATTTCGCTAAGAATCCCAAAATGGCCCAGAGTTTTACTTAAGGGTTCAATGGATTTATTTGAAAGCGAAACCGTCACAGCTGTCCTCACAAGTTTCCTCTAGAATTAAATTTCGGGACGAAATTTCCTAAAGTAGGGGAGACTGTGACACCTGTATCACTTCAACCATCAAATAAATGCCAAACCAATGAAATATTGTATTTCATACTTGGGATTTGTAAAAATATGTGTATCATTTGCACATATCAATTCTTGTCCGATTTCAAGCTCTAAATCGCTTTCTGGAAGGTTATACGCGCACTAATGCGTATATATAACCAGTTTAACGCAACAAATACTCTGGAATAGTGAAATAGGCTTAACATACCTTAAATAACCTCCACGTAACTTAGAAATAAGTTTTGGATGGTTTGGTGTGTTGAAATCAAGTTTGTTCGATCGCAGGGACTAATTGTGTCAAACTGCGAAACTATACCGATTTGTATAGTAACGAACATTCCGCAACTTGATCATAAGTTAAACATGCCCTAAATATCCTCTACATAGCTTAGAAATAGGCTTTGAGGGGTTCGGTATGCTAAAATAAACTTATTTGATCAATAGGGACTAAAAACGTCAAAAAGTGCACAAGTTTGCATTTTCACGCATATCTTACGTTCTGAATATATCCGGACACCCAAAAATTTATGTAATCATTAAAATATTATGTTTTAGTGATTGGCATGATAAAATTCCATTCGTCGCTTAATTTGGATCGTTTTTGCGTTCGTTACGACTTCCGTCGTAATTAACCGAGCAACGCAACCGTACGACCAAACGAACCAACATCCGAGATGTTTTTGAGCATGTTTTGAGTTCCCTATAATTTAACTTCATTTTAGAGCCTTGAAATGAGGTTAATGGGGTTTAAACGCATCGAAAAAGGCCTTAAACATGTGCAGGGACCATTTCTGTCATTTTTGAAACTTTGCTGAATATGGCACTTGGTGGCGCTGCGCGAGAAACTTCTGCCTATCCTGTGGCGCTACGCGAGCACCTCATCTGGGCAGAAACTCCATTTTTGCAACCCAAGGTCCATTTTCAGCACTTCTCTTGAAGTTTAGGGGCTATTTTGTAACATTTTCAATACCGTTTGCTGGTTTTGGGGCACCCCTAGTATTCCAAAACCATGTGCCCTATGTGTACGGTCCAGATTAAAGCTCAATTATCGAGGAACGATCCTAACGGTTCTTGAATTCCTATAAATACCCACCTCCTCTTCACTTCTTCTTCACACATTTGCTCTCAACTTCTTCTCTAAGTTAAAGATCCCCTTGTGGAACTTCATACCTAAGAAATTTTGGGTTCAAATGTTCAAGGCTTGGACCCGTTGTAAGTATTCTTTCGTTCTTTTACGTTTTAGCGTTAAAGTCAAACTTTGTTTGACTTTCTGCATTGACCAGTTTATGGTCAACGCGAAGTTCGTTTGAACTTCATAACGTGAGCGTAATCACGATGGTCATAGTCCCTAGTGACTAAACCTACAGATTACCACGTTATCTAGGCTCAGTGACGAGTCATAGTTTCGGCCAAAATGCGTTTCCTCGCGTATTTTGTAACCAAAATACTCTAGGGTATTAAAACCGTTTGTTTTAATACCAAACATGTTTTCTAACTTTACTAAACATGATCTAGCATGTTTAGCTCGTCGCTTTTAGATTTGTGCTTGTTTAGGGTCGTAAAGGTAAGCGATCTAATCAATCGCTTATACTTTCGAACCCGACCCATTTGGTCGATCATTAGGATCCGACCAAACACTTTAGGTGACCATAGTTGTATAGGGAATAACCTTTTGAGGTTATACCTTATGGTCACGTCGTTTAAGTAGTTGTATGATAAGTAGTTTATATGCCTTAGGTAAATTACCAAAATGCCCTTTCCATACATAATTGGTAATTAAGCATATGTAACCCAAACTTTTGTCACTTAACTGATTATGCAACATAATTAAACATGTTTAGGTATATAATACTTGTCATAGGACTAGTTAGGCGATCCAAACGCGTTTCACGCGAACGACACGTTAAAGTAGCATAAGCTACCTAAACGGGTCGTAATGGGTCGTAAGCACTTAGGTTAGGTTTCCT
This sequence comes from Helianthus annuus, assembly GCF_002127325.2. Classification (NCBI taxonomy): domain Eukaryota; kingdom Viridiplantae; phylum Streptophyta; class Magnoliopsida; order Asterales; family Asteraceae; genus Helianthus; species Helianthus annuus. Next base: position 124,209,094 of record NC_035442.2, on the reverse strand, counting down.
TTTAGTATGTAGGCCTCGTTAAACCATATCATATGAGTTCCCACACTAATTTGGTTTACGAGACCTCATCCTATCCAATCTTCCGATTTAGGTCCGGTTTATTTATGTAGTTATCAATATTAGGTGCCGTTTGATTCCGTGCTCCTCTAGCTTTGCTTGGTAGTTGTTCAAGACTCCTAAGCACTCTCAAGTGAGTACATAGTCCCCTCTTTTACTGTTTTCAAATGTTTTGGGGTGAAGCATGTGTACCTATATGTTATTTTCGTGTTTTCAAAAGCATAATTAATTATACATGTTAGTACTTATCTTTTGACAAACTAAATGACTATCTATGGTTTAAACACTGATTTTTCAAAGATTATAAAATTAATTGTTGGAATAGTACTTATTTTTGTTCACCAGACCGGTTGGTAGTATGATATAGCGCTATAGGATTTGACACCCCATTCCTGTTGTCATGGAATGTCTGAAACCAATTTGTTGCTCCATCCAAATAGAGATTGCCTTTGTGGTATTTCTATAGTCTCAAAGGTGTATTTTGATGCACTAGGTCTGAATGAATTCATAAATCACATTATTTTTGTATATTAAGTTATACTCCCAAAAGTATAGTTTGATATGCTCTCATATGGGATATTGTACAAAAACCAACATATATTTTGTTGATCATTAAAACATAGTTTGATATGTTATTTTCACAATCCAAAGCATAGTTTTAATATGTTATTTTTAAACCAAAAACATAATTTAATATGTTATTTATAAATCCAAAGTATACTTCTAATATATTATTGAATATCATTATTTTTAACAACTAAAGTGTATTTAATATACTATTTGTTTTACAATCAATATATTTTCATACAAACTTATTTTATTTACTTATTTATTTTCCTACGTATTATTATTTTATATCATCTGATTTCTTATAAATGATTTATAAAAGAAAACCTTTTACAAGGATCATGACTACTTTTATTAAAACCTTTTTCTTTAAACTTATAAGTCATGAATCCTAAATCAATAAAACCTATGTACTCGCCGGCATTTTTATGCTGACGTACTATTTTTACACATGTTTCAGGTACTGCTCTGTGATGATTGATGATATATGCTACACATAGGATGGACTCGTGCCTTAGCGACTTTAAAACTTGGAAGATAATAGTTGTACTTATTTGATTGTATTAAAACAATGAGTTCATTTATTCAATAAAACAAAATTATTTATTCCATGGTTGTGAAACAATGATTTTGTTACAACACTCCCCGATGTTTCCGCCACGTTTTGTTGTTTTACGTGGTCGGGGTGTGACATTCAAACCTGGAATAATGCTTTCAATATTGGTTCTATGTCAAAACCTCCGACTCTGGCCAGGGAGGAATACCCCCAATGGAAAATCAGGATGGTCAATTTCCTTAATGGTCATGACTGAGTTCTGTTTAGATCCATTGAAAGGGGTCCACATATACCAATGACTGAAATACCTGCAATTCCAGCAACTGACCAACTACCTGCTATCCCTGCCTCCCGAGCTCCCAAAAGTGAAATACTTTGGAGTGAGGAAGACAAGGAACTGGTAGCAGGGGATGAAAGAGCAAAATCACTCTTAATAATGGCCATCCCCAATGACATATTTTCACAAGTTGATGCTTGTGCATTAGCCAAGGAAATATGGGATCAGTTGGAAAATCTTTGTGAAGGAGGAGAAAGGATGAAAGAAACAAGAGAACAAACAATGTTTCATCCTATGAAAGGTTTAAAAGTTTACCTAATGAAAAGTTAAATGACACATATCAAAGGTTCACAAAACTTTTAAACGAGCTAAAGAAATTTGGAATAACTAAATCAAATGATGAAAGAAACATAAAATTTCTTGATGCTTTACCTAGAGAATGGAGAAGTCTTACAATGACTTTGTCCTCAACCTTAGAACTAGGAAACATAAGTCTTCATGACTTACATAGCATCTTGATCCCCAGAGAGGAAGAAATATTTGAAGAAACCATTCAGAGAGGGGGATCTTTAGCTCTTATCTCTAACTCACAAAGACAAACAACTTCCAATGATCCACAACCATCAAACAGCCAGGCCTTTGAAACTTTTGATTCATCATCAGATTTTTCAGCCTTTGCTGATGCAATAGCACTGCTCACCAAAACATTTGAGCAAAGGTTGAGGGGAGGAGGCCAGAGGTACCAGAGGAGTGATAGAAGGAGGATGGATGATAGATCTAAAGAAGATATTAGATCTAAGGATAAAGGAAAGGCTGAGGTGGTGTGTTACAAGTGCAAGCAAAAAGGTCATTATGCATCTGAGTGTAAGACCAAGAAGCTGAAAGATGTTGCTTACTATAAAAAGAAGCTTGAGGAAGCTAAGAAGCAACAACAGCAAGTCAGCTTAATTGCTAGAACAGATACATGGCTATCTGATGATTCTTCTGATGAAGAAGAAGAAGAAATGGCCAACTTCTGTCTCATGGCACTTTCTGATAACATACCAGAGACTTCAGGACAACAGGTAAGTTTAGACAATCTTGATCTTGAACACAAGCTAAATGAGCTCATGTCAGATTTTTTAAACTTGCAAGTTAAACACCAATCAGATGAAAAAAAAAAATCTGATGAGTTGCAAAGGACCTTGAATAAAATCATTCTTGAAAACCAATTACTGATAGAACAAAGTTTAGATCAAAGAGCTAAAATTGAGTTCTATGAAAATGAAAGTAAAGATCTTTACAAGAAAATCAATGATAAAGAAATTAATGTAAGAGGTTTTCAAGAAGCAAAAGAATTCATAAATTTCATAGAGTCCACTTCAAAGAACAAAGGAGAAGGGTTGGGTTATGTAAGAACAAACAATAACAAACCTACTGTCTTTGTAAAAGCTACTCAACAGACTTCTGATAAATACTTATCAGAATCTGATTCTGAAACTTGCAAATCAACATGTTCTGAATACTCCTTTGACAAGCCAAATTTTGAACCAAAAAGAAGTGAATGCAGTCAAGAGTTTGTAAAAACTCTAGAAGCAGTTCACTCATCTTTTCAAAACTATCCCTTCATTCCATCACAAGAAGGAAAATCAGAAATTTCTGATGAATCCTGTATGTGTGTTGAAATACTGAAGCTTGTTCAACACCATCTCCAACAGAAAAACAAAAATTCTGTTAATGGCTCAGCATTCAACAGAAATTCTGATGAAAGGTCATCTAGAAGAGATAATAGAACCAGAATATCATCAGAAAGTGTACCCAAGCATGCCTGGGTACCTAAAACCCTCTAATCATTTCATTTCAGGACCATAATGTGCAGCAGATCTGGTACTGCAACTCAGGAAGCTCCAAGCACATGACTGGAGAGAGGAGCTTACTCAGCAACTTTGTTTCGAAGCTGGGTAAAATGGTGAACTTTGGAAACGGAGTGAAAGGAAGGATAATGGGATACGGATGTATCAGGTATGGATGTTTGACCATTGAAAAAGTAGCTTATGTTGAAGGCTTAAAGTATAATTTGCTGAGCTGTGGTCAATTCTGTGACAAAGGTTTTCAGGTAACATTTTTACCAGAAAAATGCTTGCTAATAGGTATGGATGACAATAAAGTATATTTGAGTGGGAAAAGGATAAGACAATCAATCTATTACTTTGACTTCAAAGAAGAAAATGAACATCCTAAACTATGTTTATTTTCAAAAATTAACAAAGGAAGTAGTTGGTTGTGGCATAAAAGATTGGCTCACTTAAATTTCAAAAACCTAAACAAATAAGCAAGTAAAGGTCTGGTAAAAGGGTTACCTTTCATATCCTCTAAAAAGGATAAAATTTGTGATGCTTGTGAGATGGGAAAGTCAAAAAGAAGCTCTCACAAGACAATTTCTGAATCTTCCATTACACAAAATTTGGAACTTTTACACATGGATTTGTGTGGACCCATAGGCACAGAAAGTTTTTCTGGAAAGAAATATATACTAGTAATAGTTGATGATTTTTCCAGATATACATGGGTTGAATTTTTGAGAAAGAAAAGTGAAACACCTGATTTGATCATTAATTTTATAAAGAAAATTGAAAATCTGTTAAAACTAACAGTAAGAAGGATCAGATCAGATAATGGGACAGAATTCAAAAATTCAAAAATTGAAAGCTTTCTTGTAAACAAAGGAATCTCTCATGATTTTTCTGCTCCCAGAACCCCTCAACAAAATGGGGTTGTTGAAAGAAAAAATAGAACCTTAGTAGAAGCTGCCAGAACAATGCTTGCATATGCCAAAATGCCCTCTCACTTTTGGGCAGAAGCAATTGCAAATGCATGTTTTACTCAAAACAGGACTCTCATCAACAAAAGGCTAAACAAAACACCCTACAACATTATAAATAATAGAATTCCAAGTGTAAAATTTTTACACACATTTGGTTGTAGATGTTTTGTTTTCAATGATTTTGAAAGCCTTGAAAAATTTGACAGAAAAGCAGAAAAAGGTATTTTTCTTGGATATTCCTTGTCCTCAAAAGCTTATAGAATTTTTATTCTATATACAAGGACAATCAGAGAAAGTTTCTATGTCTCATTTGATGACTCATCAGAGACTGAAGTTTCTGATTAATACATGAAAGAAATAAACTTTTCTGACAAACAAGAAAATTATGAGCATCTCTTTGAAATGATATCAGAAGATTTTTTAGAAAATGATAAAGCTTGTACATTTAAATCATCAGAAATATCATGTACTATCCCTGAAGAACAAGTAAATAGCACAACAGAAAATCAAAATTCTGGTGCTTTACATGAAACAGAGGTAACTGAATAGGGGGAAACTTCAAATCCATCAGAACCAACAATTGTTCAAAACAAGTTAAGATGGATCAAAGGGCATGTTCATTCTGATATCATTGGCAATCCAGCTGATGGTGTAAGAACAAGATCTGTAACAGCACATGAATGTGCATATGCTGGGTTCTTAAGCACAATAGAACCCAAATCTGCCAAAGAAGCTCTGAATGATCCAGATTGGATACAAGCTATGCAAGAAGAGCTGGATCAATTCGAAAAGAGCAAGGCATGGGATCTGGTACCCAAGCCCAAAGACAAATCTGTCATAGGCTCAAAATGGGTATACAGGAATAAATCTGATGAAAATGGCATAATCACAAGGAACAAAGCAAGGTTAGTAGTCAAAGGTTACTGTCAACAAGAAGGTATTGATTATGGTGAAACCTTTGCACCAGTAGCTAGATTAGAAGCTGTAAGAATTTTTCTTGCTTATGCTGCATCCAAGGATTTCAAAGTTTATCAAATGGATGTAAAATCAGCTTTCCTAAATGGTAAAATTGAAGAAGAAGTTTATGTACAACAACCTGAAGGCTTTGTTGATCCAAAATTTCAAAATCATGTTTATAGATTAAACAAAGCCTTGTATGGATTGAAGCAAGCTCCTAGAGCCTGGTATGAAACATTATCAAACTTCTTACTCAATTCTGGATTTACCAAAGGTACTATTGACACCACACTTTTTCTCAAAACACACAAAAACCATACCTTGTTGGTTCAGATATATGTTGATGACATCATATTTTGATCAACGAATGAAAAATTTTGCAAAAAGTGTCAAAAATTAATGACCAGCCATTTTGAAATGAGCATGATGGGTGAATTAACCTTTTTCTTAGGGTTACAAGTCAAACAAAGAATTGATGGAATATTTTTGAGTCAATCAAAATATGTCAAAACAATTCTACAAAAATATTCATTTGAAAACTGCTCTGTTTCAAAAACTCCCATGGCAACAGGGAACAAATTAGATTCTGATAAACATGGAATAAGTGTAGATATTAAAACCTATAGGGGGATGATAGGGTCCTTGTTATACTTAACTGCAAGTAGACCAGACATCATGTTTGCTACATGCTTTCTGGCCAGATATCAATGTGACCCTAAAGAATCTCATTTAAAAGCTGTGAAAAGGGTTTTCAAATATCTAAAGGCACTTCAGAACTTGGTCTCTGGTATCCAAAGGATACAAACCTTGAATTAATTGCATACACAGATGCAGATTATGCAGGGTGTAAGATTGACAGAAAAAGCACATCTGGTGCTTGTCAAATCTTGGGGGAAAAATTGGTATGTTGGGCAAGCAAGAAGCAAAACTGTGTTGCCACATCAACAGCAGAGTCAGAATATGTTGCAGCAGCAAGCTGTTGTTCACAAGTGCTGTGGATGCAAACTCAACTGAAGGACTATGGAGTAAATCTGACAAAAATACCACTTTTGTGTGATTCAAAGAGTGCAATTGCAATAACAGAAAATCCAGTTCATCACTCAAGAACCAAACACATAGATGTCAGATATCACTTCATAAAAGATCATGTGGAGAAAGGTAACATTGAAATGTATTTTGTTCCAACTGAAAACCAAATTGCTGATATATTCACAAAACCTCTTGATGAAAAGAGACATAATTTTTTGATCAGCAAACTTGGCATGGTCAACATAAGAGATGAAAATGTTTCAGAAATAAAAGCAAAACAAAATGAAAACCAAATTGATAATCACCAAGATACTGAGAATGAAAGGACAATTACACAAAATTCTGATACAGAAATTCATCTATCTGATGAAAAATCAGAAGATTTAATAAATCATCAATAAAATGTGATGATTTACCAGAAATTCTGATTTATATCAGGAACTTTTGTTTAATTGTACATAATAATCAGTAATCATCAAAAGTCCATATCTTCATACATATTCCATTTGTATAAATTTATATTTTTTTTTATTTTTTTATTTAAAAAAAATTTAAAAAAAGGGGGAAACATTGATGACATGGATGAAGATAAAATTAAATCCAAAGAATTCAATCGTCACAAATGATTTTTCACAAAAAGATTTTTTTTAACATGCAACGTCATTCGGTTATAAGGAGTTTAACAGAAACACGTAAGCACCAATATCATTAGGAGCTATGAAAGTAGTCGCCCACCTATTGAATGCTTACTCACATAAAAGGCTTAGTAGACTGTCATATTCACTGCAATAGATATCGTCTTAAATGAAGAGAAGAAATTTTTTTTGTTAATATGAAACTATCACTTTCACCTATAAATATTAACAATCTGAAAAAGACATTCTTCACAACAAAATCTTCTCTTCAAAAGCCTACCATCACAAAAACTTCTTATTTCAAAATGAACCACCCAAAATCAATGGAATCCAACCAATTCCCTCTTAAACTTTACGAACATCATAATCTCAGACTAAGATCCAACTTAGAAGGACCTGCATGGGAGGACTGCAGGTTTGTATACAATATGATCATGAGAAGTCCCTTGGGCTTTGCCATGTCTACACATGTCACCATATATCCAGAACTTCTTCAGGAGTTCTGGTGGAATGCTCAAGTTGTTATGAGTGGCACTTCTATGTGGATAAGAAGTGAGGTTATGGGGGTAGAGATCACCCTAAAAGAGGAAACACTCAGAGATGTCCTCAAATTGGGTGATTATCGAAAGATTAGCATATTGGAAAAGGCAGAGATGCAACGAACCTTGACTGAAATGGGCTACAACTCAAACAATGTGTCAAGGCAACTTTGCAAATCTGGGTTCATACCACCTTTTCAATATTTGGTAACACAGCTGAGTGTCCGCTTTTCGAAAAAGACTGGACACTTTAATGAGCTGTCTTACAGGATGATGGAAGTGGCGCATGCTATTGTACAGGAAAAACCTTACAATTATGCTAAGTTTCTCATGAGAGACTTAGAAGGAAACGTCCATGACCGTAATCCTTTTCTGATCTACCCTCGTTTCGTAACCAAAGTAATCACAAGTCAGCTTGACTTTGGTGGTGTGAGAAGTTGTTATACAAAAGCTGAACTGGCACTTCAAGAAAACTTAAGAGTTGCTTCCCTGGTTCCATCAACCTTTCATACAGGAAGAATAACCAGTCTCTGGTTATATGTGAAATGCATGTATAACGTATTGGATGAAGAGGATGAGTAGTTAGGTCTATCGGTGTTTGTTTTTGCCTGTTTAAGTTTTTTTATTGTTTTGTGTGTGTGTTCTAACCCACTTTTGTTCAGTATTATATTCAGTTTTTCTGAATTGAATGTTAGTTATATATGCCAATAGGTCCAGGGGGAACTAAGAAATCTTGTCTGATGATAACAAGGAAAATCTGGTAAGAATCAAATGAAATCTGATAGGATGTGATAAATCATCAGAATCTGATAAAATTTATCAGAAACTTCATTAAAACATCAGAATTTGATTCAAATTCACCAGATAAAACTGAGAAATTTGATACAAAACATCAAAAGTTTTTTTTTCTTGACAAAACAGGAAGGATTGATTGCTTAAAAAATTATTTTTTTTAGTCTTAACCAAGGTTGATCAGATACAAAGAAACAAAAAAAAAGAAGTGAGATTATTTTTAGATATGTTTCTTTCAATTTTTTTTCTGAGGACTGGAACAAGCTATATGAAAGAGACTTCTTGATACATCAGAACAAAGGTGTGAAGTTCACAAGGTAAAGGTAAGAAATTTATCAAACTCCACTCATTCCCTCTCATCTTACAAAAAAAAATTGATTCAGATTCCTATAAATGAATCAAATGTCTTCTGATGATATATATGAGAAAATTCAACTCTTTGAGAAACATTTACAGATCATTCAATATATATATCATTAAAAGAACAACATGGGAAAACTCTCAACTGAAGAAAAGGATTTTGATTGGACCAAATCTGAAATCAAATATGGGGTCCCACATAAAAAGGTGCAAGTTGGATACTAGTGTTTATCTTTTAAAAATCGTTGGAATCTCTAAATTGTCTTGAATGAGATATACATTAAATTTGAGATAAACCAAAGGTTTTTCAAAAACGGTTGCTTCTTTAAAAGATTAAAACATCATTAAGGTGTCATAAAACACCTTGAATACAAACAACCCACGAAAAACACTCAAAAATCTCTGTCTCAGCTCACTATAAATATCCCCTCCAACACAGAGACGTCCATCTTCAATCTCCATTCTCAAAACCCTAAAAACCCTTTTCAAAAGCAAAAACCCAAATCCTAAATGGCTGCCACCAACAACAATCCACCTCCAGCTGAACACTCTGTTCCCTTAATCACTGAAGCTGAATATCTTCCTTTGAAGAACAACAATGAAGCAATGAACACCAATATCGAACAATATGATGTGAAGTGTCAAATTCTCATTGAGTTCTGATCAGAAGCCCAATAGCTCATGCGCTTACAAAGACCAGAGAGGTACCAGAAAGACTGTAACAACAAGTTGTAAAAACTCTCGAAGCTCATAGTACAAATATGGAGCTAACAGCACATGTATGGGAAGATATCTTCATCACAATCACACCAGAGAAAATAAGGGAATGTTTGGAACTACCCTTAAATCAAGAGTATGAAGAAGCACCACCAAAAGAAAACATGTTTGAACAACTTGATGCTGTAATGGGATGCAAGGCAAAGATTTCAAAAATCAATGAGTTCAAAAAGAACAAGCTGCCTGCCTTCTGGCAAGTGTTGATGGAAATATTGAATAAGTGTTTATCATCCAAGATCGGAGGTACGGATCAGATAAATATGAATATTCTAACAATCATGTTCAGCCTTATAACTGGGTTGAATATTGATTTTGGAACAGAAATATTTAATCTGATCAAAAGATCAATTCTGACCAAAACTGGAAAGATAGATTCACATCTACCATTCCCCATATTTCTATCCATCATAATTTCTGATGCTTTTTCTGAAAGAAATCTATGTCACACCCCCAAAATCCACACGCGGAGTACCACCGCTTGGAGGCGTGACTGACCAGGATCAAGCCACCAATCATATTGAACAAGTAAGTAATAAGTAAAAGTAAATGTATTTCAACCAAACCAATATGAAAGGTGTTTAAAACATAAGTGCAATATCAATGTTTAGCGGAAGCGTAAAAATAAACCCAACATAAGTATGAATATGTAATGTCAAAATGTTTAATCAAAGCATCCACGATCCTTGTCCACAACGACCGCGCCTCCCAGTGCAAGCTCCATGAATACCTAACGACCTGCAAGGCATGTAACAGAGAGTCAACAACTAGTTGAGCGAGTTCACAGTAAGTAAGTTCGTAATAGTAAGTTTGTTTCGTAACATGTGGCTCTACTAGGCCGATAGTATGTTCTATTAGTGGGGGCTTCCCATAGTTGCATATACACTAGACTATTTGTAACCATAAGTGTTCTTCTTAACCTGAGAACAGTAGTACGTACAAGGTTTACGTAGGTTTTACGTAAGTATCCTTCTCAACCCGAGGACAGTGGTACGCGGGGGTTTACGTAGGTTTTACGTAAGTGCCTGTCATAACCCGAGGCAGTAGTGAGTATAAGTTTACGTAGGTTTTACGTAAGTGTCCTTCGCAACCTGAGGACAGTGATGAGTACAAGTATACGTAGGTTTTACGTATGTATCCTTCGCATCCGAGGACGATGGTAGATAGTCTAGTAACAGTGTAAGTACAATCCCATTCCTTCAATCCCATTCCCAACCCCGGGAATCCCATGCCTTGGTAAGAATGTGAACTCACCTTGGTTTGCTCGGTTTGTTATTGTGCCTCTAGTGTTAATTAATGGTTAGGTCCGTTACACACGACCTAAGGTACATTGCACATAAATTCAATGTAAGTGTTTACGTTCAAATAAGGTTTACAATTCCTTGGTGTCCAAACAACTGTGTTCCGTGTGATAATTGTTTACAGATTAACATGGCATAGATGCACACACGTACAGTGACATACGGTAACATACGGTAACATACAGTACATACAGTAACATGCAGTAACATGCAGTGGCATACAGTGGCATACAGTAACACTTATGAACCAAACAACAAACTCGGACCCTTTTAATGTTTGAAAACTCAGACCATGTGTTTTGTTTACAAAACTCGGATCATACATTAATCACAAAACTCGGACCATGCCTCAATATAAAACTCGGACCATACATCCACTCAAAACTCGGATCAAGTATTCAACATAAACTCGGACCATACACCCTTGTAGACTTCGGACCATACATTACACAATAAAGTTCGGACCAACCACCCCCTCTTAAAACTCGGACCATGTTACTCCTTTACAAAAGTCGGACCATGTAACTCCTTTACAAAAAATTCGGACCTTGAGTTTACAAAAATTCGGACCTTATGTGCATTACAAAAACTCGGACCCAATGAATCAACTAAAACTCGGACCACAAGTCCTTGAAAAATTCGGACTTGTGACTTCACAAAGCCCTGACACTAAACTCCGAGTTAACAACATACGTGATTTCCAAAACCAGTTTACGGTTTTCAATGGAACAGTTACGTTTACGATCAAAAACCCTAATCCCAGACATTGCCAGTGTTGTAATCAAACAGACAATCTAACTATTCTAGCATATCAGACATCATAGTGACAGGCAAAGGGTTACGCAACTACTCATAAACCATTGTACAAACAATCAGAATGATTAATACTACAGAACCATTGCTTGGAGAACTAGGGTTTGCATGAATCAAATAATCAATGATTAACAACAAATAACCATTAAACGTTTACCTTAGATTGATTCTAGATGGATTGGAAGATCAAGATTGATGCAAGAGAACTTGTGTAGCCAAGAATGATAGCCAAGAATGATGAGAGAAATGGTTGTAGAGAGAATGATTTGAACTGCCGTATGATTGGAATTGGTGAGAATGATTAGGGTTGAGGGGTTTTGTTTTATTTTCATTATTACCACTAAACACCCCTAAGTATCATCCTTTACATAAAACACACACACCACATATAATTTACAGTTAAGGCACAAAGTTCTCATGTAAGTCAAATAATGCATAAAGTAGTACATAGTTCTATGAAATGCTAAAGATTGTGTGACCAACTTAATTGTATTAAGTTAAAGCATTAACCTGAAGTTACGGGTTGTCACATTATCCCCAACCTGAAAGAAATTTCGTCCCGAAATTTAGCATGCGGTTACTGAGGAAGCTAGTTGAGTTGTATCGTTTACTGGTTTCCCTGGGGTGTCACATGATCCCCCCGTTGATTTGGAATTTCGTCCCGAAATTCTGTAGTAGCTTCAGCCTCAGTAGTGGTTGCATGGTTTCCGAATAACTGGGGATACTTGAGTTTCATTTGGTCTTCTCGTTCCCAGGTGAACTCTGGGCCACGACGGGAGTTCCAACGAACTCGTACAAGAGGTATTCTAGTGTGCTTGAGGACCTTAACATCCCGGTCCGTGATTTCTATTGGTTCCTCGACGAATCGCAACTGCTCGTCGATAGTGAGCTCCTTCAAAGGAACTATGAGGGTCTCATCTGACAGACACTTCTTCAGATTCGACACGTGGAAAACGTTGTGAACTGCACCGAGTTCAGCTGGTAGGTTTAGTCTGTAGGCTACTTTGCCTATTCTTTCAGTGATTTCGAACGGTCCAACATACCGCGGATTGAGCTTGCCTCGTTTACCAAAACGAACCACACCTTTCCAGGGTGAGACTTTAAGTAGCACTCGATCCCCAACTTGGAACTCGAGTGGTTTCCTACGCTTATCAGCGTAACTTTTCTGACGATCGCGAGCTGCCGCCATGCGTTGTCGTATCTGTGCAATTCGTTCAGTAGCATCAACTACAATTTCTGGACCTGTGATTTGACTATCCCCCACCTCTGCCCAATAGAGAGGTGACCGGCATTTACGTCTGTACAATGCCTCGAATGGAGCGGCTTGGATGCTGGTATGATAATTGTTATTGTATGAAAACTCCACTAAAGGGAGATGCTTTTCCCAACTGTTGCTGAAATCAATAACACATGCCCGAAGCATGTCTTCTAGGGTTTGAATCGTGCGCTCAGACTGCCCATCCGTCTGAGGGTGGTAAGCTGTGCTCATGTCTAATCGAGAGCCAAAAGATTTGTGCATTGCTTGCCATAGTTCTGAAGTGAATCGTGCATCACGATCCGAAATAATGGAGGTTGGCACTCCATGCCTCGAAACAACTTCTTTCAAGTAGACGTCTTCTAGAGTGGAGAACTTATCCGTTTCCTTAATAGCCAGGAAGTGTGCAGACTTTGTGAGTCGATCCACGATCACCCAAATGGTATCGTTTCCACGTTGGGATCTAGGTAGGCCAGTAACGAAATCCATGGAAATTTCCTCCCATTTCCACTGCGGTATCTTGGGTTGCTGAAGTAGGCCTGATGGTTTCTGATATTCAACTTTGACTCTCGCACAAGTCAAACATTTGCTGACGTACGTTGCGATGATGGCTTTCATGCTTGGCCACCAATACGTAGTTTTAAGATCGTGGTACATCTTATAGCGAGATTTGTGTGCTTCATCCATCACAAGTTCTCATAAACCGCCATATAGTGGGACCCAAATACGTCCCGTTACATAGTAGGCGCCGTCTTCCTTTTGTTCTAATCACTTCCTTGAACCGCGTAAGGCTTCAGCCTTGACATTTTCTGGTTTCAATGCTTCTACATGAGCATCTCGTATCTGAGCAGGAAGACTGGATTGGATAGTGAGCTGCAAGGCTCGTACACGCCTAGGTGTAGTATCTTTTTGACTGAGGGTGTCAGGCACAACATTGGCTTTTCCTGGATGGTACTTGATGGCACATTTGTAATCGTTTAGTAGTTCAACCCATCGATGTTTCCGCATGTTCAATTCCTTCTGCTTGAAGATATGCTCGAGACTCCTGTGATCGGTGTAAATAGTGCACTTGGTACCGTACAGGTAGTGTCGCCACATCTTAAGCGCGAAACAACAGCTCCCAATTCTAAATCGTGCGTCGTGTACTTCCGTTCGTGAACCTTAAGTTGGCGCGAAGCGTAGGCAATGACTTTGTCGCGCTGCATTAACACACATCCAAGACCCTGAATGGATGCATCACAATAGACCACAAAATCGTCCGTGCCCTCTGGCAATGAGAGGATAGGTGCGCTGCAGAGCCTATCCTTTAGGTGTTGAAAAGCCGTTTCTTGTGTACTACCCCAACGATAAGTAACACCTTTCTGTGTCAACAATGTAAGCGGCTGTGCGATCTTTGAGAAGTCTTTGATGAACCGTCTGTAATAACCTGCCAAACCCAAGAATTGGCGTATTTCCGTTGGTGTACGTGGTGCAGGCCAGTTCCTGATCGAGTCTACCTTGGATGGATCAACATGAATCCCATCCTTGTTTACCACATGGCCTAGAAAATGGACTTCACGAAGCCAGAAGTCGCATTTTGAAAACTTGGCGTACAGTTGTTCCTTTCGAAGAAGTTCCAAGATAAGTCGTAGATGCTGCTCGTGTTCCTCCTGACTCTTGGAGTAGATCAGGATGTCGTCGATGAAAACAATCACAAACTTTTCTAAATAAGGCTTGCATACCCTGTTCATAAGATCCATGAAAACTGCAAGCGTGTTAGTTAGCCCGAATGGCATGACTAGAAACTCGTAGTGGCCGTAGCGAGTTCTGAATGCTGTCTTAGAGACGTCCTCATCCCGGACTCTCAGCTGATGGTAACCTGACCTCAGGTCAATCTTGGAGTAGTAGCTCGATCCTTGCAACTGGTCGAATAGGTCATCAATACGTGGAAGAGGATAGCGGTTCTTTACTGTCACCTTGTTCAGTTTGTGGTAATCTATGCACATCCTGAAGGTACCGTCCTTCTTTTTCACGAATAACACTGGAGATCCCCAAGGCGAAGAGCTAGGACGAATAAAACCCTTATCCAAGAGTTCTTGCAATTGCTTAGACAGTTCTTCCAGTTCAGTTGGAGCTAAACGATACGGTGCGCGAGCTATTGGTGCTGCTCCAGGAGCTAGTTCAATCTGGAATTCGACCTGGCGATGAGGCGGTAGACCAGGTAAATCTTCAGGAAACACTTGGGGAAAGTCGCGTACAACAGGGATATCCTCTATTCTTTTCTCTTTCATTGATGCATCAGTAACTAGTGCCAAAATGGCAGTGTGACCCTTTCGTAAACATTTCTAAGCCTTCAGGAAGGAGATGATGCCAACCACAGCACCACTCTTGTCGCCTTGAACTTCGAGAGGTTCTTTGCCAGAACGGGGAATACGAACTATCTTTTCCTTGCATAAGATCTCTGCTTGCTGTTGGGATAACCAATCCATACCAATAACGATGTCGAAACTACCCAGAACTATGGGAATGAGATCGATTGAGAAAGTCTGACCAGCGAGGATAAGATTACAACCCTAAACTATGTATGTGGCCTCTAGACTCTTACCATTAGCTAATTCTACAACATGCTTGGTGTTTAAGGGAGTTGGTGCACGTTTTAACATTTGACTAACTTTCAAAGACATATAACTGGTGTCCGCACCCGAATCAAATAATACAGTAACATAAAAGTCGTCGAGAAGAAACTTACCCATAACTACGTTGGGATCATTCCTGGCATCACCCTGCCCCAGCACAAATGCACGACCCCTAGCTTCGTTGTCGTTGTTGTTCCCACCGTTGTTGTTTCTGTTGCCTTGGTTATTGTTGTTGTTGTTGTTGTTCTAGTTTCGGTTTAACTGAGGGTAGTGTCTTTTGAAGTGACCTTCCGCGCCACAATGAAAGCATCCCTTGTTGCCCTGTTGCGGATTCTGTTGTGCTTGCTGTTGCTGCTGATTCTGAGTTGCAGGCCGCGGGCTCCTACAATCCTTGGCCTCATGACCCATCTTGAGGCACCTCTGATAGCGACCCTTGTTGCACTGGCCACTGTGGTGTCTGTTACAGTTGTTGCACCTTGGAAGGTTTCCTCGGTATCCACCCTGTCTGTGATTGCCCGAAGATTGCTGACCAGGACTCTGATTGTTGTCAGTCTTTCGCTGCTGAACCTGAGACTGAACTGAAGCTGAACCTTTGCTGGAATCCCCCTCCCATTTTCTCTTGTTGTCACTGGGAGTAGCAGGAGTAACAGGAGTGGTAGCGGTAATAGTAGCGCTGATGCGCTTAGGTAGCCTGTCCTGTTCCACTGCCTGATCCGTGAGGCGATGAGCAAGACGCTGAACATCCTGGATATTACCATGGTTAGCCGATGTCACATGGCTCTGAATTTCGGGTGCTAACCCCTTGAGGTACAACTCAATGCGCTTGACTGGAGGGTCCACCATAGTTGGACACAAGATGGCCAGCTCGTTTGACTGTTTCGTATAAGCTTCAATTTCCGACCCTGTCATTTTCAGATGGTAGAGCTCCACTTCCAACTTGTGGATGTCATCACATGTGCAGTATTCTCGTTTGATGAGTTCCTTGAAATCATTCCAAGGGGTGGCGTTAGCAGCTGCCAGCCCTAAAATCTGAACTTGCGCGTTCCACCAAGTCAGCGCAATTCCTTCTAAAGTACCAGTGGCATATTTCACCCTGCGAGCCTCAGGGCATTCACACATCTCAAATACCGACTCGAGCTTTTCGAACCAATGGAGGAATCCAACCGCTCCTTCAGTGCCACTAAACGTGCTAGGACGACAATCCATGAAGTTCTTGAAAGTGCAAACAGCTTGCTGAGCGTGTTGACCTAGTGTGTAAGAATAGGACAAGGTTAAACACAAGAGTTGGTTTAGGAATGTAGGATCTAAAGATCCTAGTGTGAATTACGACTGCAGGGTATACCTCCTGCGTGTGCAGCTGCAAGTGCCGCAACAACTTGTTCGTTGATGAGAGCCGTCAACTGGGCTTGAGTCAAGTTAATACGTCCGGCCATGATCTTCATAGCAATTGTAACATAAGTGAGAGAGGTTCGCGAATAGTGCGATGACAGAAGAGAGTAAGCACACAAGTTTTCTCAAGCAATAACGAATAGTAGGCAATGTAATCTAGGCATACCACGAGCAAAGTTCTATGTAATTCTAGCATGTAGGCAATAAACATAAACCATATTACCTAGGA